>NC_084511.1:13586482-13892732 GCF_024500385.1 Phyllopteryx taeniolatus | reverse complement strand
AGTCAGAAAAATTCCCCTCTCACTATAGTCAGGATTTCAGGCGAGAAACGGTTTATCGGTACAGTTGATTCTTATGCACCGCATACCGAGCGACGAGGATGAACCCGACTGAAATGTCGCGCAGTGTGCACGGTTTTCATGAGTAGCCAACCAGTCGGCCAATGTTTTTGCCGCAATTTCAAATTTTAATCGACGGCACACACTGGTGCAACGTCATACTTTACAGCCAATCAAAATGCACATCAGCTTTCACTCATGCTGAAAATACATTTTCAGGTTTTTACGCAAGCGATACACCGAACGCTACCCCAAGCCAAATAATTGCCGTATACAAAGCATCAAATATTGTGTTTTCATCAATATTTAACTATATTCATAGTGTATAATCTGCTTGTGGATGAAAAAACGAAGCTTGTGACCAAAATGTACGCGAATGGCGCGTATCTTGCTGGGTACGGTCAAATGAATGTCAGGGAGACTCCTTTAAAATATCCACACTCCCACTTTTATTTCCACCCTCGTCCACTATCTTTAGCAACCTGCCTCTTCCTTAACTATTATTCTATCTTTTTATGGTTTAAGAAAAGTAATAAAGTAAAATATAGTTGATGCAGCATCAAACGCCTACTTAGGCTCGCTATTCAGGGCGTCCATATATCGAATCGCTCGCGTCGGTAACTCTTATTTTTATGCAATGGTCCGCTCCAGTTGGGTTCGACCACATCGCGCAGTGTGCGGCAGGCTTAACATGCGGCGACAGGATGCAAATGAGGCAGTCAAGTCTCAGAAGCTGCCAAAAGAGCACTGAATACCTTGCTTAAATTCCAACAATATTTGTGAAGTAGGACTTTCTGCAATGATGGTTACCAAAATAAATGATGGAGTTGGCTGGACACGCGTAACACACTTCGGGTTTTACTGTCTCCCATTACCCCAAGATGAGACCGGCTCATTGAAGAGAAACAAGTGCAGGAGTCCCACAAATTACCACAACTACTTTCAGCATAATGGTGAGTTGTATTTTTAATCATGTGTTTTATTTGTTTCTACGTGGGACCATCAAAATATTGCTTTATGTGAAACCTGTCCTTGCTGCAAAAAAACATTGGGGACCCCTGTACTAAATAATCTGAGCTGATAGTACACTCTGAAAACGGCTGGGTCAAAACCAACCCAAAATGGGTTATATGGGTAACCCAATGCATTCCTGAAGTTGGACCGACCCAACAAGTGGTTATTTTAGACCACCAGGTCTGGGTAAGGGGGTTTGACCCTACGTGTTGGGTTGGGGCTGTTGGGTCGTCTGTGACCCTGCCGTTGGATTGGTTGAATGTGATCTTACTGTTGTATTGGTCAAATGTGAAACAAAAGTGGTCTAAAACATAATAATAACAAAATAAAGAATTAATCCCACTGTTTTTTGGCCCCAGTTTGATGTTGCTGCATCATACAAACCAGCCTAAACTGTTTGTTCTGGAAAAGTATTTTCTAGTTAGCATTACTAACATCCAGCCATCCATCCATCTTCTGAACCGCTTATCCTCACTAGGGTTGCAGGGGTGCTGGAGCCTACCCCAGCTGACTTTGGGCGAGAGGCAGAATACACCCTGAATTGGTAGTCAGACATGCGCATTGAACTTTTCCACAAATAATAAATGTCTTATATTATAGTAAAGGATGGAGTAACTAGGCTCTTGTACTAACTGTACCACTTCACCATATAGGAAGCAATAAGCAGGTGGCTCCAAGTTGCAGCTGAATGAAATACGTGGAATCAAACAAAAATGGCGACTTCAAGTAGGCGGGTTTTCTCAAACCAATGGTGCTGTACCTGTAACCTAATGTAGTTGATCAATCTCAGAACCGGGTTAGCGTTACAACACTCCTATTTAATGTGTCATTGTTCTAGGTATCTCATGATTTACTTTCCTCATCTTGCTTTGTCTTTTTCGTCTTCTTTTCTCACCTTTGTCTGTTCTAGTAATCGACTCTGATTCTCAATAAATATCCATCAAAGTACTAAGAAGCCACAGCGGCAGCTTAAAAAGTCTACTGTGACACAGTAAAACTGTTCCGGCATATAAGGGATACAGATCCTCCTTTCTGCTTGACCTAACAACCGAACAGGACAAAAAAACAAAAAGATCAGTTTATACCAATAGCTGGGTTGTGAAATCAATGCATTTTGTTTTTTTTGTGGTCAGGGCATCTCTTACCCAACAGATGGGTTAATAATTTGCTCTAATTCTGATCCAATGTTGGATCAAATTGACCAAACCTCTGACACAACTATGCCAAACCAACAGTTGAGTTACAAGTTTGACCCAACATTTTTTTAGTGTGTACTGCTCTGTTACAAGTCGTTTTTAGATGGAGTGGAATCGCCAGGACCTATAGTTAAATGGAAGCAAGGCATCCAGAAAGCTACATTAATGCTGGGGAAGAAAAGACAAGCGAGAGAGAAATGAGTAAAAAAAAAAAATAGGACACAATGTCCATCTGTGGTGATACCATTGCCAACCACAGAGGCATAAATGCACATTGATGTTTTTTTTCTGGTTTGTTCACACATTGCCATCAATATTTACAGTAACTGTGGACCATGTGAGCAATTGAGAAAACATGCATTCCACAAATATGGCTGTACATAATGTGTGGTAAATACATACTGTGTGTGGTAAGTGGTAAATACATACTGTATTTACCACACTAATGCCATGTAAATTTATGGAAAGCCATTTGAGCATTTATTCACTATCCTTGATCCAATTCAAGTTCCATGTACAATGGAGGAAAAAGTAAGTGAATCCTTTAGAATGTCTTAAATTTTTGCATAAATTGGTCACATAATGTGGTCTGATCTTCATCTAAATCACAAGAATAAACAAACATAGTCTGCCGTTGTGCGGTTGTGGCTCAGTAGAGCAGATCATCAAGTGACTTAAGGGTCTCCGGTTCGAATACTGTCTGCTGTCAAAGTGTCCTAGGGCAAGACACTGAACCCTAAATTGCTCCCAGTGGGCCTGGCAGTGCCTTGCATGGCGGCAGCGGCCCATTGTTGTATTAATGTGTGTGTGAATGTAAAGTGATTTGGGAACTGTGATGTGTAGATAAAGCGCTATATAAGTGCACTCCATTTACCATTTAAATTAATACCACTTCGTAAGCGTGTCTCTTCGTAGGTGACATTTTCGGGAGTCCTTAGCCAAACCGATGTTGTTTTGCACAATGCACACCCCGGAAATGCTCCCAGTCAGTCAAGCGGTAAAAAAAAAAAAAAAAAAAAAAACACTCTGGCGCTATTTACCTACTGGGGGCGTGGCTTTAGCGTCCTACTTCATGCACCCTTCCCCTGTCCTCAGCCACGTCCGCTTTTCCTCTGTGTAAGCTGCGTGTTGGCAGGAAATGCTAAAAAAAAAAAAAAGAATTTTTTTTTTGTTTGTTTGTTTTAAAGTCAAGTGGAGCGCTCATCACACAACAACATTTATAGATGTTGGAATTCGGTGCACACATAAGGCGTGCCACATTTTAAGGCGCCCCATCCATTTTGGAGAAAATTTAAGACTTTTAAGTGCACCTTATGGTCGTGAAAATACGGTATATAGATTAATTCAACTCAATTAAATTCAGAAGGCCAATTACAACCTAATTTCTTGTGTACACTATAACTACATTAAAGGTGCCATATTTTACCAAACCAACTTTTATTAGCATTTGCGAAGTAATATAGTCTCTACAGTGCCTCAGTAAAAATGTGAAATATGAATTAAAAATCATCCATTCCTGAGTTCCAGACATTTTTCTGCCCAGAGGCGTGACATCAGGTCATTCAAATTTCTCGAGTTTATCCACATCACTAGCGAAGATCTCCGCCTACCTCTCGGCTCCCGAGCCAGCGCTGTCACAATAACAAACACGTGTGCGCTCACAAGTAGGTCTTCTACACGGAGGCAACCAATCAGAGCAAAAGGGGGTGGACTTAGCCAAATATGGACACGTGGACGACTGGTTAGAGCGTCTGCCTCACAGTTCTGAGGACCGGGATTCAATCCCCGGCCCCGCCTGTGTGGAGTTTGCATGTTCTCCCCGTGCCTGTGTGGGTTTTCTCCGGGCACTCCGGTTTCCTCCCACATCCCAAAAAAATGCGTGGTAGGTTAATTGAAGACTCTAATTTGCCCATAGGTGTGAATGTGAGTGCGAGTGGTTGTTTGTTTCTATGTGCCCTGCGATTGGCTAGCAACCAGTTCAGGGTGTACCCCGGCTCCTGCCCGATGGTAGCTGGGATAGGCTCCAGCACTCCCGTCGTGACCCTTGTGAGGATAAGCGGCTCAGAAAATGGATGGATGGATGGACAAAAAGTTTTCTTTTTCGTTAGCTGTCAGCTATACATCCATTTCCATCCATCCATCCATCCATCCATTTTCAACACCGCTTATCCTGGTTAGGGTCGCGGGACGCTGGAGCCTATCCCAGCTGACTTCGGGCGAAAGGCGGACTACACCCTGAACTGGTCGCCAGTCAGTCACAGGGCACATATAGACACGGACAACCATTCGCACTCACATTCACACCGTCACTGAGTGGGAACTGAACCCACGCTGCCCGCACCAAAGTCAGGCGAATGTACCACTACACCATCAGTGTCCGTCAGCTATACAGTAATCATAAAAGAATATACACTGTATAAAAAAATCTATCCATCCATCCATCCATTTTCTGAGCCGCTTCTCCTCACTAGGGTCGCGGGTGTGGTGGAGCCTATCCCAGCTGTCATCGGGCAGGAGGCGGGGTACACCCTGAACTGGTTGCCAGTCAATTGCAGGGCACATAGAAACAAACAACCATTCGCACTCACGGGATTCAACCCCGCACCTCAGAACTGTGAGGCTGACGCTCTAACCAGTCAGCCACCGTGCCGCCTGGGTTTTTCATGGTATTCCAATTTATACATCAGTATAAATGTGGAGGGAGAAGACCACTTTATTTGGTGTCACTAGAGTGCTTCAGTGGGAGGGTCTCGTGGGTGGCGGCGGAGAGTTGGGGCTTGGGCTGTTTGGAAGGGCAGTGTTGCGTGAAGAATGAGTTTCACTCTGGCGTTAGACTGTCACGAGAGAAGCTGCTTCACTGGAGGGTGACAGCACAGAGACAGAGCCACTCTGCTGCTGTCATGGACACTCTGCCTCTCCTGGTTTTTTGACATATGGATGGTGTGTCTGAGGAGCGCAGCTGTTCAAGACCTCTTGGCTACGTTTGTGCCACTTAAGCTCCTATTTTGCACCAAGAAACATTTTTAGGTTTTTCAGGGGTTCGGTTTTTGTTACACACGTTTGGAAGATGTGGCAAGTAGATAAGAAATAAAAGTCCACACAAGCTTCTCCTTTCAGGTACATTACAACATGTGTGGGATGTTGTGTAAAACATAAATACAAACAAAATACCGTACATTGATTTGTAAATATTTTTCCACCTATATTCAGTTGAATACAATACAAAGACAATATTTTTAAAGGTCAAATTGATGAAAATTATTGTTCTTTTTCACAAATATTCCAAAAAAGTTGGGATAGAGGATTGTTTAAAAAAATAAAAACCTGTTTCGAACATTCCACAGGTGAACAGGTTAAGTGGAAATAAGTGAGTGTCGTGATTGTGTATAAAAAGTTCCCGAAAGGCTCAGTTGTTCACAAGCAAGGATGGTGCAAGTTTCACCCCTTTGTGAACAACTGGATGAGCAAATAGTCCAAAAAGCTTAACTACCTTTCGCCAAACCAGTCTACAAGAGTTTTGTGGACTTGGAGAAGGCGTTCAACCGTGTCCCTCGGGGAGTCCTGTGGGAGGTATTCCGGTAGTATGGGATACCAGACCCCTGATATGGGCTTTTCAGTCCCTGTACAACCAGTGTCAGAGTTTGGTCCGCATTGCTGGCAGTAAGTCAGATTTGTTTCCAGTGAGAGTTGGACTCCGCCAAGGTGGCCCTTTGTCACCGATTTTCTTCATAACTTTTATGGACAGAATTTCTTGGCACAGCTGAGGTGTTGAGGGGGTGCAGTTTGGTGACGTCACTATTACGTGTCTGCTTTTTGAAGATGATGTGGTTCTGATGGCTTCATCAAGCCGTAATCTTCAACTCTTGCTGAAGCGGTTCGCAGCTGAGTGTGAAGCGATTGGGATCAAAAACAGCCCCTCCAAATCTGAGGCCATGGTCCTCAGTCGGAAAGGGTGGAGTGCCTTCTCCAGATCAGGGAAGAGATCCTGCCGCAAGTGGAGGAGTTCACGAGTGAGGGATGAATGGAGCGTGAGATCGACCTATGGTCGTGAGCAAAACAACCAGATCGCGGATACAAGCTGTTGAAATGAGTTTCCTCCGCAGGGTGTCAGGGCTCTCCCTTAGAGATAGGGTGAGAAGCTCAGTCATCCGGGAGGGGCTCAGAGTCGACCCGCTGCTCCACCACATCGAGAGGAGCCAGATGAGGTGACTCGTGCATCTGAAGTTCTACATCAAGGAAGAATGAAAAAAAATCCACCTACAAAGCTTCAACAATTAGTGTCTTCAGTTTTCAAATGCTTATTGAGTGTTGTTAAAAGGAAAGGTGATGTAACACAGTGGCAAACATGCCTGTCCCAGCTTTTTGGAATGTGTTGCAGGCATCAAATTCAAAAGGAGTGAATATTCAAAAAATGTTTATCAGTTTCAACATTAAATATCTTGTCTTTGTATTGTTTCCAATTGAACATACAGCAGGTTGAAAATGATTTGCAAATCATTGTTTTCTGGTTCTATTTATGTTTCATACACTAGAATTGGGTTTGTACATTTAGCTGAAGAAAGAGAATTTCCGAGAGACTTTGCATACTAAAGTACAATACAATGATTTCTATACTTTAGTGAGCTAAGGCACCATTTTTAAATAAAAAAAAAATCTCACTGTGCGTCATTAAACAAAAAACTGACACAGTACTCAAATGACTTAAGTACCTGCTGCCTATGTCGTCTTCCCTATCTCCTAACATTATACTACTTGGCGATTTCAATACTTCCATGGACATCTCCAATAACACAATTTCCAGGCAGTTCTCATCTTAGCTCAATAACTTTGGTCTACAACAATTAATTAACTTTCCCACTAACTGCAAAGAACACATCCTGGATCTGCTTCGCCGTTCCTGTTCATTACAAGCGACTTCAATTCCAACTCACTTCCCTTTCCATCCACCCATCCATCCATTTTCTGTACCGCTTATCCTCACGAGAGTCGCGGGCGTGCTGGAGCCTATCCCAGCTATCTGTGGGCGAGCGGCAGGGTACACCCTTAACTCGTTGCCAGACAATCGCAGGGCACATAGAAACAAACAACCATTCGCACTCACATTCACACCTATGGGCAATTTAGAGTCTTCAATCAACCTACCACGCATGTTTTTGGGATGTGGGAGGAAACTGGAAAAAACCCACGCAGGCACAGGGAGAACATGCAATCCACACAGGCGAGGCCTGGATTTGAACTCCGGTCCTCAGAACTGTGAGGCAGATGTGCGAACCAGTCAGTCGGCGTGCTGCCTTTTCAGCACACATGCTAATATTTTTTTTACTAACCTAACCTTTTCCAAAATCAAACTTCCCCATGCCATCTCTTTTCGCCAAATCAAGAACATTAGCCCAGACACTCTCTGTACTCTTATCAACAGCCTCCCCAGCGCAGACTCTCTCTCCACCCCCCATGAACTGGTTATTCACTACAATAATAATCTCCATCATCTCCTCAACACTCTAGCTGCATTTAGAACCAGAACTGTAGTTTTCACCTCTGCACCCTGGTTCACCCCTGCTAAAGTATGTGACAATTAAAATCCAAAGGTCGTGTACTCTAATGTCTCCATTAGAAAACCGGATGTCATGAGCTGTGCTCCGCAGTTCTTTTGTTGGAGCTTGGGTGGCGCTTTGCGCCCCTCTCGCCCTCTCTCTCTCCCTCCCTTTCTCTCTTCCCAGTAATCACCTCGGCCACCCTTTCATCAATCAGCCTTCACCATCACCTGCATAAAAGCCTGCCAGATCCCGGAAACTCTCGCCAGAGTATTAACGTTCTTCCGTGGTACACCGGCTCTCTAACCAACATGTAAGCTACGCCAGTCCTCGCTATCCTTCTGACATCCGTGTTTTTCTTGTCCTCAGTGCCCCTTCCATTTTGCACACCGTGTTGACCTCTTCCACCATGCCGCCAAGCCATCCACCTGCTCACGCCACCGCCTGCCGCACGTTCCCTGTCTCGACAACCTGCCAGTACGCCTCAAGGATCCATCTCCATATCCCCTTCAATAAACCTTTCACCACAGACCTCTCAGCCTCCGCTTGCTTCTGGGTCCAGTGTCGTATCGTGACACCGGACTCACTATACACAAGGACATGTACAGTCATCATCTTAACCACAACAAAGACTGTTTATTTCAAGACAAATCTACCTACTACACAACCTTAATCTATAAAAAGGAAGGGAACTCCAAGGTACTATCCTCCCTGCTTGGTAATATTTCACCCCCACCAGATTCCATCCCTCCCACTTGTACTCATCTGTTTTCTATAATTCTCTTGTCATTTTTCAATGCATGAATCAAATGGATCCACCAGCAACTTTGTCCTTCCTCCTGCCTTAGTCCATCATCACCACCTCACTCTCCTACCCGTCCAGTTTTACTCTGCCTTCTGCCATAGACATTTCAGAAATCATGTTGCTCCAAGGTTAGCAAATCTGCCTCACAGTTCTGAGGATGGGGTTCAAATCCTGGCCCCGCCTGTGTGGAGTTTTCATGTTCTCCCCGTGCCTGCATGGGTTTTCTCCTGGTACTCCGGTCCCCTTCGAGTTAATTTGTGTTTATAGTGGCTGGCTTTTCTCTTCTTCTGTGGCCGCTTGCCTAGTCATGACACTCTAGCTCCTACCCCGGTCATCATGGTAACGAAAGCTCATTGGCCCTATAGAACAGCAGTTGAATATTTGCAAGGAGAACCTCACCGCCCCCCAATGTTAACCAGTGTACTAAGTCAATGTTAAGTTAATGTTAAGTGTGCTTTTATTCTTTTGTTATCCTTTGTTTATTTTCATTTTATGGTTTGTTTTTTGTTTTTTTTATTTTCACCAAGGAATGTCAGAGACCTTTCAGTAAGACGTGGGAACTATTTAAAATTGTTGAGGATAAGCGGTATGGAAACGGATGAATGAATGGATTAAAAAAATGGCATAATATGTCTCTTCTAAGGTAAAAAGTGGAGTTCAATACTGAACTGTTCAATAAAGTGATTTAATTTAATCCAAGTCACTGATGATGTAGTGGTGCACTTGCCTGTCTTTGGTGCGGGCAGCATGGGTTCAGTTCCCACTCAGTGGTGGTGTGAATGTGAGTGCGGATGGTTGTCTGTGTCTATATGTGCCCTGCGACTGGCTGGTGACCAGTTCAGGGCGTAGTTCACCTTTCGCCCAAAGTGTACCACAGATTAAACATTTCATTTTGTATGATATTGTAAATTAAGTTGATAAATGAGATTCAAATAAATGTGAGCACCATTCCTCACTCACATTATACTTGTGGTATTTATGTCCTCGAAGGCATTGTATCACAAACTCTGGACAGCCTGGACTCACTATAAATGTTTTCTTTATAGCTCTGTATGAGTGGGAACTCTATATGACATGGATGAGCTGCATTTCATCACCCAAGACACCTCATCAACAAAGATCCTACTCATTACCTGCAAGACAGTGTCAGAGCTGAACATGTGTTTGTCTTAACTTATTTATTAATTTCGTTTGCTGCTTGACAAACTGGCGATAAAGCAGCATGTTAGGGCATCTCAACGGCACTTTCAGAATATTTTGTCAGTGGAGCTCTATGGGGGACTCTGTGAATGTTTATGGTGCAGCATGCGGGCTGTGCTTAATGCTACTCGACTACACACAAACAAAAAAATCACAATTCATGAATGCATATGTGGGATAAACTCCATCCATTCATTGATTTATTTTTATATCCTTGTTTTTTTGACATAGCCAGAGAGGCCTGAGCCAACACAAATTGATCCCAGAATTTCTTTGCTTGAGGCAACAGTGCTAACAACTGGACCTCCATGCTGCCCTGGTCTCAACTCAACACAAGACTTACTAAATTAAATATGGTAAATAAAATACCAGCAGAGATTACAGTCGCTGACAAAACTTTTGACTAATGTTGCAGGATGCACATATGCTATTGAAATTTTTGCCCTGCATGCATTTTTTTGATTAAGAAATATGCTGACTTTGCAGATTGCTTTATGACTGATAATTAAAGATCACTAAGTCTTGATAATATTAAAGTCACCACCCATTTTTTTATCTGGTGATAAATCACCAGGATTCCTGTAAAAAGAGAGTAATTTACACATGAATCAATTATTATCATTGTTAATACCAGATACGTGATTAAAAAAGGAATGCGTTTGTTTGAGGGAGCGTGCTGTATCTGTATATACTGTAGCACACTTTAACAGTAAAGCATGAAACTGCAGAGAACATCAATAGGGTACACAAAATGCATTTTCTTGATGATAAAATTAAACAGTGATCAAAACAATCTCTACTATTATTTTCTGGCTAATCTATGGGCTGAAATACTTTAGGAATAGCAATTGATCACAGATACACAGATCTGATCTTCGGCCAATCAGCACCTGCATTTTCGAGCATGTAGCATACGGCCTCTCCGGAAAGTCAAATCTCCTACCAGCTCTTAACCTTTACTGCTAACGTTCCTTAACCTTTGTGGAATACGTCATATGGTGAGGGAGACATGAAAACGTGCTTTCTTTCGAATATAGGAAAGGACAGTGTGTTATAACTTAGTCACATATCACGTAGTAGTACATTTTGATCCATCCATCCATTTTCTGAGCCGCTTATCCTCACTAGGGTCGCGGGCGTGCTGGAGCCTATCTCAGCTGTCATCGGGCAGGAGGCGGGGTACACCCTGAACTGGTTGCCAGCCAATCACAGGGCACATACAAACAGACAACCATTCGCACTCACAGTCACACCTACGGGCAATTTAGAGTCTCCAATTTATGCATGTTTTTGGGATGTGGAAGGAAACCGGAGTGCCCGGAGAAAACCCATGCAGGCACGGGGAGAATATGCAAACTCCACACAGTCGGGGCCGGGGATTGAACCCGGGTCCTCAGAACTGTGAGGCTGACGCTCTAACCAGTCGGCCACCGTGCCGCTAGTACATTTTGATTTCTGAAAAAAAAATTTCAAACATAACATCATCCTGGCATTGAACTCCATGCCTATGCCAGGTGTGTCAAACACGGGTTAATCCGATTTACGCTTTAACGTGAAAATCAAACTAATTTGTCTCGTAAAAGGGGGACCACGTCACTTTTTAGATGTATGAAACTTCAGGACAATGTGACGACAAATGTTTTATCAGTCTCGTAATTTGAAGGTTTGAAGCCTGTACATCGCTGTTCGCAAGATGGTCAGAGCGGACGTGTGCTGCCCGCTTCGTTTCCCAAGGAGTTTGGCCAGGCACCCAAAAAGGGTAGCTCGGAGCGTTGGCATGAGGCCCTGCGGCAGGGAAGGGTCTGATGTGTCCTCGTCACCTCGTGGTGCAAGGTGGGGCGTCCTGGCAGAGCCAGTCTTCGCCAAGTTGGTCGAAACGAGAGCAACAAAAGAGGCTCCGCCCTTTATGGCCAGCCGCCAAGGGGGTGGTTCTCCCCCTTTTCCCCCCGCCTCCGGGACCAAAAGGGAAGATGGACCGCCTCTGAATGTTACTTTTCCATTTTAGGATTATTTTGTTGTTTAAAACCATGTTCTCCCTGTGCCTGCGTGGGTTTTCTCCGGGCACTCCAGTTTCCTCCCACATCCCAAAAACATACATGGTAGGTTAATTGACTCTAAATTTCCCGTAGGTGTGAATGTGAGTGCGAATGGTTGTTTGTTTATATGTGCCATGCGATTGGCTGGCAACCAGGGTGTACCCCGCCTCCTGCCAGAGGATAGCTGGGATAGGCTCCAGCACTCCCGCGACCCTTGTGAGGATAAACGGCTCATGGATGGATGGATGGATGGATTTAAGATAACGAGACCATTTTCCAGCCTTGCATTGTCACGCACACATCCTCTTTAATCCCTGTAACTAATGTTTCAATTGTATGTGGTTGTTGAGAACACTGTAATATTTGCAATGTGGCATTTGTGTTGTGTGGGGTTCAGTTGACAAACAGATTTGACATCAGACATTCAAATTTGCAGAAATATAATCACTCGTGGTGCTATTGCGATGGTACCACTGGTGGCGTCCATGCAAAGTTCTTAAAAATATTATATACCATTCAAGTCCAGTGAAGATTATGATTACTTAATCCGGGGTTGCAGTAGCTTTCGACTACCTGTGGGTGTCGCTAGTGCTCCATCCATTGTCCCAGACAGAAGGAACAAATGTCACTGAAAACAGCGGGAAAAAGAAGGCTGGCAAGGGGGTCGAAGTTAATTAATTTAGTGTCCGGGTGAGAAACCAGATTTCTATGTCTCAGTTTTGAGGAGCTACTTGGGACTGGCTTGTAATTCATTCAGTGTCCGTGTGCCAAGTTTAAACCTCCCGTGCTTCTGCTTTGATAAACAGACAAGGTTTTCCTTAGATGTCTTGTGTACGTAGACTAATTCAGCAGGCAGCCGAGGCAGGTATGTGGAACAGCACGAGACTGGGGGTTGCTGGTTGTCATCTTTAGTAGCGTGTCCGTTACATGACCAAAAGTGCAGAATGTGTGCAATTTGCTGTTTCTACCCCTAGGTGTCAGTAGGGCATGGAGTTCAATGCCTGGATGATATTATGTTGGAGAAAACCCCAGAAATCAAGACATACTAATACATGACTTTGGTGTGAAAGGTTCCTAACAATTCATTGTTGACTGTCCTTTGCACCTTTTCATGCCTCCCTGACCCGATGACGTATTCAACAAAGGTTAAGAAAAGGTGGGAAAAAGATTAAGAGGAGGTTAGGAGTTTTAACTTTCCGGAGAGGCCCTATGTTACACATTAAAAAACAAAAGTATTGATTGGCCGAAGAGATCTGTGTATCTGCGATCCATTGCTATTCCTAAAGTACCTGGATGTCTGTCACAGCTCATTTGCAATGTACTGAATATGAATTGAGAAAACAATGTGAAAACCTACAGTGTGGAATTTTCATTGAGGAGCAAATAATCTTACTTTCAGTTTCAAGTTTATTGGACTTCAGCTCCAACCTAATAAATTAAATTTCAAATTATACTATTCAGATTCTGTTTTTCAATGCAATGATTCTAATTAAACAATACAAATTCAAAGTAGGTAATTAAAATTTAGCTTTTTAATCCAATTATTCAAGTGAGTGTACAACATATTCAGTTATTTAATGTCAAGATTGCCGCAATATGTGGAGAGAAATGGCCGAGCAGGGAGGGGGCACTCTAAATCTTTGCCCTTGCCACAATTACCACTTGATTTGTGCCAAGATACCACACTTCTATTGGTGAGGTTAAGCTGCTATAGAGGGACAGATAATCACTTAGTATTGTGCTGAAGATCATGTAATGTAATGCTTACATTAATAATGCAGGGAAGAAAAGACCTGGGACATTGAGTCAAGTGCAACATATTGACATTTTGGTCAGGTAGACCGGCCTTTCGTCATAGCCGAGAAGCAGATGGTGCCATCACCTTCCTTTTAGATCAATCAGAAATATGATTATATCACTTGCACCTCATCAAGGTGAGATGTATCTCAAGTGGTGATACTGAAACTGGGGCAAGATGGGTGGTAGCCTGCGAGATCCATGGTACTATGGTGAAAACGCTTGCTCTTTACAGTACAGCCCACACATTTTCTGTTCACATGTGCATTTCTGCAGCAATTTCCATAGTGTGTGTATGACTCGTCCTTTCCTTTCCATTCGGGGAAGTGTAGCTTGGGTGAAAAATACCCGCTTCTGAATTTTGTCAAGCAAACATGACATAAGCAGAATAAAAAGAATCCAAACAATTCTGGCAATCTGTGTTGCTGCACCTACTAGCTAAATTTACTCAGATGTTTGTTGTATGTCGGATTTAAATCAGTTGGCTGGGAAACCAAACCTCATTGGAGAGTAAGAGAGTACAACAGAATTTCTTGTATGGATTCTGCCTGAATGGTTGTCCCATAAATGTTTTCATATAAGTACAATAAACATAATATTGACAAAATTATTTGACAAGGGGATCATTGCGCCTACAGGAAGGGGACATGAAAGAAATGAATCGATTCTGTCGGTGTGCATAATTTTGTCTCTATAATCTATATCTGTTCACGCTTCAATTTTTACTTAAGAATGTGGCATGAGAAAATCTGCCCACTATCACCCCTATTTATTCATCTTGGTAAAATTACTAACAAAACAAGTCGACTTAGAGAAACGGAAAAGGGGTTTTGTAAGAAAGTCAGTTGAGGTCAAGGCGAGAGGAAGCGGCGCGTTAATAAAGCTTCACCGTCCAGTGAATTACAGGGGCATTGTTTTCATTGTTTGCATTGGACAACAAATGGAATCAAGAAAAAAGAAATTGTATGCCATTGCTGGTGTTTTCCCCTAGTTTGTAAACTCCATTCTGCAGAATTCCTATCAACTCCAAAACCTATTAGCTTTCTCAAATCCTTCTTAACTTTTTATCCTCTACTGATACAAGACAAAAAACACCTAATAGATGCACAAAATTTAAAACAGAAAGCAAAACACATACATGTTTTTACCACATAATCCAGACCTTATTTTGGCACAATAAATTCCAAAGATATTCATTGTCTTTTCCCTGTGTTTGGGTTACATAGCCTCAAAGTCAACTTTTTATAGACTCACCATTATTTGCATTTTGATAAAAGCAAAACACTGTTTACATGACAGTGTATTGTTTAAATTCAAACTCATAATCGGAGTGTCTTTGGAAACAAAATTATTCACCATTTGCATGTTGTCAGATCACAGGTAATGTGATCTTATACAGAAACTTGTTTGTACACAACAACAACACTATGACCGGAAAATGGAAAAATAAACTCTTAATTGTTTGACATGTCATGAGAGATATAGATGCTCATCAACCCTCTAAACATTTACCCATTACATCGCAGACTAATTCTGTAGTACTGTCACAATTTGCTTCTTGGCAGTAAGTTTTGCTTTGACAGAGGCAAACTGATTGACCAGGGGTGAGAGAAAAAGATGGATCCGAGAAATAAAGACGAAAAGAATGAGAGAAAGCAGTCAGGTTGCAGGCAGCTCATAACAAAATACCATGTGGCCTTGTGGGGGAGGCCGTTTGTGTCAAGAGAGGCATGTTTGGCAACAGGTTATCCAGCAGATAAACACAGAGTCACACAGAAGAACACAAATCCGCACAAATCTTCCTGTTTGAATGTTTACTTCCCATGAAAAAAGAGACGTGTGTCTATTCTACAAGTAGCCAACATGTCATAGCCTTACACATATGTAAGTATGTATAGCTGTCATGTTCCCAACAGAGTGAAGTGGTTGTACTGCCCTACAGAATTTATGCTAATGTGTGCCGGGCAGCCGTGCCTGGAATAGAGGATTAGACAAGATGGTTTCTATTGAACGCCTCTCTTAGTCTATCACCTCAAAAACTCAAATCCTTGCAAAGAGAAGTGAAAAAAGTGCAATTCGCAAAGGTTTGTTTACAGCAAATTGAAAACTGAAGCCCATAGTTATTATTTTGCCAGAGTGACATACCCGCTGTTGCGGTCCAAGAGACCTGATGTGTGAAAGGCATTGTCTTAGTCCAAAAAGGCTCATTTTATCAGGGGGATCAGCGTGTCTCCTCTTTCATCATGTTGAAAGGATTTTAGCAGATTCAGGGATTTTCTCAATGATGCAAAATGTTGGCAACATTTCATCATTGCCTGCAGAGGACTTTTCTGTGAATGGATAGAACACATTGATATGCAACACGGGTGTCATAAGACAGTTTGCCTGATGAGACACACTCATCAAGCACAGTACTGTATTTTATTTGCCAGTCGCAATACTAAAATATTATAGAATTTATATTGCTCAATCATTACAAGATTATGGTTATTATTTACGTTATGTTACTATTGTTGTTTAGTTCAAATTGTGCAGCACAGTGTGCTAATGGTTAACGCGTCTGCCTCACCATTGGTGGTTCGCTGGAGTCCCAGTCTTGGAACTGGCTTTTTAACCATTTCCAAACTGATATATATTCAATTACTTTGTATCTCATTTGTTTTGTCACATTTACATTTGCGTCATTTGTTATGTAATTCAGCGCACTCCTGGGGGAAATTACAATCCCCTTAGTATTGCCTCTCCACTGTGAATTGTTTGTGCATATCCCCATTGCAGCTCAGTCTACCAACGTAATTGAGGCTACTGTCTGACTGGATGTATTCCAGATCAGGAAATTAAATCTGTAGACCTTGACCCTGTCCTCACCAACATCAAGGAAAATCTTGTTGCCATAATTGGTTACAGTTTGTAATGACACAAATTACACCTTAATACATTTGACATGATTAATGTCATATCACTTCAATTCAGGTGCACATTTTCTATTAAAATGACGTGTGTGAATGATTCTGTGAGCAAGTCATCACTGACCATCGGGAGGGTGTGGGTGTCGGACCGGGTTTCAGCACGTCTGTGCTGTTTCCCGGTCAGTGCGCCCTGCTCCTCCACCCTGCATCACACACACTCCCCATGTTTTAATGCACCACATACACCCATCTCTGGTGGGCGGTGGGTCGTGGTGGGTGGGGATTTTGCTGTTAGGCAGCAGTGTTACTTGATTAGGTACTGGTGGTGTAGTGGTACACTCGCCTGACTATGGTGCAGGCAGCGTGGGTTCGGTTCCCACTCAGTGACGGTGTGAGTGCGAATGGTTGTCTGTGTCTATATGTGCCCTGCGACTGACTGGCGACCAGTTCAGGGTATAGTCCGCCTTTCGCCCGATGTCTGCTGGCATAGGCTCCAGCGCCCCGTGACCCTGAACGGGATAAGCAGTATTGAAAATGGATGGATGGTTACGTGATTAAATGTAAATGTAGCATGTTCCTACCCATCTCTGGCAATAGGCTTCAGCTCACCCACGACCCTGATTAGGTCAAGCGCTATAGGAATGGATGGATGTTATTTTTAGCCAATAACTTCACCATAAAATCCAATAAAGTATAATGTACCACTTAATGTGTTTATTGTTGCCTTGTAAAACAGATCGATTAACGGATTCGCAAAATTAGAGACTGATTAATGTGTGTTTTGCCTCCAGAGTCACCTTGTCATGGTCACCACTGATCACATATTCAGCACTGCTGTTGTTTTTTGTGATGCAATGCCCCCTCAAGCTAATTATGATAAAACTACCAGTCCTTAAAGGAATGTGAGTGAGGGTCATTTATTGCACCTACCCAGAGGCCATGGAGAGCAGTTGCAGCCTGGCACACTAGGGGGAAACAGGTGTGTAACAGGTGCCCTGACCTCTGCGCCCAAGAGGATGCTGAAATCTGGCCACAGCTGCTACGTGGGAACACAGAGCAGCTGGCGAGCGCTCTCTAAGATGCAGGGTCCACATCGCTATTCTCATCCACCCACGGGCTTCAACAAGCTACATTGAGAGCTGTAGTCATAGCAACGGGCAGATTTGCTAATGCCCTTGGGCATCATTTCTTGACAGAGTTCCTTGGTGTCCTCCCTCTTGGCATTTTCACAATGCTGCTATCGCCAGGTAGATGTGTTTGCTTCAGTGTCCCCTGGCAACCTTCATTGCGCTCTCAATTCTTCTCAAAAGTCAGTCAGGAATTTTAATGCATGTGAGATGTTTACAAAGTCACAAAGCAATGTCCTTAAGTTCTGCTTCTGTAAAAATACCCCCAGCAAACTATATTTACAAAGGTACTTGCTCTATATCCTGGTGTCTAGATGCTGAGCAAAACATCATCCTCACTTTATGCCTCTTTTCCACAGCACCATACTTAATTGGCTCAGCATGGCTCTACTCGATATTGCTATATTTCCACTGGCAAAACCATGTACAGTTTTCCACCACTATTTGTGAGGAACAGTGAAATAGTGAAACTCCGCAAGTAATTGAGACACCACCGTCTAAAGGTTTGTAATTGCCTATAGATGCCAAAAGATGTCAGTAAAGCACTAGTTTTCTCTTCACTAGGTTGATGGCCTGTCTAAATAAACCATCACCCCTCAGTTCGACATAGTTCCTTGGCACCAAGATTCTCCAAGATGGCATGAAAACAATACTTTTATATTAGACAGGTCTTTGGGCTTAGCACAAAAATAGCCTATAGGTGTGTTTTTCAATCAATACGGAAGATAGGTTCCCAAAAAAAACTCTGGAAATAGGTGAATCCGCATGTAGCGAATCGCAAATATGTGGGACAACACTGCACTACCATGTACAATTTTCTAGAATATGATGTAAAAGTACCTTGTAACCTTGTAAACCACTGCTGATTGCTCATTGGGGGAGCAGATTTGCTGCAACATTGTAACATTTTAGAATACACAGACAGAAACAACAAAAAACACGCTATCTTACACTGTCTCTGTGCCTTAGCATTTTATTCCAGTCTCCAGTTCACTGCAGCGCTCCATTTTATTGCTGCCCTTAGTCTCCTCACCAATAGTCTTATCACTGTGGCCAATAGAAAGACTCTCATTCTACCTCTATTGTCTCATTCCAACTGATGCATTCAATGCAGCCTTTTTTTGGCAGTTTCTCATTGTACCATACTGAAATGTAAAACTGGCGTTGTATTTTCTATCATTTGGAAGCAGCAGCATGGTAGCGTATTGGTTAGCAGATCTGCCTCACTGTTCTGAGGTTTTGGATTAATATTTTAGCTCTGGAATTCCTGTGTGGAGTTTGCAATGGTTAAGATCATCGCATACCACTGGGGGGACCTAGGTTCAAGACCCCGACTGGACCATGCGCCAACATCCCCCGGACTCACAGCTGTGATGTCCTTGAGCTGATACACTGATACCCCGAAATGCTGCCCGGGCGCTTCAGCTGCCCCCTGCTCCAGTGTGTTCCACTAACATGCGTATGTGTTCACTGTGATGGGTTAAATGCAGAGAACAAATTTCGTGTGCATGCATGCATGTTCATGACAATAAAAGATGATTCTTCTTCTTCCCATGTGGGTTCCTCTGGGTACTCCAACTTTCTCGCACAGCCCCAAAACATGCATGTTACCGTCACTGACTTTAAAATGTCCACAGGTGTGAAAGTAAGCGTTAATGGTTGTGTATGGTTGCCTGCCCTACAATTGATTGGCGACCAGTCCAGGGTGTATCCCGTCTAGAAATCCAGCAACAGGGCAGGCAACCCAGGCAATCTGCTAAGGCCAGGAGCTGAAGGGGGGCCCCAAGAGACGACTGGCATTGGCCCATATCAATGACAAAACAATGGTACTGCTTTAGAAACTGAAACAACATCATGTCAGGAAACTCCCTGAATAGGGCCCCTTACTAGCTGTTGCTGGCTGGTGGCTAGTAAGGGGCCGATATCATATCAAGACAAAGCTGGAAACCCCATAGACACTGCAATGACACGTCGAGATTTGGGAGTGTCCCTAATGGGGCCCCTTATTAGCATTCTTGTCAAACACAGAGACAACAAAATTAAGTGAATTCATCACTCAGGACATGCCAAAAGAAAAAAAGCAGGAGGATGAAAACAAAAATGTGGTAGTTGTTAGTGGGAATGTGAATCTGTTATATGAGAAAAACAGTGATGCCAGTTTGTCCCATTCCCACAATACATCAGAAAACATTACTGTACATTATTGGCTAACATTAGTTAAAACATAACTAATAAACAATTGTGTCTATTATGTCAATTATTTAATACAAGGTATCTCTTTTTAATCAAAGTAAGCCGGAATAGGCTGCAGCTCACCTGCGACCCTAATAACCGGTCTAGAAAATGGACGGATGGATGAAGCCTGAGTCTTCTCTCTCCAAGAGTCAAGTCGGGATGCAACTGACGTTCAGAGTGACACGCAGTTAACTTATCACATACAGCTAATGAGTGAGCCATCCTCGGCACCTTGAAGACCCGCCAGATGGGTGTCCTCCCAGCACCTGGAGAGGGAAGCAGATGGCAATTAAAAGTCATTAGAGGGGCAGAAAGAAAAGGGCAAAGAAATGTAGGTAGACTTGGACTGTCAAGTACCTATGGACAAGATAATAGATGATGGATAATAGATGAGGAGACAGTAATCATTGTGAAACTAAATTGTAATTTTTCAGCAGCAGTACCAGCTGATTTGTCATTTGTCATTGCTCTTAACCTCTGATACTGACAGATGAATGTCGAATAGTTTATTATCTAATTACACTTTTTTTTTTTTTGCAAATCCTACAATGGGTAATGGATTAAAAATAAAGTAATCAAAGATAAATGGTCTCTCATCCGACACAAGGTAGAGATCAGTCATGCACCACTGGAATAGTAGATGAGCCATATCCCTTGTAAGCCACTGTGAGCACAAACTACAAGTGACAAGAATTTAAATCAATAAACTATTGACCGAAGGACTCAGCCCCCAGTTACCGACAGTTTGTTGTCTGCCTGTGGCATTTACTCTTGTATTCATGCATAATAATAACTGAGCAGTCTTGACATGGTTTTTCTCCTCTCGTTCTCCCCATTTTAAAGCCTTAATGTCACAGTCGGTTTCAAGTCTAACCAGGTCAGATGCTAAAATGTTCATATATTTCCATCTCATTTCCGTCACTTTGTTTGTGACATTTTCCTGCCATAGACAACCCATGTGCCAGCGTACACACTCCCACCTGTCTAACTAATCTCGCTCTTACTTACTCCCACACAGGTATCTTTAAGAGAGAATGCGTGGTTCACAATAGTGGTACAGATATTGGTTGAGTCTGTGTTAAATACTTCTTTGCATTCGCTCGTCTTATGTCCTTGATAAAAGCTGTTTTTATGGCAGGTCTCGTGTCCGATGGTTTTATCAAGTATATCAAAGGAAAATCTATACTGTACATTTTTACTCTAACCTCGTGCAGTCTTGCAGATCCTGATTAACAGATATATTTGCATACCACATGTTCACATTTATCTTTTTTATTTTTCTAACTAGATGTATTCATCATGCAATAAGCTGCAGATTTAACAAACAGGAGGAATCCTCAATTTAAGAACGAGATGGAATGCAATTTTTCATGTCTTTATGTTCTCTTACATCTATTGTGCAGGTGAATGACTTTGAAAAGAGCGTGGCCTTTGCAGTGCAAACCTGTCCTATGCTGCTCCCTACTCTCAGGGGATGGCCGAGGTCCAGGATGGACACACATACACATTTGACAGGTATTCAGGTTTGCTTCAGTTGTTATTGTTATCCCTGCAAAACCACAACATAATGCATGGTAAAGCCTCTAGGGATTTCTTGAAGGCCCACTAATCAATAGAACTTCTTTAAATGACAAGAAATGAAAACTCATTCCGTTTTAGTGATTATTAACACAAGACGGTGTCAGTGGTAGCGTAGTGATACAGGCTGCTGCCTTTCTTGCAGCTAGCGCAGTTTCGATTTCCAGTCAGTGCCCCAAAACCCGGCTGCTCGAGCACCTCAGTGCTGGTCCTAACCCCAGTTAGCCCTAACCCCAAGGCCAAATAAATCATGCGAGCGACTCTTTGTGGTGACCCCTGATAGGAGGGCCCCAAAGAAAACTAAAACAAGATGCCTGAGTTTGACTCAGTCCATGATATATGAGAACAAAGTTGTCATGCTACCTAAAAAGTCTAATGCCATGAGAATAAAGTATTATCATTTTAGTCTGTAGCTCTTTCTAACAAACCGACACAAGCGTTTGCATATTTGCATTAAATTGATAATATTGATGATGGTTTCATTGTTTGTGAAACTAAAGTGCAACTTGACAAGATCCAAATATCACCTCAGATGTAATCTTCGTGTAGGCTCATAACATAACTTTATTCTCGAAATATTATTACGAGACATATATTGACATTTTCACACAACATTTTTTCTCGTAATACCTTTTTTACTTTTCAATATGGCTTTAATACTCCTTTGTACTTTCTAGCATTGTAATTGTGACAATGTACAACTACTTGTTATTCTTCACAGCAAACACTATAAATTTTTAAGAATATCTAATGTAAAGATTGGACAACACCATTAAAATTATTTAGCAGAGATTCTTTAAAATGTCGTATTCCCCTAAGTAATTTTTGTATGTGTTATGTGTGTTTAGCTCTGCAATGTTAGAGGAGAGCCAAGATGGTATGGACAGTGGTACCCTAAGTCCTGCCACACCTAGACAAGTCACCATCAAGCGGCACCCTACTCAAGGCTTCGGCTTCATTGCAGGCAGCCAAAGGCCCGTCATTGTACGCTCTGTCTCTGCTGGTTAGTCAGTGCCAATGGGCGAAAACTAAAGCCAGAAATAAAAGGAGTGACGGTTATATAGTTAAAGTATATGACTTTGTATGTTGGTTGTGTGCTGCCATCTATCTGCAGACGGACCTTCCTTTGGTAAGCTTCTCCCCGGAGATCAGATCTTGGCCATTAACGAGGAGACGGTGAGCGACGCTCCCCGAGAGAGAGTCATAGACCTTGTAAGGTAGCATCCTTTACTGTCCCAGGAGGGAGGGTGGGGGTGTTTAGGGCCAGGGGACCAACTGTCAGGCCAAGTGAAAAGTAAAAAAGAGCATAGATAAAACAAAAAAACAAAAAAATAGAGGGTGGCTTGAAAGGAACGTAATGTTCTTTTCCGTGATTGATACATGACCACAAAATGGTGGTTGAGTCAATCCTTTCATCGCTGAAGTACAGAGAGGAAATGGCAGATAGAAAGTGGCAAAGCTGTCCAAACACTGTGCTCCACATGGCATTACCTAACCCACTCCACTCTGCTGTGCTCCCCATAGACGCTGCAAAGACACTATTGTTCTCACTGTGCTGCAGCCTCATCAGGTGCGTAGAAGTAGCTTGCTCTCATCATTTCTTTCCATGCATGTCTTAACGGGCAAACCCACACATTAGGTGCTTAGTTATTAGAGTAATTTATCTTCTTGTAAACCTCTCAGAAAAGCTCCAGGTCATTCATTAAGAGCATCCATCCGTAATTTAATTGACTAAATAAACTTCACATTTTCAGCTCATAAAATGATGAGGTCAAAATGCAGATGGGTGTGTTTGCATTTTAAAGCAGAATGTGTCATGCTATTGTACAGTATGTCAGGAAACTGTTGCATTTACAGTATATGTGGAAATATGGTTTACCACGTACTGTAGGTAAACTGCAAAGGAAACTATACAGTGCTCCCTTACTGTCGAATGTGCTTTTTCACAGTCACAAAGAATCATAATCCCATCCATCCATTTTCTGTAGCGCTTAACCTCATTAGGGTTGCAGATGGGCTGGAGCATATCCCATCTTACTTAGGGCGTACACCCTAGACTGGTCGCATTACTCGAATGGCAAATTTGAGGATGAACTCAACTCAAACATCACTTCTCTGTATAAAATATGACATACATACAAGGAAAACGGGTAGCACAGAGGACAAGTAGCATGTCTGTCTCACAGTTGTGAGGTTAGTTGTTCAAATCTCACAGCCACGACTACTGGGTCTGGTGGCGTTCTTCCATTAACACAAGGAGGCCCAACTTTTGTAGAAGAGAAAATGTAGAGTACAATTCAGAGACCGTGTAACCTCGGGTGTCCTGTGGGGCGGTGCTCCGGGAATACGGGGTACCGGGCCCCCTAATATGGGCTGTTTGGTCCCTATACAATCGTATCAGATGGGTTTGCATTGACGACAGTAAGTCACATTTTTTTCAAATGAGGGCTGGACTCTGCCAAGGCTGCCCTTTGTCACCGATTTTGTTCATAACCTTTGTGGACAGAATTTCTAGGCGCAGTCAAGACTTTGAGTGGCCTCGGTTTTGTTTCCTCAATATTACATCTCTGCAGATGATGTGGTTCTGTTGGCTTCATCAAGCCGCCATCTCAAACTCTCAGTGGAGCGATACTCACCTGAGTGTGAAGCGGGTGGGATGAAAATCAGCATCTCCAAATCTGAGACCATGGTACTCAGTTGGAAAAGGGTGAAGTGCCCTCTGTAGGTCAGGAATGAGATCCTGCCCCAAGTGGAGGAGTTCAACTATCTTGGGGTCTTGTTCACAATTGAAGGAAGAATGGAGCGGGACATCGACAGGCAGATCAGTGCAGCGTCTGCAGCAATCCGGACTATGTATCAGTCTGTGGTAGTGAAGGAGCTGAGCCAAAAGGCAAAGCTCTCGATTTACGGGTCGACCTACGGTCCTACCCTCACCTATGGTCATGAGTTGTGGGTCGTGACCGAAAGAACAAGAATGTGGATAAAAGTAGCTGAAATGAGTTTCCTCCGCAGTATGTCTGGGCTCTCCCTTAGAGATAGGGTGAGAAGCTTGGTCATCCCAGATTGGGCTCAGAGTCGAGCTGCTGCTCCTCCACATTGAGAGGAGCCAGATGAAGTTGCTCGGACATCGTTAGAATGCCTCCTGGACGTCTCTCTGGTGAGCTGTTTCAGGCACATCCAGCCTAGAGATGGGCCAGGACAGGGAAGTCAGGGCATTACTGCTTAAGCTGCTGCCCCTGCGACCTGACACCGGATAAGCCAAAGAAAATGGATGGATTGATGAATTCAGGGAAAATAATTTGTAATGCTACAAGAATAAAAGCATTTGGACCAATACGAAGTGTGTCAGGAAGGTTCCAGGAGCATTGTCACGAAAGATATATTTCAAATCCAAAATGTAAACTTCTCATTTTAACCTTCAAAGTAATCACCCTGGAGGCTAAAGGCTGTCACACGCCGAGCGATGCGGCCCAACTCGCCTGAATTGTCACACAGTGCGTAGATTGGTAATTGTTTTCATGAATGGCCAATCAGTCTGCCACTTGTTTTGCCACGATTCAAAATTGTAATCACCATTGCAGCTTACAGCCAATCAAAATGCACATAAGCTTTCACTCATGCTAAAAACAAATTTGGGGATTTTAAGCCAAGCGAGACACTGAAAGGCTATAAAGCATCAAATTTTGTTTTACATCAATATTTAACAATATTTGTAATTTCTTATGTGCCTGTGGACGAAAAAGTGACAAATGTACGGCGCTGGGTAGTTCAAACAAATGAACGAGACTCCTTTAAAATATCCACAGACTCGCTTTTATTCTCACCCATGTCCACTCTCTTTAGCAACCCGCTTCTTCCTTAACTATTTATCTTTTTTTATATATATAGTTTAATAAATAAATAAATAAATAAAGTACATCCATCCATCCATCCATTTTCAGAGCCGCTCATCCTCACAAGGGTCGCGGGAGTGCTGGTGCCTATCCCAGCTATCATCGGGCAGGAGGCGGGGTACACCCTGAACTGGTTGCCAGCCAATCGCAGGGCACATACAAACAAACAACCATTTGCACTCACATTCACACCTACGGGCAATTTAGAGTCTTCAATTAACCTACCATGCATGTTTTTGGAATGTGGGAGGAAACCAGAGTGCCCGGAGAAAACCCACACAGGCACGGGGAGAACATGCAAACTCCACACAGGCGGGGCCGGGGATTGATGCCCGGTCCTCAGAACTGTGAGGCAGTCGCTCTCACCAGTCATCCACCATGCCGCTGATAAAGTACAATATACCGTATATACAGCATCAAACGCCTATACAGGCTCGCTGTTCAGGTCGGTCATATATCCAATCACTCAATTTGCAGGGTCAGTCACAACTCTCATTTTTATGCGATGGTCCAGTCCAATCGGGTTCGACAGCATCGCGCAGTGTGTTTTTCTAGGCCAGGAACAGTCAGATGCTCAGCGCTTTGTCATGGCGAGGATGCCGCGAGTTGAAGTAGAAAACTTGTAGTTTGTAGTTAGGGTTGGAAATATATCTTTTGTGAGACTAGTCCTGGAACATTTCTGACACACCTAGTGCACCTTTATTCTCCTACCAAAAGAATTTGTTTTCTCCTAAATATCAAAATAATATTGTAAAAAGTATTAATTCAAATCAGTGAATGTCAAAATTAACATACAAACAAACTCAACAGCAGCTAATGTCTCCTTTTAGAGACCTTTTATATTAATTGTCTATTATTATTTGTAGAATGTGTTTAAATATATAATCTGATTGATGATCGAACAAACCCAACAAAATAATAGAAAATATTTTTTACAATTACATCAAACTTTGTTGTAAATTTATCTGAGTTCTTTTAGTTACAACCTTTTTTTCTAGTAGTATTTCATAAAATGCAGTCACTACTGGTGTTAGTTGCTCAAAGGGCTTACATCATTTTTGTACTCAGCCCAACCATCCTAAAGGACCTACAGGTATAGCATCCAGATAGCCTATATTTCACTAATAAGTTATTTTTATGTATGTTTCGCTAAAGAAAATGAAACTCGCAGTCATTTCCAATAATATCAATCTGTTTTGGAGCAATGGGTAAATAATTAATTGGGAACGTTCCTTTTTCATCGCCCAAATCAATATGCCGCCATGTCTTGTTGTGACGTCAGCGACGGAGCTAGAAACCAAATTTGCTGCATAGCTGGTGTGGACAAAGGAATGTATTATCCTATAAAGTAGCAGTATTCAGTCATATTTTATATATCGTCGGGGCAGAATCCCCCCACCTCCACAAAAACAATTTTTCAGGAAATTAAAAATAATTTAAAACATAACGACATTTTGTTTGCGTTTCCAAACTCTGCTTTGTTCACTCGTTATTGTCTAAAAAAAACATCCACGCCTTCAACATAGGTGACAGTTTCCTCAGACGTGTAGAGTTCAAGAGCGTTTATAGAATTGATCTTAAGCTATTTTCACCACTTTAAATTGGTTACCATAATATTGTGTAAAAATAACATAAAAATAACACATGAAGGGGGGAATGACCAATACTATCGATTTGTGTGAATAAGTGGAATAAGTGCAAATGTTCACAGCATTAGAGAGGTCCTTTAAGAGTTTAAAATTTAAACCCTGATGGGAATTGTAGTTTTCGTATGTCAGCAACAATTTGCCAAACCTTTTTGTCTGCGACCTTCACTATAACTTTCTCATCCCTTTAATGGCTAGGGTAACTGTGATTTCTCTCTTTACTGATCCACAGTCACCTAAATCTGCCTTCATAAGTGCAGCCAAAAAGGCCCGTCTACGAACTAACCCACCTAAAGTGCGCTTTTCAGAGCAAGTGTCCATCAGTGATCCAGACTCAGTAAGTTTTTGCATCTCTGACTTGTGCATGCCAGCACCTATTGTTACCCTTTTCCTCAATCTCCCACAGCTCATTTATTTTGTTTGATCTGCAAATATCCTCTCTCAAGCCACTCTTCACAAAATGTGTGAGTGTGTGCGTGCATACATGTCTGTGTATCAAAGAGAAAGCTTTTGGGTGAGAAGTTTAGCCTTGAATAAACTGCTTTTCAGACAGTTCAAAATTCTCAGATGATAAGCGGTACAGAGAATGGATGGATGGATGGATGGATGAGCAACCAGAACTTCACAAAGTCACTCGACCTCACTTCTCCTGGTAGTCATTTGTCACAGTGTGAATGCTGGGAGACAACCATTCTCACACTGATGCTATTGTGTATAAAAACTTATTATGATTATTCCCTTGCTGGTTCAGTGCTTGATGACCACATAATCGCTCAACAGATTTAAACATAAATACCAAAATGATGGTGCACTATTACTATTACTTGAAGGACTTATTGGTTCTAGTTTCGTTTGAAAGCACTTATGTATTCAGCGGTCATATTTGGGTGTTATTTATGGATTGCTATTATACAAACCCATGAAAAGGTTTATTTATTTCCATAATTCCATTCAAAAAGTTCAACTTTAATAGATTATAGATTCAGGGCACAGTATTTCTTTGTTTATTTTTACATAATTTGGGCTTCCAGCTCCTAAAACCCACAAAGTCAGGAATTCAAAAAATGTGAATATTGTGAAGAAATCAGCCCAAATTTTGCAGGCCATAAATGTTTTAAACTGAGTGTCACACACTAATCATCTCCTAAACTCAAAGCACCTGCACAGGCTTCCCCAGGTGTCATTACATTGCTTCAGTTTGGTTCAATTGTCTCTGTTGAGTTCAATATGGGGAAGACTGCAGACTTGACACCTGGCGAGAAGACCATCATTGATACCCTCCATAGGATGGGTAAGCCACAAACGTTCATAGCTAAGGAGGCTGGCTGTTCACAGAGTGCTGTGTCCAAGCATATCAATGGAAAGTCTAGTGGAAGGACAAATGTGGCCGGAGAAGATGCATCAGCAAAAGAGATGACCGTGGGCTTCAGCGGATTATCAAAAAAGAGAAGATTCAAGAATCGAGCAGAGATCCAGAAAGAGTGGAATGAGGTGGGAGTCACAGTTTCAAAAACCACCACATTCAGACGTATCCGGGCTATAACTGTCGGGTTCCTCGGGTCAAGCCACTTCTGAGCCTAAGCCACTGTAGGAAGCGTCTCAACTGGGCCAAGGAGAAGAAAGACTGGACTGTTGGTCAGTGGTCCAAGGTCCTCTTTTCCCTTTCATTCGGGATGCAAGGTCCAAGGGTTTGGAGGAAGACGGGTGAAGAACAGAACCCAAACTGCTTGAGGTCCAGTGTGAAATATTCAGTCAGTCATGATTTGGGGTGTAATGTCCACTGAAGGTGTTGGTAAACTCTGCTTTCTTAAATCCAAGGTCACCGCAACAGTCTACCAGAATGTTTTAGAGGACTTCATGATTCCTTCTGCTGAGGATCTGCAGGACCTGCTGCCTGCCCATACTACCAGAAGCACCAAAACCTTGTTTGATGCCCATGCCATCACAGTGCTTGACTGGCCAGCCCACTCGCCGGATCTAAACCCCATTGAGAATCTATGGGGTATTATTATCAAGAGGAAAATGAAGGGCACCAGACCCAAAAACAAAGAACTGACAGCAAGCATCAAGGAAATCTGGGCTTCCATAACTCCCAGGCAATGCCGCAGGCTGATTGCCTCAATGCCAGAGCGCATCGAGGCAGTGATCAAAGCAAAGGGATTCCCAACCAAGTTTTGAATTCCTAATTTCGTGGGTTTTATGAGCTGGAAACCCAAATTATGTAAAAATAAACAAATAAATACTTGAAATTGTTTAAATTGTGGGCCCTGAATCTATAATCTATGAAAGTTTAACTTTTTTAATGGAATTATGGAAATAAATACATTTTTCCATGATATTCAAATGTTTTGGATGTTGTAACGACCCAGCAATATAGTCCTCAATTAATTGTAACTCAATTGACAGCATTCACACTAATTCATTGAGGGAAGTGTAAGTTTGAGTTTTTGTAACTGCAGAAAACAGCATGGATGATTCTTATCTTGCCATGTTTCCAAAAAAAAAGGAAATAAATCCACAGCATGTCTTTCTTGGTTACACTTTATAAATAGGGGACAGAGCGTTAAGTTTCTCATCACTTGGACCCAACAGATTTCTCCTAAGCTTGTTGGACAGGCGACTTGAACTTTAATTATAGCTGATTTTTAGAAGCTTGTTCGGCCTGATAGCATCATGCAAATGTCACAGTTTCCCTAATTACACCTTGAGATCATTATTGTCGATAAAAAATAAATTTGCTGGATCTCTTGTCTGACTTAAACTAATTTTCTGCTGCTCTTAGGAATCGACCCGGTTTGATTCGAAGCTACACAACCTTGAAAGGAGCTTTCGATGATAATTGCAACAATTTAAGACAAGACATTTGCAGATTAATCTCTGCCTCCACTGATGTAAACACAAGCTGCTATTGACAGGTTAAAAGCTCAGTGTTGTCAAGTAAGGAGAGATGAGGCCAAACTCCAATTTATCACGAACTGGAATGATACTTCATTATTCACAGAGAAACTAGTGAAATGTATAAAAAGAAGGGGAAAAAAAGATCCCAAATGTGCACTAAAATTGAACTCCCTGGCCCAAATGCCATTCATGTTTGGCTAATCCTTTTCAATAACCCCAGCATGAAATCTTATGAAAAGGTTTGTAAACGGACTCTTCACCCAATTCTCTGAGCTGAATAATTGAGAAAATTGTACAGAATATACCCAGAACAAGAGCTGGTAAAAGCCAACTGAATGATTACATTTACCAACAAACAGACTGTTGGGCATGTTTTGTGGACACAGATTTCCCTGTCAGATGCATTGTTGCATTAAATCTAAAAACTGTTATGCATTAAGTTTGAATTTTGTTCTAACAAACCAAAATATGAGATGTAAAAAAGGCTTGTTTTGATGTACATTTAAGGAGATTTCTTTCGCCAGATAAGTGTTTCCTCTCATTAAAAAACCCCAAGGTCTGTCGCACATTAAAAAACTTTATCTCATACATGCAAATCAGTCGCCTTTCGTCAAAATTCGCCGTTTTTAACTCAAAATAGGTCATTTACGTGAATCGTATAGATCCGATGAGTTTTTCCTGGAGGGTGGTCACCGTCGCTGACGTCAAAGGCTGTTTAGCCTGAATAGACCTTACCAGAGAGGCTGAGGTGTGTGATCCCCCTGTAGTTGGAACACACCCTCCGGTGCCCCTCCTTAAAAAGAGGGACTACCACCCCAGTCTGCCAATCGAGAGGCACTGTCCCCGATGTCCATGCGATGTTGCATAGGCGTGTCAACCAGGATAGCCCTACAACATCCAGAGTCTTGAGGAACTCCGGGCGAATCTCATCCACCCCCGGGGCCTTGCCACCGAGGAGCTTTTTAACCACCTCGGTGACCTCAACCCCAGAGATAGGAGAGCCCGGCTCAGAGAACCCAGACTCTGCTTCCTCATGGGAAGGCGTGTCGGTGGAAGTGAGGAGGTCTTCGAAGTATTCTCCCCATCGACTCACAACGTCCCGAGTCGAGGTCAGCAGCGCCCCATCCCAACTATACACAGTGTTGATGGCGCACTGCTTCCCCCTCCCGAGACGCCGGATGTGGACCAGAATTTCCTTGAAGCCGTCCGGAAGTCGTCCACCAATGGGTTCGGGGATTGCCGCCATGACAGGCACCGACAACCTTACGCCCACAGCTCTGGTCGGCCGCCTCGGCAATAGAGGCGCAGAACATGGTCCACTCGGACTCAATATTATACTTAATATTTTCCTAGAGGATGCATTTTGGATTAGCATTTGAAGTTGGTAATAGTGAAAAACGTAGTGAAACAGACAATGATTTTAGTCAATTCTTTTCCAGAATGAGTGCTTAGAGGATGATGCCATTCATGTGGCACAGCTTGAAGCAGACATCAGGTGCGGGTGGAGATGGGCCTGGCTCAAGTTGGAGGCCAAAACAAAAAAGCAAAGAAATTAGGAAAATTTTATTTTAATATAAAATTCAATTAAACTTGTACTTGAGCTGAGTAAATAAGGTTTTCTGCATGAATAATTCTTTTATTTTAATTTTTTGGCCTTATTGTAGTCTTCAGAGTTTTCCAGATTGCCGAATTTATGTTAAAATAAAAATGAAAAATCTCTACAGGGGACCGGGGAACAACCCCAGACCTCTCCAACAATGTTTTTTTTTCATTACCTTTTTCATGCCTTTGGTGTTTGCATGTCTGTTATTTGCCCATAATAACCACAACTGAGTCATACCTAGAAAACCTCGAGCGAGATAAAAAAATAAAAATTAAAAAAAGAGACCCAGAGAGGATGCCAATCATCTTCAGGAACAATGTACTAAACTGCACTGTGTTTCATAATCTATATTCACACTTTTCAAACAAGTGCTTTGAGTAAAAACTGAAAAATTGACTCCCCCTCTGTGCGGCACTCACACAAGTATGCAGTGAATGTCTTCTACCTTATCATAAAATTTTCTTTGCATGGTAGACATCCTGACCATAACAGATGCTGAATTCCTTACTGACAGAGATTGCAAGTGAGTACAACATCAACAACAAACATTGTCCCCTTCCATCGCTTTCAGACAATGCTGAAGGACGACTCCTTGCTACTCATACCCAATGTGCTGAAGGTGTTTTTAGAGAATGGACAGATTAAGTCCTTTACCTTTGATAGCCGTACAACTGTGAGGGTAAGTACCATAATCAGAATCGGAATAATCTTTATTTGGCAAGTGTGTCAGAAATATACAAGGAATTTGTCTCCTTTAGTTGGAGCCACTCTAGTAAGACAACAGAAAGACATTGTGACAAAACATACTTTTTGGACATAAGAACACACTACGGAGAGTCACTTTGCAATGAAGGGTTTCCAGTAACATGGTAATGCTGATACAATGACAGTTGTACAAATGATGCAGAGTCCTCAAGCACCACTACAGCTATGGAACATAATTTAGACTGCAAATCTAATCCACAGGGTTTCATTGTTAGAAAAGCCACAAATATCCTTTACGAGATTGGATCTCCACAGATTCATAAATTTTAATAATTACTTGAAGCACTTGTCCATAGGATGCAATGGCATCTATTGGGCACCCATCCCCTTGTAAGTATGTCCGAGTCTTCTGGTGTTACTACAGTGTAACAAACTTCAGCAATGTGACTGAATAGTTATACAACAGGACAGACTCAATTAACAGTATTTTGTATATTTAGACTCATTAAGGTGCTGACCACCTGACAGGCTCTTTGGAAACTCTCTGGTTTGGAGTCTTCTTTGTTTCCCATAACTGAAACTTTCACAAATGTGATTAAGAACCTAAAGCAACAAATGAATTCAGTCAGAGTCTTTTTAATTTGCCAAGAGAATCTGACATCTCTTAACTGAGTCATTAAATCGACTCTATTAGATTTCATGAATAAGCTCCTATAGAAAGGGAGAAAAGAGAAACTGCATTTACATTAAAGGAGAGATGGAAACTGTCCCTTGTCAGCATAATTACACTAAATGGAATTTCATCACAATAGGAAGGCGAGGATCAATCAAGAATACTGCGGATTAAATCAATGGCGCATCAGAATGCACAGTGCACAGACATTAGCATGTCTGTCAAGCAAAGCTTTTCTGTAGCATTCTTGGCTACAGTTCATACACTTTTGTGGCCCAGTTGATTGGACAACTTTTACGCTATTCACGGCAAACCCTAGAAGCCTCTACAGTAAAACTGCTTGCTCTTGCTTTTAAGAAATAACAATTCCTCACAATTAGAGCGTCTCAAACTAAAAGCAAGAGCCAAACCCCATTAACATGTCAGTGCTACAAGATATCTCACATGTCTAATAAAACTAAACATTGTCCAATGAAACTCATCTGGCCAAGAGCAAAAGTTTGACTGCAACCCTCAAATATTTAGCATGCACTAACTGTGCAGCATGGAGAATATAAAAGGAAGGTCTCCATTGCTCAAAATGACAAATATGACATTGAAGTATAGGTTAAGGAAGCACCCATCACTATGATATGACTATGACAAAGTGGTCTGAATAAAAATACAGTTAATCCAGGGTGAAAATTGCCTCTTTACATCAAAGTATTTGTTGCGGTATTCCTACGGTGAATATTTTTTTCTGTTTAATCGGTTCCCACCACTCTCCATCCAGGATGTGATCTCCTCCCTGCAGGACCGCCTCTCACTGCGCTACATTGAGCACTTTGCCTTGGTGCTAGAGGCAGGCGGTCTTGAACAGAGTCAAAAGTTACTTCTGCTGCAGGAAAACCAACCCCTGACGCACGTAAATACAACATGTGTAAAAATACAGTGGAACCTTTAAAGTCAAACAAACTTGTCCGTGATGTTCGTTGACTTCCAAGTTGTTCCGAAACAAATTTTCCTTTCGAAGGTCATGCAAAGGAAATTCTTATAAAACTTCTTAACTGCGCAGGCAATGTTTAAAGTACTGTAATTTCTCGTGTATAATCAGAAGAAGAATCATCTTTATTGTCATGAACATAAATATAATGAATATAATGCACATTTTTTCCCCAAAAGAAATTGTCCAAAGTCAATTGTACGCATTATACATAGGTATAGGGGCAAACGGAAAAAACTTTCACATTTTATAAATGTATGCCGCCATCTAGTGGTTATGAAGAAGTTGTACACTTTCATTCCAAAATGCCACTGCCACCTAGAGGTTATGAGAATGGTGTACACTTTCATTCTAATATTCCACCGCCACCTAGTGGTTATAAAAAAGGTGTAGCCTACACTTTCATTCCAATCGTATGTTTTTTTTTAAATATGACTGACTGACTGAACAGCAACCATCATTCATTTATTTCTTATGTTTTGTTTAATGATAATGCTTTTCTTAAATGCTTTACCGTTTAATTTGAATCCCATTAAAATAAAATAAACTGTGTTTCGTCTGGTCCTTCATGTTTTCTTTAAAGAATTGTACCCATCTTACAAATTCTGCCTGGGTAATCAAATATATAAGCACAACTGTGTGTTTTCTAATTTACTAAATAAAAGCAGGGCTGTGAATTTCAAAATGAGAACAAATAAATTATAAAAAAGTATTACGTTTTCAATAAAGTGCTTAACTTCAGAATAATTCTTTGAAAAAAAACCTAACAAAATATAGATAATACTTCATGTTTTGATCATAGGGGTAGAAGCAAAATCATGCATTGTAAAAATGCATTATACATAGATAGAAGGGTTTTCCAGAATTTTGAGGTCAATTTTGGGGGTGCGTATTATACATGGGTGCGCATTGTACACGGGAAATTACGGTAATATTCAACAGCACCAGTTGTTTGGCAAGAGCCGTTAAATACTGTAAAATACATCGAAAACAAAGTAAAACGACTCACCCTTTGACAATGGCTGATAAGACCCATAGGGTCTGATTTACTAAAGGTTTGTGGATGCAAAAACAGGAGCAAACTTGATTGTTAATGCAAACAGATGTGGAAGATAATCTACTAACTCGGCACTCCCAGGATTGCGTTTGTCAGTAGCTGGGGATGATGCTGCGTTCAGAATGAACCGATCACAGTCAAACTCATGTTAAATGAAAGTCAGCACACAACTGCCACCATTTAAAGCACTCCAAATAATGTTGGGCTATCTAATGGGCTTTTCATGACATTTTTGGGGGGGTTTTAGAAGAAGCCTGAAGGTTTTGTGCCAACACTAAATGTTGAATGATTTATAATTCCATCCACCTTGACCAAGGCCCTAGTTCCAGATGAAGAAAAGCAGTCCATAGCATGTGCACTCTAGCTACACATTTAGTCTGTCAACAATGACATAACAGCTCAACTTCTGGCTTGTTGATTACAAAAATTAGAGTGGTACAAACGCAACTTTCTACGGCTTTTTACTGATTAGTGTTTTTATAGCATAATAATTCAAGCTGTTCAAAATGTTACTGTTCCACTTGTCTGTCACACTTTCCTAAAAAGGAAAGATTTCAGCTGTTGCTGCATTTTGTTTCCTGACTGTACCAAATGTGAACCTAACCGTGAAGTAAAAATCTAAGTTCGTACTGAACAGTGATTTTGGGCACACCGTTATAACCCTAGCAATTATACATTGGTGTTGGTTCGCCATTAAAACGAGCCCACTGAGGGAAACCATAACAAGGATGAAAACAAGTTCGTCACCTCTGCTTGAAATGCTCACTGAGCAGAAGTCTCACAAGATTTGCGAACATCTTATGTGGCATCACACACGATGATGGTTTGTGCTGTTTGATTATTTAGGGATATTTGACTCAAAATATTTGGTTTGAACTTCAAATTTTAATACTTTTGGAGTGTTAAACTTTAGAGGTTCCACTATAGGACTACAAAGACTACATAAGATGCATTTTAAATGTTTTCAACACTGTTCAATTATGAAAATAATATTGTGAGAGATGTGTTCTCTCTTTCCACAGGTGGTGCATAGAACATATTTCCAAGGAATGAAGTGTCTGTTTCGCATCTGCTTCTTCCCCAAGGATCCAGCAGACCTGCTGAGACGGGACCCTGCTGCATTTGAATACCTCTACATTCAGGTAAAGAATTGGATTAAAGAGGGATCAAACAGTCAGCCATTCAATATCATGCTACTGTTTGAAATCTGTCCCTACCAAGAGCAGGCTATACCACAGGCTGTTAAATGATATCCTGGACAGCTATGTTACCCAGGAAGGGATGGTTTTAAAGGGTTCATCTTCAGTCAACTGCATCTTTTTCCGCATATTTTGAGGGATTGACGCGAGGGCTATTCATTTTGAATGATTTCTGAAACAAGATGACTCTTTTTCAGATGATCTTCCTCAAATGTTGTAGGAATATTGCTCTAGTTCAGAACAAATTGTGCTTGGTGCTCATCAATTCACAGACATTACACAGTCATCTTTGACATTTTCTTGTTCCATTAAATGATTTGTCATCTTGGCTGATTTTAATTCCAAATGCACGTTAAAAATGATACTGACGAGTCAGACCTAGGAAACCTCATTCAATCACAATCACATTTACCGCAACATATCTAACATGATTAGCAGTTTGGAAGTCTTAGCAATTAGCAGTAGCATTTAAACTAATGGCATGACTTAGACAAAGGTCCCAGTGTTTAATAGCACTGGTTGCAATTAGTAGTGTTCAAAGAATCACATATCATGTCCTCACAGAATCGCAATGATGTAATCAAGGAGCGCTTTGGCATGGACTGGAAATCTGACATCACATTACGATTGGCTGCTCTCCATATCTACATCACTGTGTCCTCAGCAAGGCCCAATCAGAAGATCTCCCTCAAGCACGTAGAGTAAGTCCACGAATTTTTTTTAAAAATGATTAAATAAGCAAAATGTGAATTATCTTTTTTTTTTAATCCCACTAACTATTCAGGCATGAGAAACTGCTGACTGATACAATAAAACCTCTTATGTTGCACACCCGTTAAGTTGTACAGTTTGGAATTTGTACAAAATTTGCCTCTAGTCGCACAAAACCTCAGAGCTATAACCACCATCGTACTATGAGCCAAAACATTTGTCTGGTTTTCGTGGTGTTAGAGGCAAAGCAAAACGTAGAAGATCAAAGTGCAGGGGAGCAGCGAGGCAAGGCAGGAGTGTGGGATTCTCAAAAATGTATTTAATTTCAAAACCAAAAAAAAAAAAAAATGCAAACAAGCCTCATGGAATCAAACACTAAATAGACGAAGCCCCCCCCCCCCCCCCCCCCCCCCCTCCCAAAAAAATTATATAAATTCAAAGTAACAAAGAAAAATGTGTATGGGCTGAAATATGTGCCAGCAGGAACTGAATTTGAATCATTTATATTTGAATTTCTGAGATAAACATTGACTATACTCTATTATCCCATTCTATGGCACCATTGATTCTATGGCCAAATTTCAGCCCTCTGACCTTTGACTTTAACAGTTTTGTCTTTGGTGGAAAACATCAAAGTCCAAAAAAATGTCCCCCCAAAAAATGGACAACGGATGCATTAGGGCTGGACTACAATTAATTCATGTAAACTCCCTCAATTCATTTGAAACGGCACTGTCTGCTGTCAGTGCTATGTGCTGTTTCTACCCCAAGGTGTCAGTATAACCTAAGGCATGGAGTTCAATGCCTGGGTGACGTTATGCTGGGGAAAAAAAACGGAAAGACGACTTAGTCACGTCGGTGTGATATGTTCTTTCCTATGTTCAAAAGGCAGCACATTTTTATCTCTTTCTGACCATATGATGTATTCAACAAAGGTTAAGGATAGGTGGAAAAAGGTTAACATACTGTAGCTGAGTCGACTTTCCGGAGTCCCTATATCACGTGATGAAAAAAAGAAGGTGCTGATTAGCCGAAGAGGAAATCAAAGTATATCTATCTATCGATCAATCTAGCTTGCTAGCTAGCTATCTAAAGTAGGAACATCCTTATTAAAGGAATGAAGAACAGTAATTTACTCATTTACTAAGCAAACTCACATTGAATGTAGCATGACTACAGCATGTTAAAATGATGATCGATTGCTATTCCTTACAGTCCCCGGATGTCCGTCACAGCTAATTTGAAATGTAATTTGTCGAACTAAATCTGAAATGATCAAACTGAATGTGAAAATATATAATTTGAATTTTCATTGCGGGTAAAAAAAAATAATCTTAACTAATCTTAAACTAATAAATTCAATTTCAAATTCAGATTCAGTTTTTCAATGCATTGTTTCAAATTAAACAATACAATTCCAAAATTATGTTTTTTCAAATCCAGTTTTTGAATGCAATTATTCAAGTGTATAAATTCCACTTCAAATATAAATGATTCAAATTCAGTTCCTGCTGGCACATATTTCAGCCCATACAAATGGAAACAAAAAAATGAGCACTAAGTAACATGGGCTATGAAGACAGACAATGCAGCAACAAGGACTGAAAGAAACCAGGGAATAAATACAAATTGACGAGACAACGAAGAACAACTGGACAAGATACGCGTGGCTGGAGGGAGCTGATTGGGTGACACAAGGTGGAGGACTGACAAGAACAGGTGTAAAACATTGACAAGGGAAAAACATGGAATGGAATTTTTTAAAAAAACTAAATGTAATTAAACAAAAACACAAACCATAGCAGCAATGTGGGAGTCGCACACTAAAGAGACACACAAATCTTAATTCAAAGTCACAAGGAAACACATGGAAAACAACTCAGAAAGGAATTGTAATTCTGCAAGTGCATTTATATTTTAGATTGATCCCAAAATTATTTGATTTTCTTCATGGGATAAAGTATATCTATCTATCGATCAGTCTAGCTAGCTAGCTAGCTATCTAAAGTAGGAACATCCTTATTAAAGGAATGAAAAACAATAATTTACTCATTTAGTAAGCAAACTCACATTGAATGTAGCATGACTACAGCATGTTAAAATGTTACTAAAAATGTAGCCTATTGTACCATTAATAAATGTTTCATGCTGACGACAATTTGACATGAGACCAAATTATGTATATGTAATTTCAAATTGGAATTGTAGGCCAACCTGCATAAAAGAACAGATTGCATTCATTTTGCTGAGAAACCCATCACTATCTTTAAAACCTCAACCTCACTAAATATTTGTGTTATTTATCTTGTATTCCACTAACACTTTTTCTCTGTCACAGAAAGGAATGGGGTCTCGAGCCTTTTCTTCCTCTCACTCTGCTCCCAACGGTCAAGGAGAAGAATGTTTGCAAGATTCTGTCACAGTTGTTGAAGACCTACCAGCATCCGCCACCATCAGGCAGCAAGGTACTACGACTGATAACACTAAGCCTGTTACACCTAAGTCAACTAAAGGCTTTATTTATGTTCTCACTCCACACCCATGTTGTATAAATAATCATAAACTTTCTCCTACATACTGTATATGCCGTAAGTGAGGCCTTAATAATGACTTGACAACTGTGGTATTTGTTAAGAACATCAATCTTTGGCTACACAATGACATATGGACACGTCAAAGTGTCATCCTAGCACACGTGTCAAACTCAAGGGCCGGGGGCCTGATCAGAATCAGAATCAGAATCAGAATCAGAATCATCTTTATTTGCCAAGTCCAAAAAACACACAAGGAATTTGTCTCCGGTAGTTGGAGCCGCTCTAGTACGACAACAGACAGTCAATTGACAGAGAACACTTTTGAGACATAAAGACATTGACAAAAAAAAACAGTCGCTGAGCAGTAAAGGGTTGCTAGTTATCTGGTAATGCCGGTACATTATTATTATTTTTTTGACAATTGTGCAAAAAAATGCAGAGTCCTCTAGCACTTAGAGCAGTTCGAATGACTAATATTGCAATAGTCCGGTGCAATAACCATTGTGCAAAGGGCGCTGAGACTTCAAGGAGTGTATGCAATTTAAAGTGACAAGTGCGATAATCTGGGACAATGTTGATTGTGCAAATGTTTCATCATTTTATGTGGCCTGTGAAAGAAAATCATCTGCGTCAACTTCCATGATTCTTGACATTTACCAAAATTGCAAATTGTCATACAGTAAATAATTATGTTGGGATATTTCAAGCATTTTTTTGTTTTGGTTACCAAATCCCTTTTTATAGTAACTAACTGTAGAACAATAGTCAAACAACCTATTATCCAACCTTGACTTCTGATTTGAAAACTAGCTATCCATCCATTTGTTGTGTACAGTGTATATGTAATCATATGATGAAGTGATTAAACAATTGTGGTTTCACAGTTATAATGGCACTCTGAGGAAAACCATAACTATAATGTGGTACACAACAAAATGAGTTTGACTCCCCTGTGTCATACATTAGAGGAATTTAAAAGGAAATGTTTAACTCTGTGTGGTCTTATAGAATTACAGAAATATTTTTCAGTGATTGGAAAAGTATCATATATATTATATATATAGTATATATTGCTCGATTGCATGATTTTTAAGACGCAATGAACCAAAAAATGTGAGCACTGTGTAGCTTTTAAAATGGAAAAAAATAGTTGATTAATTAAGCTTGGAAAATCGATAAGCCTTTAAATGTAATTTGTATATTTGGCAGTTCTGTTACTTTATGGCCATTTTTCTTACTGCTAAGTCTTGCCGATTTTCTAAGCATATAGCACTGTAACAACAAATCACCACAGAGGGAGAAAAAAAAAGCTATTGTTGTTTATGGCCTGCCTGCTAAGTCTGCATAAAAGCCAGCCCTGCAGCTTTGAAAAGCCTAAGTAGTTTGGGATGGAATTGTTGCATAAGCATTTATTACAACATGTGTGGCGCAACAGTGGCACCATGAGGACATGTCGATGGATGAAGTTCTATCGTGTTTTTACCACTTGGCAGGTGCCTCCTCTACAAGGAAAGCTGCAGTACTTACGTGTCCTCAATGATCTCCCACCTTTTGGAGGAATACTGTTCAACACGGTTGGACTGGTAGTACATTTTGAGTCTATTTCTACAATAACAGAAGAACTGCAGTATTTAAGTCAGAAGTATTTGCAACCTACTGGAATTTTGTAAATTAAAATATCTGACTATAGTAAATACCCTGGATTTATCTACAGGATGAGAAACAATCAGCCACAACACTACTGGTGGGTCCTCGACATGGCATCAGTCATGTGATTGACCTGAAAAACAACCTCACAACAGTTTTGACTGAGTTTAGTAGGATATCGAAGATCCAGCTTCATCGAGAAAGCCAAGGGGTGGCTCGTGTGGAGGTGTCAATACACGAGGGCAAGGTATTATGACACATTCATACAAGTTTCGGTTCAAGAATATATTAAATACCATGACACACTCCTTGTCAATGGTTGACATTTCTTTGCCTGCAACCCTCTGCAGCCCCTGGTGCTACTCATGGAATGGCCAGATGCCAGTAATTTTGCATGCCTCATTTCGGGCTACTACAAACTGTTTGTCGACCCCAAAAGGAACATCTACTTCAGGATCTCTGGTCAGTCTCATCTGACCAAGACAGGTATGTTGGAAGGCTTCTGGATTTATAGCAGTTCATTGCAAACTAAAATTTGACCGCAGAACATATGTAATTGTCTAAAACATTCATAGTATTGTAAAGCACAAGTCACAATACAGTAAATGAATATGACATTTGTTGGCTTGGATTTTGATGGATTGAAATAACAGGCAACAGTTGAATTAACATCCCATGGCACCATACTCTGTCTGTCATCATCTTGGCTCATCAGAATGATATACTCATTCCTTTTACTGCAAGCCAACCATGATATTACAGAATTCTAGTGTGCAACCTTTCACTTTGATCACAAACATTTGTTGGAGCATGAACAAATCCCCTGCCATATGCTGTGTCTACCTGTAGTCTGCATAGAAGAAGGATTGTCATACCATTACATTCCACCCACATCTAAAGCTGAAAAAAAAAAAAACTAACTTTTAACATCCATCTCTGAAATAACAAATATTCCCCATGAGACCACCAGCTGTCCGCCTCTGCTTTCCCATCTGGATCTTCTTAAATCAAACTCATTTGTAAATGCCTCAAACTCTTCACTGCTCTGACAATTCTATCCCCAGATTACAGAAGCTCCCACCATTCACACCCACGTTCTGGGACAACTGGCTTTCCAAGTGGAGGGCGGAGAGGGGACGAGAGAGAAAGCTTGCACAGGGAGTCAGGGTCTTCAAGGGCCATAGCACCTGCAGAGTCTCAGCATCTAGGTCTGTGCCATTTCCACCTTCAAGAGCAGTTTCAGGAGCTCCAAACACACCCTGAAGCTGAGCTTGACATCAATGAGAACTTTATTTCCCAGGAGGCCCCTGAGCGGCCCCGCACCAAGTCAGACCCTACGCAGCAAAGTACAGAGGATGTAGCTGTGGTGTCAGTGAGCCCACCAGTGGAGAATGCCGGATTCAGAATCCGTGCCCAAACAATGGCCCAAACTCAGAAAACACCACAGTACTTCTGTGACTCCTGCAAAGATAGGCACAGGATGGAGGATTTGTCAACAGCAGTAAGCAGTGGTCGAAACACAGGAAAATCTTGCTCGAGTGGTTGCGCTTCCAGAAAAGGGGGTGGCGTTGATCTCATGGCCCTGCTGCCCCCCGGGAATGAAGAGGACGATGAGGAGGAGCCGCCCAGTGGAGGCGGAAAGCTGCAACTACCACAACCAGCGATTGCCGCCCCACCACCTGGCTTCAGAGACAACAGCTCAGATGAAGATGACTCAAAGAGAGGGAGGAAGGCTCCAGCCGGTGTCAGGACAGATGTCACTACTATGAAACAACACCATATAAAAGAGGATGTACCTGTGACACTTATTGATAACGTGGCCACGAGAACAGTCCGAGATCATGCACAGGAACTTGACGATGCTTTGGTATCCACCTTACAAGCTCTAGAGGCTTTGGCAGCTTCTGAGGACTACCCTCATCACCACCACCAGCCAACACAGACTGCAGGTCAACAACCTCAGTCATGCTATGGTCCACACCTCAGTAATAGTAATCTGATTATCATACTACTAAACATTTGCGGTGTAGAATCCCCTCTTTTTTGCTACACTGTAATGGCAAACAAATCTCCTTTAAGCAGCAAAAACACACAAAATGTGAAATACCGAATTTAGCTTGGTACTTTGACCAATTTGTGAATTACAAGAATTCATCAAAATTAGATCAAATGTGAGACAAGAGACAAAAGTCTTAAAAAGCCACAACAGCTGATAATACAACTCCATGCAAAATTCAACCGATTATTACTTTCTACTAAGAATATGATACTGGCTTATCTTGGCACATCTATCACACAAACACATGCATTGCGTGACAAATGTACAATTCTCTCTCTGGGCCAAGAAACTCCCATAATGCAGTGATCACTCAGAGGGGCAAAAACTGAATCCTTGAGGGATTTTGTGGAAAAGTTGTTTGTCAAATTTATGTTTTAGTAATAGTATTTTAAATAGTTACTTAATCTAAGTATATATGTTCTTCAATGTTTGATGATCATCCTGCTAATGTGCTTTTATGTATTATTCCTCAGGGCTTATTGTCCTGGCTGCCATTACACCAGAATCATCGTTGGATTCGGGCCATGAGACCAATTCCTCTGAACTGACAGATGTTTCTGAGATGGTCTCAGCAATGAAGCAAAACCAAAACCAAGCCTACCTGCTAGCACACCATATTAGCAAGGAAAGTCGCCTCTCCCGCCGTGATTTCCCCTTGGCTATCCCTGGCTGTACAGCAAAGACAATAGGGACAGGGGCATTTTCTGTGGGTCAGATCCGTGCTGGATGTTCACCCAAGCAAGTAATCCTCAGTAAGACTGTTCCCTTTAAAGTCAGCCCCAGTCAAGAGTCTGGAATTGTCGGTGTTGTGACAGAGCAGAGAGGCAATCAAGATACCGTTCCCATTGAACAGAAACTAGAAATGAAAGCAAACTTTGCTTCTACTAAAGCAAATATCCCTGATACGCCATCTAAATCACCTGAAGAACTTAAAGTGTCTGATGTTTCACCTTCAGTTCCAGTCACTAAAGATCCAAAGTTATCCAGTGCTTCAGGGGAGACAGAGAGGCTAAATCTTCTCAATGGCGTAAAGGAGAAGTCAACACCACCTCTTCATATAGACAAAGCCTTATCTGTTCTTTTACCCGTAGACAGAAATGCCTCAGCCAAGATTCCCCAGACCAATGATATGTGCCAAGATGCCGAGACTGCCTCTAGCGAGACCATGAAGCCTTCAAGCTCGACAGAATTTCTGCCAGTCGATGATCTATTCTGCACATGCCCAGTGCAACAGGAACCTGGGTCCCAGTTAAGAATTAAAGATCCACAGGTTCAGAAAGTAGTGGTGTTTCAAACCTCATCTCCTACAGATGATGAGCGTCTTCGAGCAAAAGGCCTCTTCATGGCTAACAGCAAAGAAAATACAGTTAGAGTGGGGATAGAATGTAGTTTGGCAAAACCTAGTCCTACAGTACAAACCAAGTACTCCCCTCATTTGCCTCTAACATCAGAAAGAAAAGAAGGAGCTGAAAGAAAGTTAGATGGTGCCTTTGGCAAATCTCATTCTGAATCACAGATATGCGCCACAAAGTCATTACCTAATTTAGAAGACAAAACACAGAGCCCCTCTTTAGAGAGATTATCTACTCTACCAACTAAAGAATCAAAAAAATTGGGCAGTGTAAAGGGGAAATCCCAGCGCGGTGCCCCTTTTTTGAGCATTAGAAATTTACTTTCAGCGACGTTCCCAGCGAGAATGAGAAGGGAAACAGATGAGCGAAGGGCTCAACTGCAAAAGGTTCGTCAGTATGAGTTGGAGTTCTTAGAAGAGCTTCTGAAACCCAAGTCCTCGAAGGGAGAATTTTTGCCCCAAGGATCCTCACCTGTACCCTCAGGGACTCCTTGTGCCTGTCAGCTACGTACCAGCCCTGTCCTAAAAGCACCAGGTATCTCCAGGGAACAGCGACGCAGCTGTGACTGTAAGAGGATGTGTAGGGGTATTAGACTGCCTGATACACCAGTTGGCTCTGCGGCAGAAACACAAAATAGAGGCAGGGAGATAACTACTGCAAATACCCCTCCAACAGTCTCCAAAGCACCTCACAGTGAAGGTGCTACAAGGCAATCTCAGAACTTAGAGGTCAAGACCGCACGGATACGTTCCATCAGCCTGGAGTCGAGGGAGCCAAGGGCAGAGCATGGCACCTGCTTGCCCACCTGTACCTCACAAACAAACTATGTGGAAACACCACAAAACAAGAAGCTCCAGAGGCGATATAGCATTGGAGAGCTCGATAACAGTACTAACACACCCGTTTATGCAGAGGTAAAGCCCAAAACCAAGAGTCTTGAGAAAGAGATGGAGCGAGTCAGAGCCACAGGATTAAGACTGCCGACTCCGGTGGAGCCAGTTCATACACAGTCTCTTCAGGCAGACGGAAAGGGGAAAAAAGGTGTGTTTTATATTCAGAGCAATGAGTTACTATGTGAAAGTAAAGAAGAGAGCGGGGAGGTGCTGCTGACCTTGCCCAGTGAAGACAGCGATGACAAGGATAAATGCTGTTCATTCTGTTTCTGCTACCGGAAATGTGAGGCAACAGAGGAGAGCAGTGAGAAGGATGAGCTCTCATATTCAGTACCCCTTCAGGTTCTTCCAGGCATGGAGCTGGACTCGAGTACATTTCCTGTTGTCAGCAAAACCCTGCAGGTTCTTAATGCAGAAGACTTCAATGGAGAGGAAGACACAGAGAAAGAGTCACAGGCACAAGAGATTGACTTAAGAGCTTGCGGTACACTGGAGGGAAGCCTGGCGCGGGTTAAGGCTCTACAGGGGAAATCCTTCAGCTTACCTGATGGCTTCCTAAACGCCCAGTTGGATGCTAATGAATTACTGGCCATCCTGCGACAGTGTGCTAACAGCCCGAAAGCCGAGGGTGAGGTTCATCTTCAGCCCTCACGGATTACAGAGTACAAGCAGGAACTGGCAGTGCGCTTCAAAGAATTCCGAGCATCATGTCGGCGAGTGGCAAGCGTGGAAAAAAGCCCAACTTGTATGCTTGCTGTTGTCACATCCAGCTTTCAAGTGCTGTGCGATTTAACCCAGACCTTCATCAAACTGGTCAGAGGGGTTCGCACAGAGACTCAAAGACAGCAGCTGTTGAGAAAAGTTGAGGAAGTAGCTATTAACTATACTTTGCTCCTTCGCGCAGCAGAAGAATCGATGGGACATTCAAGCAGCCTGCCAACAAAAACAATTTACCCTCAAGTGTCCTCCGACACCAATAAGATGAGCTCACTCACTCGACCCATCAAAGTTCTTCCTGCCAAGTAAAGATAACTGGTGGGATTATGATCAAATCTAATACAAGATCATTATATATTCATTGTTTACATTTTAACTGAATGTGCAATGGATACTGTGGATGCAGCTGTTCCATCCCATGTTTACAGGCCCCAAGGTAGCCTTGTGGATATTGCTCTGAAATGTAAAGATACACCAAACTAATGCACAAATGAATAGAATAGTGAAACAGGGCTAATCACCCCATCAGTATATTATCAAAACAAATGAGTCAATATAGTATAATATTTTATATGTAGTGTAAATTTGAGTTGCGTCTACTTAGAAAGTACGTAATATAACATTTTGTGGAAAAAAAGATGATGGATATATTTAAAAAGTAATAATTTTACAGAACTAAATATAATTTAAAAATATATATGCTCTGGACAAAAGTATTTGAGATTTTGTCAAGTAGCGACTGCTGTAGAGTGCATAGTTTAAAGCAGTGTTTGGTTAAATGGTACTATGTCGGTATGGAGCTAAATGTTGTAATGAAAATTTGACATTGCTGTTGGCTATGTTGGACATGCTGTAGTTAGGACATAAGTGACACTGCTGGACAATGAAAAACACTCAGAGCCAAACGCAACATATAACACTTAGTCATGCCGGCCTTGTTGGTATGCACACACCTGCAATGGGTATATGTAGCAGAGATCCAGGAAACACATCTCCTCTGGACAATAACATCCTATTGAGAAGGGGTACCCTCACGATACTTAATACACGTGTATTTAACACCATTCTGCTTCATATGCTACCTGCATCTTACTACTCACTTCTAAAATAAGCCGGTTCAATGTAAATGGCTATCCAGGCTTAATTAAAGGATACAACCTTTTTAGAGATTGTGCAAAATCACTGTATACTGTAAAATATTATATAGTTTGAAACAATCCCATCCACAAGCAATGGAATAAGATGAATACAATAACTTTGCACAGCTTCTGAATTTAGAACTCAAGATGAACTATTGTGTAATTCATTGTTTTTTATCCCATCTTCTGCTTAAATATTCATTTGAATCTACACAAGTTTTCCATTATTTTCAAATCTAGCGCTTTCATAGAATCCCTTGTCACGTTACGTTGTCAGGCGCCGTATAAACTTGCTTTCTGTGTGCTGTTTTACATTGTGCAATCTAGGAAGTATATAAGAAACACACAAAGTAGTTTTCTATGTATTTTAATAAAACTAACACATCCCCCCAGTGTCTGAAATCTTCTTTGTGTCTCACCCTCTTGTTATCACAAATGAATCAAAGAAACTCTTACAAGCTGTGCTGACTTATTGGACAATGTTCAAAGGTCTGTGTAACAGAACTGTGACAGCCACGCTTCCGAATTCTAATCGGTACAAAAATACATAAATATAAAAATTAAAAATTAAAAACACAAAAAAAATTAAAAGATTAATTAATTAAATTAAAATTTAAAGAATTACAATCTGTACTTGTGTTATGTGTTCCCTTTATTTTCATGACAGTGTTCAGAAAATTACTACAGTAACCGTAGAAATTTATTTTATAAACTCAACAGCCTCCAAATATCCGCATATTTTTTTCTATGTACCCATTGCTCACAATGCATATACTGAGAATTTGACAAAATCATGTTGGACATGCGCTCTTTTCACAGCGTGTCTATTATTGTTGTTGCGGATTTTTTCATAAACATATACTGTCCTGTTTCATTGCTCTTCGTCAGTTCTCTTCCCCTTGGGAACTGTTTTTTATTAGAGGTTTTTGCATTCTACAGTGGAAAACAACAAAGACTGTGGCAATATGTAAAAATTTGATTCTGTATAGAGATGAACTGCTCAACATTCTAAATGTAAATATTAAGACAGTGATAAGAAATGCTTGACAAACACTGGATAAGATTTAGCTTTTAGATTTTGTACCAATTTCAAATAATAATGTACCATACTGTCAAAATAGAAAGCCACATTTAAAAGAGTATAGTCAATTAAAAAGCATGAAACTTTCAATCATTTATTTTTATAAATACAAACATACCTGTCAATGATCTTGGCAATATGATGAACATCATTGTTTTGCTGTGTGTCACTGTCATTCACTCAAAAAGGCCCCCGTGGTGAAATTCATTGCTTTGTTGTTGTTTTTATATGCACCTATTCATTCCTGTCTTAGTTTACGATCCGTGATAGTCACTGTGGTCTTCTGTCTGTGTTAACTCATGTTATGTTTTAAGAGAAATAAAGGACATCCAATAAACTCCTTCAGATATTTGGAAATTACATTTCATGGCAAAGATGTGTCACAGTTCAAACACAAAACTTTGACCCACAAAGTGCTTAACATATGTCACACTTAAACTAATATGATGCCATGATAATTAACAGTTTTGTGTGTTGTAGTAGGAATGGTATAATTAGTATATGAACAAAAATGCACCCAAAAAATACAATACGGTATTAATACTTACTAAGGTACATTCCCCCGCCTCTTAATCTGTGCCGATTCATCACTTCCCAATGTAGTCCAGCTGTACAAATGTCTAAGTAACAGATATCATAATAATAAATGCAACAATCGCTAAGCCTGCACAAAGTGAATAAACATGTGCCACTCTTCCCATTGAATGAGGTGACCTCTGGAAGGAGAGATCTCAGGAAGTCAGACGTAAGGGATGTCACACGAAAAGGTCACCTCATTCAACGGGTAAAGTGGCCCTAACAAGATTTTTTGAAACAAGGCATGTGAGCGATTAGTATGGAGCCACCAACTACTGTATACTGGGCAACAAAAACAACCTATTATTGACTACCCCCAAGAACTTGCGATTTTTGATATGGGCGACCAGGGCATTCTCCAGGGGCAATCCCTACTGTTGACGATCGGTCTGCTATGTTTAACGCTCTGGGCCTGGTTGTTCAAAACTTGGTTATTTTAACCATTGGTTAACCCCTAACCACCGGTTAAATTCTTAACCCGCCGTTAGCTAACAGACAGTTAAATATGCGTTGTTCAAAACATGGTTAGTCACGTCGTTAGTTAACGGCACATTTAAAGTGAACCGTGTGGTTGACGTCACTGGTCAGCGCCAATATATCCCACAATTCCTCATTTTGTTGACTTCCGGTTTAGCGAATAAACTGTCATGAGCAGACCCGGGCCATTTCGCACAAATGTTGGCGAACTTTCCTGTAAGATTAAACAACCATAAACTTTGTACACTGTAACACTCTACAGGAACTGTAACAGTCTACAGGAACAATTATGGCGTGTCTATCGTGATAATAGGTATCATATTGAAATGAAATTCACTGAATTTATTAATTATTTATTGTTAATATTAATGTTCCAAACACGTACAGCTCTCTGTTTTGTACTTAAGATTGGATACAGAGAAGGGAAATCACCTACAATTACTAGAGATTTTGTAGATGATTCATTGAATGGTTTGAAAACAAAATTAACTAATTTTTTTTATTATTATTATAATGAATGCCAGTTTAGGTTTCATTGTACTTTCTATTGTTTTTTTTAATTTATTTATAATATTTTGAAATATAATAATCAATATAAACACCAATGACTTTTACATATATTTAAATTAAATGCATCATCATTGCAATGTCACTTTGAACTATCTTTAAATGGTATTCAATGATCCAGTGAACAGAGAAAATCAGTCAAAACTTTACAGCAGATATTGTCCAGGTGCTTCACATGGATGTAATATGATTCTGTCAATATACCTTACTGAAAAACTGACTTCATTGTGGGACATAATCATCCATCCATCCATTTTCTGAGCCGCTTCTCCTCACTAGGGTCGCGGGCGTGCTGGAGCCTATCCCAGCTGTCATCGGGCAGGAGGCGGGGTACACCCTGAACTGGTTGCCAGCCAATCGCAGGGCACATAGAAACAAACAACCATTCGCACTCACAGTCATGCCCACGGGCAATTTAGAGTCTCCAATTAATGCATGTTTTTGGGATGTGGGAGGAAACCGGAGTGCCCGGAGAAAACCCACGCAGGCACGGGGAGAACATGCAAACTCCACACAGGAGGCGACAGGGATTGAACCCCGCACCTCAGAACTGTGAGGCTGACGCTCTAACCAGTCGGCCACCGTGCCGCGGACATAATCAACTATTCTTAATAAATCCGTGAGCTAATTCTTTTGGCTTGTTATATCTATTTTAACCTATATTATTATATTTAATTGAATGCAATTTTAGACTGTTATTCAAGTTACCGTGGTCAAGGAAAATATAGACATTTTACGGGTGCTTCATACAGACGCAATGTTTATCTATTTCCAATATTTGATTTTGACTTCATTATGTAAGATCGTTCAAATGTCTTATTTATTGAATAAATCGATGAAATATATGTTATTTTCCTAACCTTTAATGTCCCATGTCTTGAGATGATACACACCAAGTTTGAAGCGAATCATTAGCCGCAAACGGCATCTCGAGAGTTAACCACACTGTTAAAATGTAAGCGGCGGTTCTGAGGTGTGTTAACTTTAACGTCAAGTTAACAGCCCGTTAAAGTTAACCGGGTTTTGGACAACAAGATAATGGTGCTGTTAAAGTTAACGGTCAGTTAAGTCTACTTAACCAGTAGTTAAAAAATAACCGAGTTTTGAACAACCGGGCCCTGATTGATTGATCTGAATATGCTCACCTAACATTGATTTACTGGGAAGGACGATGTCGGACATGGTAAAAAATTCATTTTCAAAGTGGACTTTTCAAGAAACAAAATCGACTTTGTGAGGGGTAGGTTAACCAACATATTTGCAGTCTGGCTTGTGTCAAACTGCAAAAGATATTTTTGGGCACTTTCAGAGCAGCATGTACAAACCCCAATTCAAAATACAGTACAATGATTTGCAAATCCTTTTCAGCCTATATTCAATTGAATACAGTATCAAGACAAGACATTTCATTTGTTCAAACTAATGAAAGTTATTGTTTTTTGGCAAATATTCTCTCATTTTGAATTTGATGCCTGCAACGCATTCCAAAAAAGCTGGGACAAGGGCAACAAAAGACTGGGAAAGTTGAGGAATGCTCAAAAAACACCTGTTTGGAACATTCCACAGGGGAACAGGTTAATTGGAAACAGATAAGTGTCATGATTGGGTAGAAAGGGAGCAAGGCTCAGTTGTTCAAAAGCAAGGATGGGGCGAGGTTCACCACTTTGTGAACAACTGCCTGAGCAAATAGTCCAACAGTTGAATAAAAACGTTTCTCAATGTACAATTGCAAGGAATTTGGGGAATTCATTATCTATGGTCCATAATATCATCAAAAGATTCAGAGAATCTGGAGAAATCTCTGCATGTAAGCGATAACACCGAACACCAACATTGAATGCCTGTGACCTTCGATGCCTCAGGTGGCACTGCATTAAAAAACGGCATCACTGTGTAAAGGATATTGCCACGTGGTCTCAGGAACACTTCAGAAAATCATTGTCATTAATCACAGTTTGTCACTACATCTAGAAAATCAAGTTGAAACTCTACCATGCAAAGCAAAAGCCATATATGAACAACACCCAGAAATGCTGCTGGCTTCTCTTGGCCCAAGCTCCTTTGAGATGGACTGATGTAAAATGGAAAAGTGTACTGTGTTCTGGCAAGTCCACATTTTAAATTATTTTTGAATATCATGGAGGTGGTGTCCTCTGGGACTAAGAGGAAAAGGAATGTTATCAGCGCAAAGTTCAAAAGCCAGCATCTGTGATGGTATGGGGCTGTGTTAGTGCCCATGGCAGAGGTAACTTGCACATCTGTGAAAGCACCACAATGCTGAAAGGTCCACACAGTTTTTCGAGCAACATATGCTGCCATCCAACCAATGTCTTTTTCAGGGACGTCCCTGCTTATTTCAGCAAGACAATGCCAAGCCACATTCTGCACGTGTTACAACAGCATGGCTTTGTAGTAAAAGAGTGGGAGTACTAGACTTTCCTGTCTCCCATTGAGAATGTGTGGCACGTTATGAAGCGCAACATACGACAACAGAGACCCCAGACAGTTGAGCAACTGAAGTTGTACATCAAGCAAGAATGGAAGATAATTCCACCTACAAAGCTTCAACAGTTAGTGTCCTCAGTTCCCAAACACTTCTTGTGTCTATTGAAAAGGAAAGGTGATGTAAAACAGTTGTAAACATCCCCCTAACCCAGCTTTTTTGGAATGTGTTGCATGAAATTCTAAATGAGTGAATATTTGTTTGCGCATTAAGTATCTTATATTTGTAGTGTATTCAACTGAATATACCTGTAATTTCTTGTGTATAATGCGCACCCATGTATAATACGCAGCCCCAAAGTTGACCTCAAAATTCTGGAAAACCCTTCAACCTATGTATAATGCATTTTTACAATGCATGATTTCGCCTGTGTGGAGTTTGCATTTTCGCCCCGTGCATCCGTGGGTTTTCTCCGGGTACTCCGGTTTCCTCCCACGTCCCAAAAACATGCGTGGTAAGTTAATTGAAGACTCTAAATTGCCCGTAGGTGTGAATGCGAGTGCGAATGTTTGTTTGTCTATATGTGCCGTGCAATTGGCTGGCGACCAGTTCAGGGTGTACCCCGCCTCTTGGCCGAACCGAGCTGGGATAGGCTCCAGCATCCCCGCGGCCCTAGTGAGGATAAGCGGTACAGAAAATGGATGGATGGATGTTAATTTTTTTAAATTCAATAAGTAGTTGCTGCCCTGTGAACGTTTCACCAAGCCTGTTGTGGAAAATAACAGCTGGCACTATCTTAAGGGAATCGAGTTACATGAAACCCGTACCCCGTCTCGCCTGAAGATAGCTGGGATAGGGTCCAGCACGCCCGCGGCCTTAGTGAGGAAAATGGACAGATGGATGAACAGATGGATGGATTTTTATTCTACCCATATGATCAAAACATGAAGTATTATCTGTATTTTGTTAGTTTTTTCAAAGAATTATACTGAAGTTACGCACTTTATTTGAACACATAATACTTTCTTTTCATTTACTTGCTTTTATTTTTAAATTCACAGCCCTACTTTTATTTAGTAAATGAGAAAACACACAGTTGTGCTCATGTTTGATTACCCAGGCAGAATTTTTAAAACGTGTAGAATTCTTTGAAGAAAACATGGAGGACCAGGCGAAACACATTTAATTTTATTTTAATGGGATTCAAACTAAACTGTCAAACATTTCCGAAAAGCATTATCATTAAACAAAACATAACCATAAAGAAAGTGGCGAGGCCACCCAACATTGTCTTAGCCCACCCTATGAATTCGTCCTCAAATTAATTTGAAAAAATATATATATTTTCAGCGGCACGGTGGACGACTGGGTCGAGCGTCTGCCTCACAGTCCTGAGGGGCGGGGTTCAATCACCGGCCCCGCCTGCGTGGGTTTTCTCTGGGCACTCCGGTTTCCTCCCACATCCCAAATACATGCATGGTAGGTTGATTGACAACTCTAAATTGCCCGTAGGTGTAAATGTGAGTGTGAATGGTTGTTTGTTTCTATGTGCCCTGCGATTGGCTGGCAACCAGTTCAGGGTGTACCCCGCCTCCTGCCCGATGATAGCTGGGATAGGCTCCAGCGCGCCCATGACCCTAGTGAGGAGAAGCGGCTCAGAAAATGGATGGATGGATATATATTTTTGTTTTTTAGAAAAAAAAAATAGTTGGTGATAGCACAGCACACGTTTTGACAATGACAAAAAAAGTAAACCTCGTGAAAATCGGTTGAGAAATGAGCATTTTATGACTTATAATTTTAATGTCCATGCATTGCCCTTGAAGGAACATCGACCTTCCCAACATAGCCATGTCGGTTCGCCGGGCTACTACAGTGCTAGCGTATAGTCTTCATATGTATGGTCAGAACCGCTACACACATTTTCATCTGTGTTAATGTTAATCACCAGTTAATGCTTGATTTACAACCGTGACAAAATCTATGAAATTACAGTTGACTTCAATGCCTCCTTTTGAAATGCTCTATGTTATGTGTTTCCACTGACAGATAGGAAAATGAAATGGTGCCTTCTCTGTAGCTATTAGCTAATAAGCTAATGAGGCACTTGGAGCTATCGCTAGCTAATTGAATAGCAAAGAGTTTTTGCCCAGTGTATCTGATACGATATGAAATGTCTCCGTAAATAGACAAGATATGGCGTGTTCATACGTGTTATTGTTGTTGTTGTTTGTTTGTTTTTAAGAGTATGGGGCAGAAAAATTTTTATATGCCCTGCAGAAACTCGAAATCTTACCAAGAGTATTTTATCTCTAGTCAAAACTAATTAAAATTACGTTTTATATATATATATATATATATATATATATATATATATATAATAACTTACTCCCCTGGAAAACCTTTTGTCTACTTATTTCAAGTAAAAATAAAAACATTTAAACAAGTGAAAACAAGGTGATGAGTCTTTCTCGCTGGCCGTATCAGGTTGCTTTCATTCCCATGACTACATGTGCTAAATCTAGTTAAATGCTCGTTTACGACAGGACACCCAATGAAACATTGTTTGCAAATGTCTGCTTTTCAATAGATGGACACACGCTACTTTTTAAAAAGAAATCAGCCAGGTGCTACGGAAGCGTATTGCTGCCACACACACAAAAAAAATTTCACTATCACCTTTTAACGTGATAAGTTTCACGTTATAACATAATAAGTTTCACGTTATAACATGATAAGTTTCACACTACAATATAATAAATTTCACATTATAACGTGATCTGTTTCAGATTATAATGTGTATAGTTCAGGGTGTACCCCGCCTCTCGACCAAAAATAGCTGGGATAGGCTCCAGCACGTCGGCGACCCTAGTGAGGAAAAGCGGTACAGAAAATGGATGGATGGATAATAATAATAATTAAGCCCACCAAAAATAGGCCTAGCGACGCCACTGATACGTATAAATGCGTCATTTAACAATTTTGACATCGGAAATACAGTACCGCACGACTTTAAGTATCTGGAACTCTCATAATTCCAATAATACATGAATGCAGCATTGCATTGTTGACGCTCTGTGCGGTGTGACGTCATCACTACCAGCCGTAAGTGAAAGCGTGCGCGAGGCACGGAGAGGAAAAGGTCGCACGCGTGATGTGTCGGAGTAGAGGTGGCTAGGTGGTCGATATTGTGCTTCGGTAAGAGTAGGCAGACAGCTGTTGATAATTTTCTTTCGCTGACTTGTTTTTTTCCATTACTAATACAAGCTGTTGCCGTCGCCTGCTTGACCACTCGACGCACTGGACCGCAGCAAAATGCCAAATATCAAAATATTCAGCGGTAGCTCACACCCAGACCTGTCTCAAAAGATCGCAGACCGCCTCGGTCTGGAGCTGGGGAAGGTTGTTACCAAGAAATTTAGCAACCAAGAAACATGGTGAGTTTATCGTCGCTGCTCTTTTATTTTATTAAATAAAATTTACTTGCTCGTTAACTGCGCTAATGTAGCCTTGCTAACGTGATGATAGGAGCTTTGTTTATTCTGTCTCCTGCAACGGCGTATGTTTGAGCATGTATTCGATATCCTTGATACCTAGCTTTAGGTCCACGTACAACTGCACTGTTTTGGCCTCACAAGTAAGATAATTCACAGCAACAATAGAACCATTAGGGTGAACTAGTAGAACGATTGTGTCTTACTAGTAACCGTTTTCCACAACCAGGGCCACTTTTGGCCTACGAGTACGGCATTAAGCTGGATGAATGAATGCTTGAACTGATTCGATACACATCTTGAGGTCCATGTACGAGTACGCTTTTAGTCCTCACTAGTAGGGTAGCTTTGTCATACAACTACAAACTACAACAACATGTTACTACTTAAGTGAAGCAAAACTGCACTTGTTGACAACTGTGCCCTACTGCTACTACTAGTACAACAATTGTTCGATTAAGAAATTAATCAGCAACTATTTTGATGATCGATTAATCATTTAGAGACCTTGTTTAATTTAAAATGGTCAGAATCCTCAGAATTTTAGCCTCTCAACAGTAAATAATATCAGATTTCTTTACTCCTCCTACAGTGCAGACTGATTATCTTTGTGCTTAAGCAAAATGAGACCTTTATAAACATCTGCTTTTACTTTGGAAAACAATGGTCAGCATTTTTGTGTATTTTGTGACATGTTACGGACCAGACCAGTAAATCATAATCAATTTGTTTGTGCATTTTCTGCCCCGTCAATTTGAAATAATGTCCTGTTTTTTAACAAAGGGATGGAAATTTAAATGTTTTTATCTGATTGATTGAAAAAAAATCAACAGAATAATCGATTATTAAAATAATTGTTAGTTGCCACCCTAAAAATTTGACTATTTAATATCTAGCACTGCACTAGTAATAATAGTACCATGCAGATGTCAACCAGTTGACAGTTTTGCCTCACTAGTAGCATGTAGTTGCCCTACTAGCATGTCAAAGTTGTCCTGCTAGTGTGCAGAAAGTATATGGAAGGTTATTGAATAAATGCTCAAATGACTTTCCATAAAGGTAATTGGGCTCCCTCCAGTTTAACCCAGTACATGTGACATTTGCCTATTGTTTATTCTGTCTCCTGTTTGCTTAGTGCTCTGCTGCTAAGTGATGTTTGTCTTGTCACCTCTGTGAATCCACCCACAGCGTGGAGATAGGAGAGAGTGTTCGAGGAGAGGATGTGTACATCGTCCAGAGTGGCTGTGGGGAGATCAACGATAACTTGATGGAGCTGCTCATCATGATCAACGCCTGCAAGATTGCGTCTGCCTCCAGAGTTACTGCCGTCATCCCTTGCTTTCCATACGCCCGCCAGGACAAGAAGGACAAGGTGGGGGTGAGGGACAACTGTCTAATTTTCTCTGTCATGCTGTTTGCACTCTGACGTCATGACGAGAAGCCTCTGGCCATGTCCATGCACTCAACTCTGCTTTTTTTTTTTTTTTTTTTTTTGGTGCTATCTTCTCGCTCATCTTTTTTTGTTGTGAGTCCATTCCATATTGCATAACCCGTTGCTAGTGATCTTGCAAGTTTCATGTTTAAAGATCTGTTTTTATATGTTGATTATGATAAACAACATGAGCATCATACAGGGTGTCCCCCAAAAAATTGACAACATAGATTTTTTTTCAAAGTCTAATTACATCCAGCCAATTCTCGCACAAATTAACTCAAATTTGATTGAGATGTGTAAAACTAGTTAAGGGGACGTAAACCCACAGATTTTACTTTTAATTATGTATTTATTTATTTTACCCCCTCCCCAAGAATACGTTGTACCACAAATCAGAACACTGTATTCTGATTAATATTGCATTCGTGGAAAAGGAATTGAACAGAATATAATTCATTCATCTCCAGCAAGCGCAGGACGTGGCCATTTTAGGCAATATCACCCTCTGCTGGCAACCAAAATTAACGTCACACCTACTCCCGCGATGGTTACGTACAGTCATGAAAAAAAATTATTCGACCGCCCTTGTTTCTTGTTCATTTGGTACAACTAAAGATACATTTGTTTGGAAAAGTATAATGATGAAAACAAAAACAGCTCATAAGAGCTGATATCTAGCTATTTTCTATGGTTTTCTTGATAATATCCAAAATCACTGGGAATACAATTAAGCATCTCAAATAAAACATCAAGTATTATGGAATCAGCTGCATTTTTGTCATGTTCATTGTATTCTTCAATATTCCTTTACCAGTGTCATGAATTAAAATAAGAAATTGAAGAAACAAGGGTGGTCTAATCATTTTTTCCAAGACTGTACCTCAAATGACCAAATCCAGAAAATAGATTTTTAGGCTCTCTGTGTATGTTGTGGTTGCTGACATGATATTTGAACCTGAATTTGCTAAATGTTGTTCATACGATCATGTTAGGAACCGCAACATACACAGGGAGGTTTGCAGACTCCTCGCTTATGCTTACGGGTTTGGTCACATGACATACGCAACCATCACGGGGAAATTAACGTCACACCAACCCCCTCATGTGACCAAACCCTGAAGCATACGCAGGGAGTGTGAAAACCTGTTGTTAGCAGACTCCCTTTGTATGTTGTGGTTGCTGACATGATCGTTTGAACAACATTTTAGTAAGTTCAGGTTCAAACGATCATGTCAGGAACCCGTAGCATATTCACTTTTTGTTCACATGACGTATGTAACCCTCGCAGAGGTTGGCACAACGTTAAATTTTGGTCACCGACCGAGGGTGATATTGCCTAAAATGGCCACGCCCTGAGTTTGCTAGAGATTGAGGAATTATTCTGTTTAATTCTTATTCCACGAACGGCAATATTAACTGGAATACTGTGTTTTGATCCGTGGTGGCACATACAGTAGAATGTATTTTTGCAATAAAAAATTATGTGGGTTTACGTCACGTTTTTTGTTTTTTTTCAGGGTGGTAAATGACATTCACTAGCTATGAAACTATGAAAAGACATTTTGTGCATCGGAATATGCTTGAACTAAGTCAAACAAAAGTGTGCAGCATGTATTTTTGATGAAATTCAAGAAATATACACTGACTGGAAGGAGGATTTTGATATGGCATAAACAAAATCAGAGAAGAATGCAAAATGTCTGTCCCAGGCAGTGTGCATATTTAACATTTGTGAAGCTTTGCAAAATCGGTTATTAAATCCATATCCGTTTGAATGTTATTGGAATTGTCCATCCATCCATTTTCTGAGCCGCTTCTCCTCACTAGGGTCGCGGGCGTGCTGGAGCCTATCCCAGCTGTCATCGGGCAGGAGGCGGGGTACACCCTGAACTGGTTGCCAGCCAATCGCAGGGCACATACAAACCAACAACCATTCGCACTCACAGTCATGCCTACGGGCAATTTAGAGTCTCCAATTAATGCATGTTTTTGGGATGTGGGAGGAAACCGGAGTGCCCGGAGAAAACCCACGCAGGCACGGGGAGAACATGCAAACTCCACACAGGCGGGGCCGGGGATTGAACCCGGGTCCTCAGAACTGTGAGGCTGACGCTCTAACCAGTCGGCCGCCGTTATTGGAATTGTGATAGATATATTTCATTTTTGAACTGGGAGCCTATTTAATTCTTACAGCGTAGTCACTCAGATATTCATATTTCAAATGCTGTCAGATTTTTTGGAACGCCCTGTGGTTCTCTTGTTTTACAAGCTATGATTGCTCGTATTTGACATGCTCATAATGTTTGCACCTAACTGATGTTAATGGTGGCTTCCAATTTTTCTTTTGGATTATTCAATCGATGTAATACAAGTATCACACATTATTAGGAAGGGGAATTGTAATTTTTAGAACGAGATGCTAACTTCTCAGTTCAGTGCTATTTTTAGCCTAAAGTCATGCTTGGGAGTTGTCATTTTCCTCGTGATTTAACAGATCCCTTTTCATTGCAGAGTCGTGCTCCCATCTCTGCCAAGTTGGTTGCCAATATGCTGTCCGTGTCAGGTGCTGACCACATCATCACTATGGACTTGCACGCCTCGCAAATACAGGTGAACATTTGCACAACACAATGAGGGTTTGGAGCTTTCCATGATCATGCCAGTGAGTGCATCGTTCTAGGTTTAATCACTTCAGAATACAGGTGGAATTACAGTCTTGATAGTTAAATATCCGACTTTTGTCAGGCGCGTTTACACTGGGCCAATTATAGCAACCTGGGCTTCAAATGGCGGGAGCGCAATATTATGATGCTCAACAAACTAAAGTCGTTACGGGTAAAACTTTATCACTCTCCAAAGCATCTGTCGAATCAAGCTTTTTTTAAAGCTGATTTCCTGTGCAGCCCTCCAAATAGATTTTCCCTGGCTTTGTATGAATGCCTGCTCTAGAAGTTTGGAGTATTCCTCAGTGGTGGTAGTAGCAGGCCTTCCGTTGCGTGGTTTTTCAAAAACAGATACTGTTTTGAGAAACTTGGGTGAATAGCATAAATTGAACTATGCGTCAGAGCTGTGTGATGGCCATGAAATTTCTCAAACTGCAGCAGAACTGCAGTCAAGAACAGAAAAGGTTCTTGCAAGCCAGCAATTTTGCAACGCTGCTCCAGTGTCAATTGGAGAGCCGTGGTCAAGGGTATGATATGGTGAAAAAAAAGTACATATAGCCTAAGCAATTAAATTCAGATAAATTCAGATAGTGAGGACAACAAGCCAGAGGTGGGAGACTTGAGTTACGAATCTGAATGATATCTGAAACAAAATGGACAAAATATTTTTACGTAAACTGATGGATTGGTTTTAGTGTGTTAAATTAAAGTGAAGAATGTGAAAGTGGCCCTTGTATCCTTCAGTTTTTCCTCAAAGCGGCACTTGGAAAAAAAGGTTTAGAAACCCCTATCCTAGTCAAACAATCCAGATTTTCGGTTTCAACCATTGCTTGACCACAATACAGACTTCCCATTGTAAGTGCCCTCGTAGGCCAGATAAGCACAAAGACCTTTCAAATCTTAAAAGATTTTTTATCTTTGACAGACTTCACACATAACGATACAAAATATGGCATTTAACAGTTTTGGTCATATTGTGTCTAGTGTTCTCTGCTAATGTCAATACAGAACACCACACACAAAGATTCTGTTCAAACATTAAACTCGAAATATCGCGTGATCGCATATGATCTCACAAGACTGAAGAAGACGAAACACTTCCGGCTTTGCGCTGATGTTTCCCAAACGTTCCCGAAGGTTGTCGGATCCGGGAGCCTTATAAAATGGCGTTGTCCTCAAAAAATGGCTTGCTTTGGAAAATACTTCTTGCTCTCTGGGGAACCCACATTTATACAACAAAACGACATCGGCTAAGAGATGCTTATTTTTTTATTTTAAAGTCGTTTCCTTTTGTTGAGTCAGGGTGCTGCTTGATTGGCTATATTCCGTTCCACGTCATAATTCATGCGTCATGACTCTGGAGAAGTCGGCGTTCCCCACACACATGAAGACTTTTGTCGTAAATATTAGACTTTACACCGATCTGATCGGCCTGATCGATATCGGCTGATAATTAGCATTTTTTGCTGATCGGCTTTGTCATAATTCGCCGATCGTTGATCGGCTCTGCAAAAGACATTTACTCCGCGTCGCCATCATATACAGCATATTTGAATCCAAAGGCTAGTTTATTTTTAGCCTTATCGTGTGTCTTTTGATGTAGTACTGTAAACATTTGACAGCCAATATTTTTTATTTGTAAAAAAAAAAAAAAAAAAAAAAATCATGTCGGCATTGTGAGACAGACAACACGTAATGCATGGATCAGAATACAAGACAAATTTGGTCTTTCACGATTGCACTATGTCAGACTACTGCAATAAAATCTTGTATTCCGATACCACCGCATCCCGTCTTTTACCATCACTGGGCTTTATCTTGTCAACTCAAACGCAACCAGATACACTCATGACCAGGGCCACAACAACAACAATCGATCGCGTCGTGTGTATTGTAAGAACAAAATAGGGAAAAATGTGTGCTAGTGGTCACCGGTGCTCGGGAGAGGACTTTAATTCAAGGCTTGCTTGAGGTATGTTCATGTACTTTTAATACGATACGGCTCGCAAGCAGGCAACAAAACGTAATGTAGCCTAGCAAGCTAGTGCTAACACTAACGGTTGTACCGGCGTTCTGTCGAATCATGCTCTAGAGTTTCGGTGCGTGTGAAGTACTTTAATTACAATAAAGTAATTTAATTAAAGTAAGTTAGCACCCATTATTTCTGTCATGTTGTAATGTTGGTTTGACCTGACTGATTAGAGTACATGACCTGACAAGATATTTTTGAAGATGCGTAGTACACAAGTATATACATTAATGAACAAGTCATTTAAATAGACACATTGCTCCATCTTGTCATCGGATCGGTGATTGGTTGTCGTTATTTTTTTTCACTCGGTGATCGGCCCCAAAAATCCTGATCATGTAAAGCCTAGTAAATATTGAACACGTTCATTTTTTAAGATTGTCGGCCCCGACCTGTTATGGACCTTAAAATCAGGACGAATCCACTCTTAACACACATTAGACCTGAGGACAATCTTCTAGGATCATCTTATCAGACTTAAGATTGTCTGGTATTTGGCGTGCTTGGTTGGGAAGGAGCAAAATCGACACCTAAACAGGCCAATTGTCTGCATGTGCTTACCGGCTCTAAGATTTACATCAATGTTCCCCAGACAGAATTTTCACCTATTCCCAGTATGATAATGAACTGCCATTGTCTTTTCAGGGATTCTTTGACATCCCAGTTGACAACCTCTACGCAGAGCCCGCTGTGTTAAAATGGATTAAAGAAAACATACCTGAGTGGAAGAACTGTACCATTGTCTCACCGGATGCTGGAGGAGCAAAGAGGTCAACTGAGGCCATTAGCACTACAATCTTGTCATTTAACCTCTATAATTTCTACTTCAGTTAAAACTTTGTCTGAGATGGTCAAATTTATTTGAGCAATAATATTCTCTTTGCTCTGCACTAGGCCTGTCAGGTTAATAACTCTATCGCCTTGTCGTTCGATAAATAAAATGGACACGATGGTTTTTCCGGACTCGATAAATAGGCATTTACATGTGCGTCTGTTTACTTACGTTATCGACATTCAGTCGCGCTACTTGTTCACCTCTCCTGTCATTTAAGATGCTCACTGCTGTGGAAGGTGACACACACACACACACACAGGCGGGTGTGTGGCGCCGTTGAAGTAGAGTGAAAGAAAGAATTGGCTTACTTGACGCTAAGTTTTCCAATGGCTAGCCGGTTACTGCACAATTACAGAAAGTTGAGCAATGTAAATCCAATTACTTCCAAAGTCTAATGCCACAGCGATGTTGTGGGAACATTTTGGATTCAAGCCAGATGAACGCGACGAATGGCGATCCCGCTAACATCAACGAGAACGAGCTGGTATGTTGAATTTGTATGAAGTCGCAACAACATCAACACAACATAAATCTCACAGTGACAAAATAAATTTAAAACAACCATTCGATCCAGTTTCTTCAGCTCGGAACAAAAACACAGTCGGACATTTTCCATTTTTCGTCAGCTTGCAATTAAGGAAGGCTTTGCCAACAAACGCATACATATAAACGTGACAGCGTATATGGCGCACGCTCACATATACAGTATAGAGTTACTCGCTTTTTGCGAAAGAGATGCAGCCATTCAACATGTTGAGAAACCAGCTTGTAAAGAAATCCTGCAGACCTTTGATTGGCAGTACGAGTCTTGATGTAAAACAGGTTGCTTTGATTTGCTTGTGGTGCTGTTATTAATGTTTTTGCCTGGCATTTTCTTAACCAACTGGAAACTTGATTGTGAGTATATTGCCTGTTAGGGTATTAAAGACTCTCTCTTTCTCTCTATACCTCTGTGCCAAATTTTTTATATTTGTTCATGTGCAATTTTTGTGAACAGAGTCAGTTTTATTTATATTTTTATTTATCTTGAATTATTATGCTTTGGTGTTATGCTCTAATGTCATATTAGTGACATTAAAAACAACAATACATACATCAAATATGATAGTTTTTGGGAAAATATATCTTGAAAAATTTATCGTGACAGGCCTACCCTGCACATTAGCTGTATTTCATCTACTTTCTAATCTCTTTACAGGGTCACCTCGATCGCTGACAGGTTAAATGTGGACTTTGCTCTCATTCATAAAGAGCGGAAAAAGGCAAACGAGGTTGACCGCATGGTTCTTGTCGGGGACGTGACTGCTCGTGTTGCTATCCTAGTCGATGACATGGCAGACACCTGTGGTACCATCTGCCACGCTGCCGACAAGTAAGCACCATCCATGATAGCTATTCATCTGATAGTGTCTGACCGTCTGTGAAAAGCCATTTGAGCATTTATTCGATAGCCGTGATATTCAGTTTGAAGTCCATGTACTAGTATGCTCTGTCTCCTCACTAGTAAGACAATTCAATGCGTTGTTCAAACAACTAGGGTACTATTAGTGGCAAAATACTTTACAAGTAAGACACAGTAATTCTACGATTACACCCTTGTTGTTCTATTGGTGTGCTGAGTTGTCTTACTAGTGAGGACCACAAGCCAGAGGTGGGAGACTTGAGTCACAAATTGGCTTTCGATAACTGTCTGTTTTTTATTTTTTTATTTTTTTTTAGGCTGATTTCTGCCGGTGCCACAAAAGTGTACGCCATCCTGACCCACGGCATCTTCTCTGGGCCTGCGATCTCTCGCATCAATAATGCCTGCTTTGAAGCAGTTGTAGTCACAAATACGATTCCCCAGGAGGAGAAAATGAGGCATTGTCCCAAAATACAGGTAAACATTATTCTGTCTTGTGGTCTGTCTAATGCAGTGGTTGTCCAAATTTTTCTGTCATGTACCCTTTGGAGGAATAATTTCCCCAAACAAAGCCAAGCAAACAGTTAGACACAAAAATGCAAGTGCAGATGTTCATCCATTTTCTATAGTGCTTGTCCTAATTACCATAATTTCTCGTGTATAATACGCATTTTCCCCCCTAAAAAATTCTATACATTATACATAGGTATAGGGGAAAATAAAAAACACTTTCATATTTTATAAATGTATGCCGCCATCAAAAGGATATGAAAAAGCTGTACAGTTTCATTCCAATATGCCACCGCCACCTAGAGGTTATCGGAAAGGTGTACACTTTCATTCTAGTATGCCGCCGCCACCTAGTGGTTATGAAAAAGGTGTAGCCTAAACTTTTATTCTAATATGACAGGGGTACGTATGACTCGTACTTGCAAATCAGTGGCTTTTCATCGAAATTCGCTGTTTTGAACTCAAAATAGGCCATTTACGTAAATCGTATAGATCCAATGAGTTTTTCCTGGAGGCGGGGGGGGGGGAGGGGGTCGCCGTTGCTGACGTCATACGGTGTTTCGTACTCCTTGAACGCTGGCAGCTAGATCCATTCCACAGATCCACCATCAACACACAGATGTAATTGTGAATATTACTCTGTGGTGGACTAATATGCGGCCTGAGGTTCCACCTGTGCGCTCAATGTCACAGGAGTTGACGAGACCAGAAAAAAAAACGCCGCTTCTGCTGTTAATAAGTCACAGTACCTTTTACTCCGTTGCAATGATCTAAATGTCGCTCGCTACTTTTATTTTTCAATTATTGCTTATTTATCAACTATATGGTGCGCGAGACTCCGACTTCCGCATCGGGCGCTGTTTGCGCCAATCCAATTTAAGCGCTAGTGACGTTTGAGTCTAGTTCACCAATCAAATGACACAAGAAAGTCACGTGACCTCACATAACGTCCATTGTGTTTCCCGGACATAGGTATTCACACTAGATAAGCCTACCCTGCTGATTGTCGTGTGTATGTGCCGGCCATGTTGGGAAGGTCGTAGTTACCATGAAGGCAACGGCGCGTTACTCTTGTTTACATTTTCACGAACAAAAACAACAGCTTGCATGTATTGTAGTATTTTTCTGGCACTGTCTGCCCAGACGTGGATATTTCAGCTCACTTATAACTTGAGAAACCACAGTGCAGTAAATTTTAGATTTTTTTTTGTAGTTTTGACTGCATACACACACACACAGCAACATCAGAATTTGTACATTCACTTTTTTTTTTTTTTATGTTGATGCGCTAGTAAAAAAAAAAAAAACTGAAGTACTCAGTACTTGAGTAATAATTTCACTGTGTACTTTTTTTGTAGGACTACTATTTATTTTTACCTGAGTCACATTATTGTCAAGTAACAGTACTCTAACTTGAGGACAATGTTTGGCTACTCTACCCAACTCTGGAGCAGACATCCTCTCTTTATTTTTTAAATACGACTGATGACTGAACAACAACCATCATTAATTTCTTTATGGTTATGTTTTGTTTAATGTTAATGCCTCTCTGAAATGCTTGGTAGTTTAATTTGAATCCCATTAAAATAAAATTGAAACGTTTTTGCCTGGCCCTTCATGTTTTCTTCAAATTGTACCGATCTTACAAATTCTGCCTGGGTAATCAAATATATGAGCACAACTGTGTTTTCTCATTTACCAAATAAAAGTAGGGCTGTGAATTTCAAAATAAGAGCAAGTAAATAAAAATAAAGTATTGTGTTCAAATAAAGTGCTTAACTTCAGAATAATTCTTTGAAAAAACTAACAAAATACAGATAATGCTTCATGTTTTGATCGTATGCGTAGAAGCAAAATCATGCATTGTAAAAATACATTACACATAGGTAGAAGGGTTTTCCAGAATTTTTAGGTCAACTTTGGTGGTGTGTATTATACATGGGTGCGCATTATACACGAGAAATTATGGTAGATTCACAGGGGAGCTGAAGCCAATGCCAGCTGACTTTGGGGAGAGGCAGGGCACACTTTGACTGGTCGCCAGTTAATTGCAGGGAACATATTGACTAACAATCATTCAGACTCACATTCCCACTTGTGGACAATTTAGCCTTCAATAGGAACAAACCCCGAACATCTCGACTATGAGGCAGATGTGCTAACCAGCACCCCACCGTGCTGCCTCAAGTGACACTGGAGTAGCAGCAGCAGTAGTAGTAGTAGCTGCTGTGAGATTGTTTTATTTCAAACTTTTGCAAGAGGTTTATTCAAACGCTCCTGGAGATTGTTTTATTTCAGACTTGGTGAAAGAGTTTTATTCAAACGCTCCTCCAGAAACACGTTTTCTCATACACTATCTTCGTGCACTAGGTTTTCTTACAAAAAAAAAGATGGAAAAAAATTGAGAACAATGTGCACCCACGGTTTGAGAACAACTGATCTAATGGAAGGCAATCCTGTTTGTTTTTAGCGTAATGACATTTAATTTGTTCCTGATCCACTCCTTGTTCATTTTCTATTATTAGATCTATCCAAAAAGTCTTCTCACAAAGATTAAATGTTTTCATCTTCCAGGTTATCGACATCTCCATGATCCTTGCGGAGGCCATCCGGAGAACCCACAATGGCGAGTCGGTGTCATACCTATTTAGCCACGTACCCTTGTAACTGAGTCTACTGTCCGGCTAAAATAAATGAAGAGGCATATTCCCCAAACACAACCATTAGAGGAGTTCCCTTCAACTGCGGATGAAAAGAACTATCATGCCTGTTACATCCGTCCCTCTCATTTCTACATTGTCTCTCACAGATGGAACACCAAATAGGCCATATTTATTGAGTTGAGTTTAAATATACCAGGGAATTGTGCAGCTGTACCACAGGTTAATTTGGAGTGCCTCAACAGTTGAACAGAGAAGACCATCCATCCCCTTCTTTCCTCTGTAACTTAAATTTTTGGTGGTAAGGAATTTATTTTTAAATTTGTTTTAATGAAGAACAAAGCCTTTAGCCGGCTGTATGGGCTATGTGTTTTTCTTTTCATCTTTTGAGGTACACCAATTGAATGGGGTTTGCCCACTGAGGTTGTATTTTTAAGATGTTACGCTAGCTTGGGGATTTGCAGGTACACACACATGCGATGGTACGTATACAGGTGCATATCAATATATTACAATATTGTTGGAAGTTTATTTTAGTTCAATTCAAAAAAATGAAATTTGTCTATAGTTTCAATCCACACAGTGAAATACTTCAATTAATATATATATATATATATATATATATATATTTATTATAGCGACCGAAAAACCCAAATTAATTTAAAATTTTGGTTATACAACAACAAAATCCATACTATAATAATAATAATAATAATAATAATATAACGGTTTTCAAGGTACTCAAAAGATGCTTTACAATTGCACAAATTATTCATTTACTCCACAGTCACTCATCAGTGATGGTAAGCTACTTGTGACAGACGGAAGTGTGGCTGCCATTCTGCGCCTACACCACCTCCGACCACCACCAAACATCCAACCACATTCATTCGTAGGCAATGTGGGTTAAGTGTCTTGCCCAAGGATACGACAAACATTTGTGCTTGGGCGGGGATGCGTACCCCCTCTGGTTGCGGAGTTTAAATAAATGAAGAGGCACTTACCCTCTGCATCACGCTGTCTGCAAGTGATTTAAATATATAACATAGATGGTAATTACCCTTATAAAATGTTAAATCAGTCTGTATTTCACTTTTTGAATTGAACTATATAAATGAGAATTTATGATATTCTTGTTCATTGAAATATACTTGTACAGTAAGTACTCCTATTTTTTCTCCCCTCTTCCTTTTTTGGGGATTTTGTATCTTAATCCACCTGGTACACACATAAAGATGGTCGGCCTGTTTTTGACCAGATTTTGCCCTTTCCCGACAAAGGATGACAAACGGAAGATTTTTTGATTTATAAGATTATTTTAGTCTGAGGTGTGTCGAGAGTGGATTTGTCACAATAATAGGGTCCAACAATCTAAAATATTAAACATGTTCAATATTTACAACCGAGAATCTCCATGTGTGTGGGGAAAGCCGACTACTCCCGACCCATGACACTGATTTCTGCCATAAAACAATGTAGAATGCCGATCAAGAAGCAACCTGATTGAGGAATAAGCTGACTTAAATAAAAACAAACGTCCTACTCAAAATCATATTTTGTATAAGTGGGTTCCCAAGACCCCGGTCCCCAGAAATGTGAGGCAGATGTGCTAACCAGTCAAGCACCGTGCCAGCCACAGTACAACCAAAACTGATTTTTAATTTTTTTTGTTAAATCTTCGTGTGGTGTAGGTAACAGATAAAAAATCTTTTAAGATTTGAAGAATCCTTGCGTGCACCACACCTGGTGCACACAGAAAGACACTCCCGATGAGTCTGATTTTCCCACACACACGAAGATTTTTGATCGTAAACATTGCACGTTTAATATCAAAGATTGTCGGACCCTGTTATTGGGACAAATTCACTCTTAACACACCTCAAACCACAGAAGAATCTTAGAAGATATAAAATGGCATTTGTTGTCTTTGGTAGGGAAAGGGAAAAATCAGGACAAAAAAAAGACAGATTATCTTTGTGTGTACCAGGACTTAATGCGGAACGTCACATGACCAAACCCGGAAAACAGGTTAGTGGACTTCCTGTGTGGACAGCGACAACTATGGGCTAAAGAAATGATGGTTTGGACCTGAACTTACTACATTATTGTTTTCTTTATCACTGGTGTTGTTGAACAGAAGTTAGACACATGTATATAATTTATTTCTACATGTATGATGTTTGTAAACACCATTGAAGCCTAAACATCGGCTATGGTCATCTTGAAGACATCTTGTGTAAAACAAAAGACACTTTAGACATTTAATATTCCTACGGGAGCTTTGTCCCGCTCTTCTGCCATATGGCTCTGCCAGTGACCTGAACCAAAGGGAAGTGCTTCGTCCTGTTTTGCTGTATGCAGAAGTTGGTTGCCCGTAGTCCCTATTCCAAACTATACAGTTTACTTTTTGAGTAGGTGCCATTTTCCCAGGTGATTTATAATAAAACTGGAATGATTATTATTTTTATTCCGCCCCCCCCAATTAATGGCGCACAGATTTGTGCCAAATGGACATAAAACCAACAGAGAATACCTAAGGAGATAGTCCAATTTGGCCATTCTTTGTTTTGGTGTTCTAATACCTGTACTAAACGTTTTGTAATGTTACACTAAGTGCAGTCCAACTTATTTCCCCCCAAGGGATTTTCTGCACCCCTTGTTTTATTTTCAGTAACAAAACGTGTTCGTTACTGCATTAATTGATGTCCACATGTTTATTTACATTTTAAAGAGAAACAATAATGGGTATTTGTCTTTGTAGAGCATCCTATTTTGTTTTATTTTTTATTAAACCTCTTCAAATACCAAACAACTGTCACAACTCTTGAATTTTGGTAAAAGAATTGTAGTAAACTACTGACAGGAATCTAACTACCAATTATTTTCTTTTATAAGATGTATTATTGAAACAACGCGTGTCAAAGTCCCCAACTCACAGGACGACAAGTTGTAATTTCCTGGATCATTTATAAATAGGTACGGCACGCCCATGTAAGATGTTTGATTGATAGAAAAAAACGACCAATCCCTGACAACATGACGTCACAATCTTGACCAATAGTTATTCTAAAGGGGGCGGGACTATAATTGTTTAACGCACCGCATTCTGTTATGTGTGCGCGGCTACTTACAGCTAGAACTGATGAAGGTTGACCGCTTTTTTTTTGTAAATTCTTATTGTGGAGTAAAATAGAAGAACATGCTATCATCACGTGGGGCATGCTAATTAATGTTGATGTCCTCCCTTTTCGAGTTGACATCGAGAAGTCAATGGTGCTGCTGCTGTGGCTTTTGTTGTATCGTGACATTTGAAAGAGTAAGTACATATTTTGCTTCATTTTTATGTTTGTTAAAATTAGATTTTTATGGTTGGAAGTTTTTTTGTTTTGTTGCAAGGATTATTTGTTATTTATATGTGTATGGCAGTCTGGAATGAGGGTGAGGCAGTTGAAATTGATTAGTGATGTCATTTTTCAGCTCAAGGATGGCAGGAAGTGCCAAGCCTACACAAGATGAAGAGGTCCTGAGGCACTCAAAGACACGTTTCCATAGCTACCTCCATGGTGGGACTTCAAGCTTGTTCTCCACACTTATTGTCTTCCCAGTCTACAAGACTGTTTTCCGCCAGCAAATCCACAACATTCAGGTTTACCGGGCAGTAGCGCAGCTCCACAAAGAAGGTCTTGTGAAGCTCTACAGGGGGGTGACCCCACCGTTACTGATGAGGACACTCAGTGGTACACTGCTCTTTGGACTTCAAGATACCTTCCTCCGCCTGCTCTCCCTGGCCTCCTTCAGTGTCATCCCGTCCTCTGTGCTTCCTGCTGCGGCGGGGCTCGGTGTAGGAATGATCGAAGCGGTGCTATTTACACCTTTTGAGCGTGTTCAGAATGTGTTGCAGAGCGGACACAACGACCGCCGCTTACCAACACTAAAGAGTGTTCTTGTTAAGCTGAAAGCCCAAAAGCTGGCCTCTGGATACTACCGCGCCTTCCTGCCCATTGTGGCTCGTAATGCCTTGGGCAGCTCCCTTTACTTTGGCTTGAAAGGACCCTTGAGTGCTGCTGTGGCCGGGCAGGGGCTCTCCCCATTAGCGTCCTCCTTCATTTCTGGGACTGTGGCTTCCATGGCGATCAGCCTGACCCTGTTCCCTCTGTCTGTGCTTGTGGCCAACATGCAGGTGGAGGTGCAGACAGAGGTGAAAGGCGTGATGGCCTGTTGGAGGATGCTGTGGAACTCCCGGCAGAGGAGTGTCCTATTACTGTACCGCGGGGGTGCCTTGGTTATTCTGAGATCATGTATCACCTGGGGAATAACCACAGCCATCTATGACAGGCAGCAAAAACACTCAAGCTGAGCAGCTGTTTCTAGAAATAATCGAACAGAAATTCAATACATCCCACTGTGCATCTATTGGATTTTCTCAACTTTAAGCAAAATAGAATTGGTAAATTGCTGCTTCATCAACCCTTTGACAGAAAAAGTAGTACATTTGACAAGCTCAAAGAAGTGTATAGCTAATGTAGACAAAGTCTCCACTCTATATCAATGTAGTATGACTCCTTTAGTTAAGGTATTTCAACAAACACTAATCACAAGCAGTTAGGGATACTCAACTTTCAGATGAAATTTTAGTATGAAGATGAACTTTAGTTGGCCTTCTCTAAACTTTTGCAAACACATGTCCAGCTGTCCAATGTTTCAACAACTTGCCATTCTCAAGGATTTGAATGTGTTTAAAAAAAAAAAAGGGATGTCCGCTTCTATGCCATTCTGTGACTCTTCCAGTCCCTCTATACTCTATCTCTGTTATAACCTGTTGAGCTGATGACACTGACGCTCTAAGCTTAGTGGCCACTTCCGTTGAAAACATCCTGTTTGAAACCTCGCAATGGTAAAATACTGTTGATCAAATGTTGGGTGTCGTCTTGGTCTTATGATGTCGAAATGTGAACAGAATGAAGAGGACTGTTTAAATACCAATTTTAATTGAACAGGGAAAGTTGTTGGTCAATTGCTGGATTAAACACCTGTTGTGTGCCCTTCAGCTACTTGTTAGAGAACAGCAAGTTGTCTGAAAAGTACGGAAAATGTCACAGTTGGAAGTGCATTGAAAAGTTTAAAGGTCAAATTAAGTTCATCTGTAAAGGTTTTAGTGCATTTTAGGTTCATCCTGAAATTTCACCCAAAAGCTGAATATCCCGAAGTTTTTGAGAGTAGTGTATACAATAATGTAACCATAAATCATGACTATAAAAAGAAATTGTTTAAATAACAAAACAAGAAGCCATCTTCATTTAGAAAAAAAAAAGTCATTCACTCCCTGTTTCGACTTCCATGTTGCAGGTAAGAATTAATGCACTGAAAAATAAAGGTGCTGGTGACTCTCATGTGCCTTGCATTTCTACTGTATAAAAGTACTCAAGAAGCTGAATAATATCCTTTGTGTATTTTGGAGAGAAATATTTAAAAAGGGATGGATTTGTGTTCAATATGTAACGTTAAGGGTCTAGAGGTGGAATGCGGATGTTTTAATGGATTCAAAGAGTGGTAAGTGAATCCACCAAGCACTATTATTCTTTGAATGTAGATAAAATCACTCAACAAATTCAAAACACGCAAAAAAAACCTCAATATATACAAGTACAGTACAGTTTAGTCAATTAGAATATCTTATAAATAGCTTAGCTCAAAAAGTTTAACTCTTATATTGGACAGCTTCATTAAATACACAGAAAAATGCTTTTCAGAAGGCCAATTTCTACCTAATTTTTATTAAAATTCAGTTTGGTTGTTTCTTGTGTAATATTCTAATAGGTTGAGATTGTGAGTTGTGGGTTTTTGTTAGCTGTAAGCCATAATCATCAAATCATAAAACTATTACCATCACATATTTTATTTTGTGTCTAGTAAAGGTTAACTTACTTAACGGGTTTCACTTTTTGAATTGAAATTTGAAACATTTTAATTTATCAAAGTGCACGTGGACTCTCACCGTTCACAACATTAGGCACACCTGCACAATTTCCTTCTATACTGTATAATATAAGACCTGTGTTGGAAATATGTGTCCTTTACAAAAACAATAATGTTCAGTTTTGATTGAAACTGTCAGAGGTGGTATTAAAGTAAGAATACAAAAATACATGTTAATGTGATTGATGACAGTTGTGTAGAACTGCAGTGCATCATACTAAAAGTTGTTACTGCAACAATGTATTGTTTAAAGAATGTCTTTCTTGACAGTGTCAATCAGAATTGAGCATTAATATGTTTGTGAAGCCACAATTTTGCATACGTTCTCATATTTAATTGTATTAGATTGTGCAATTGTAGCCTGTGAAGTGTAAATAGATAGCTGTAGAAAAAAGCAATTAACGTTACACTAGTCATGGTTTTGCCTTATTTTTCTATTAAAGCAAATATTTGTCATGCACTTTAGTGGTTTCTGTTTGTTTGTTTGTTTGTTTTTTGTTTTTTTTACATATCAGTATGCCATGCCCTTTTTAGTCCTCTAGATGGTGGTATATCACAAATAACCACCAAGCTCTTTACCCCAAACCCCCCGCAACCATTGAAGTGCACTGAGTTTCCTGGCAATACTCAAGACAGTTCACTCTATAACTTGCATGCCCTGGCAGGAGCCAAGAATTGTACCTTGCTGTTGCAATGCGGGAATGGATAACCATGGCCGTTGCCAAAGGGGCCGCCTTTAATATTTAAATTGTGTCCAACCGAAGTGCCTGTGAACGCTGAGAGCCAATGGCATAGGTATGATGTTGGCATACAGCACATTGGGCGTGTTGCGTCGAGTTAATAAGCTGTTTGTTTAGCTCGATTCCCGTCAGACTCCTCTTACCTGCCGATCCTTTATAACACTACACAGCTCTACAACAGGTAAAATTATTGGCTGTATGTTTAGCTGCATGTGCATCCGACGTTGGTGCGCAAACGCGTATGTAATGTGTTGTAGCAGCACATTCTGCCATAATTGAATTCTAACTTGAAATTACTTTTTGAATGAACTGGTGTTTTCGCGGGACACAATGCATTGTCTTTGGGCACCTCCATTTCTAATTTAAACAGTGCACACTTTACTTTGTACATATGCTTGTTATGCTTTAATCCTCTTCTAAACATGTCTCCTGCGTGCACCATTGGCTCTCTTGTCGCTTTATTTGTCTCAGTGAATCACAATGACCGACATTAAATATGCCATGATATAACATTTGAACATGAATACAGTGCGTGTTATGAAATGTGTATTGTTTCTCGTGCCCGGGAGAGTTACGTAACTTCAGGGTTCAACCACGCACAGGCATTTGAATGGGCTTGGCTTGTGTAGGCTACCTGTAGGGGCATGCAACACGGACCGCGCCCTTAGTGGTGAACACATAATTAGGTTGTGTTTAGTTATGATTGAGCAACACTTCACTTGAAAATTGTGATTTTGATTATCTTTGCTTTAAAAAAATAAAATAAATAACTTGCAGAATGGACAACAATGCCGTCAATGACGAAGTAACGAAATTCAATAAAGAAAATCTGCGGAAGACGCCAACAACAGATAGAAGCAGACTTCCATCTCAAAACGGTAGGTAATAACTTTTGAGGACAATAAAATGCCATTCAACGGCCTTCGGCTGTGCAACACCTCCTGGCCAACGGTGAATCGCACTTGCACGACTTTGGATCAGGTGTGAACTGTGGATACACACCCAATGACAAACAATAACTCTTTCAGTTCACTTGATGCAGTGTAGTACAGTATGTGACTCAACGAGAGCCTCATTGTCCTCCGCAATGATCATTGATTTGTAAGATGTTTATGAAGTAGAAAATGATAACTTCTCCAACTGCATTTAAATATTAATAATGTGACTATGAATGTTCACTTTGAACCACTGGATTTGTCTCGTGTGTGTAAGTGCAAATAAATCCATGAAATGATAGTTCAACACAAACTTGAATAGTTTACATTAAACCCAAAAAAAAAACGGTGCAACTGGAAAGTATTCACTTTTTCCACATTAAGTTTTTACAGCCTTATTTCAACATGGAATAAATTCCTTTAGGACCTGAACCATTTAAGGACTGTTCCATTTAATGCTACCCACGTTTCCAACCTGTTCAACAGTATATTATGATCGACCGTATCAAAAGGCGCACTGAGATCCAACAAGACCAGAATTGACACCTTTCCCAAGTCAGTATTCAATCGTATATTATTTAGCAATTTGATAAGACCAGATTCTGTACTGTGATGAGTTCGGAAACCTGATTGAAATTTGTCAAAAAGTCCATTTAAGTTCAAGAAATTGCTGAGTTGAATGAAAATAACTTTCTTAACAATCTGGGTTATGAAAGGGATATTTGAGAGGAGTCTTTAGCTTGCTAACATGGAAGTGTCCAGCGTTCTATTTTTTAGAAAAGTTTTAATGGCAGCTACTACTAAATAGCAAAAATAAAATGAAAAAGTCATTATGTGGTGTTGTGTGTAGAAATTTGGGGAAAAACTAAGTTATTCCGTTTTGAACTAAGGCTTTATGATAACAAAATGTGCCGGCACGGTGGGCGACTGGTTACCACATCTGCCTCACAGTTCTGGGGACTGGGGTTCAAATCCCACCTGTGTGGAGTTTGGGTGTTCTCCCTGTGCTTGGGGGGGGTTTTCTCCAGGCACTCCGGTTTCCTCCCACATCCCGAAAACATGTGTGCTAGGTTGATTGAAGACTCTAAATTGCCCATAGGTGTGAATGTGAGTGCGAATGGTTGTTTGTCTCAATGTGCCCTGCGATTGGCTGGCGAACGGTTCAGGGTGTACTACGCCTCCCGCCCAAAGATAGCTGGGATTGTCACGTTTGGTCGAAGGCGAGGAAGGCAAGGCAAAAACATGGAGGACCCAAGTGCAGGGGAAAAAAACCCAAAGGAAAACAAGGATCATGAAAAAGTCTAAATACTAAATTAACAGAGTCCAAAATCTAAACACAAAGTCACAAACACTTGAGTAAACCCAAAACAAGAAACAAGACATGACTGAGCGACAACTGGCAACTATGACACGGCACAGACAGAGACAATGACAACGACAATGAACCGACAAGAACTGAAAGAAACCAGGGAACTAAATACAAACAGATTGACGAGACGAGGAACACCTGGACAAGACACGAGTGGCTGGAGAGCGCTGATTGGTTGACACAAGGTAGACGAGAACAGGTGGACACAACAACCAAATGAGCACACGACAAGCATGGAACACAGGAAAACATGGAACAAAACTAAACACAACCCAAACCAAAACACAGACCATGACTGGGACAGGCTCCAGCAACCCGCGACCCTAGTGAAGATAAGCGGTAGAGAAAATGGATGGAATGGATAACAAAATGTGGAAAAGGTGAAGCACTGTGAGATATTTCCGAATGAGCTAAAACCCCAATTCCAATGAAGTTGGGACTTTGTGTTAAACATAAATAAAAACAGAATACAATGATTTGTAAATCATGTTCAACCTATATTTAACTGAATACACTACAAAGACAAGATATTTAATGTTCAAACTGATAAACTTTATTGTTTTTAGCAAATAATCATTAACTTAGAATTTTATGGCTGCAACACGTTTCAAAAAAGATGGGACAGGTGGCAAAAAAGACTGAGAAAGTTGAGGAATGCTCATCAAATACCTGTTTGGAACATCCCACAGGGCACGGTGGCCGACTGGTTAGAGCGTCAGCCGCACAGTTCTGAGGTGCGGGGTTCAATCCCCGTCCCCGCCTGTGTGGAGTTTGCATGTTCTCCCCGTGCCTGCGTGGGTTTTCTCCGGGCACTCCGGTTTCCTCCCACATCCCAAAAACATGCATTAATTGGAGACTCTAAATTGCCCGTAGGCATGACTGGGAGTGCGAATGGTTGTTAGTTTCTATGTGCCCTGCGATTGGCTGGCAACCAGTTCAGGGTGTACCCCGCCTCCTGCCCGATGACAGCTGGGATAGGCTCCAGCACGCCCGCGACCCTAGTGAGGAGAAGCGGCTCAGAAAATGGATGGATGGATGAACATCCCACAGGTGAACAGGCTAATTGGGTACAGGTGGGTGCCATGATTGGGTACAAAAGGAGCTTCCCTGAATTGCTCAGTCATTCACAAGCAAAGATGGGGCGAGGCTCACCTCTTTGTGAACAAGTGCGTGAGAAAAGAAGAGTTGTTAACCTGGACTTAAAATCATGCCCACTTGGGGCTGACGTCACTTCTGTTGGCAACTTATTCCATTTGTGTGCAGCATAATAGCTAAATGCTGCTGCACCACGTTTGCTTTGGACTCTGTGCTCCACTATTTGACCTGAGTCTGTCGATCTCAGAGCCCTACTGGGTTTATATTCCATTAGCATTTCATTCATGTATTTGGGATTTAAACCGTTTGAGCTGCAGCTGTTTATTGTTCTTTTTAGGGAGTCCAGTCAGAAGACCATTACAATAGTCAAGTCTAAGTCTACTTGAGATAAAACCATGGATGAGCTTCTCCTGGTCTGCTTGAGACATGCAAACCTTCACTCTGGATATGTTCTTCAGATTGTAAAAGGCAGTTTTAGTAATTGATTTGATATGACTGTTGAAAGTCAGGTCGGAATCTGAACACCAAGGTTTCGGACTTGGGCTTTGGTTTTTAGAGAGAGTGACTCCAGGTATTTACTAACACCAATTCTCTTTTCTTTATTGCCAAAAACAATTATCTGAGTTTTGTTGTGGTTTAATTGAAGACGATTTTGGCTCATTCAGATATTTATCTGTTTTAGACTGTGACACAAAACCTCAATTGAACTGTAGTCATCTGCTTGGTATAACTGTGTGTCATCTGCATAGCTATGATAGTCAAAATTAAAGTTATGAAGAATTTGACACAAGAGTAGCATATACAGGCTGAACAGGAGGGGTCGAAGAACTGACCCTTGAGGGACCCCATAGGTCATTGCCATTCGATGAGACTGAACACTTCCAATGGTTTCAAAATAACTCCTTTCCTCAGGTAGGACCTGAACCATTTAAGGACTGTTCCATTTAGCCCTACCCACATTTCCAACCTGTTCCGCAGTATATTATGATCTACCATATCAAAAGCCGCAATGAGCTGTATATGACGTTTTTCTACCGTCACTATTGTATCATTAATTCTTTATTCCTGTTTCTCTCCCTTTTGATAATTTTTTTTAGAGATTGATGAGGAAAAGAAAATGATGAAAGAACGTAAGTATGTAATGAAAATAAATGCGTTGTGAAGTGATCCTTTGAGAACAAGGATATTTTATTGTTATAGGACTAATTGCGCAAAAGCACTTTTTTGTCGATGCACCAGTTTACACAATAAGATGATAATTTGCTTTTCAAACAGCTTGTAAAATGGGCGACAATCCCATCAAAGACGAAGTGACGACCTTTAACATGAAAAAGCTGCGGAGGACGTCAACACAAGAGAAGAACAAACTTCCGACTCAAAGGGGTAGGTGGTAACTTTTGAGGACAATTCAATCCCATTCACCAGTCTTCGGCAGTGCAACACCTCCCGGCCAATAGCACCTGAAGACTTTGGATCAAGGGTCATCTGTAAATACACACCCAAAAAGAGAATAACTCCCCTAGTTCGCTTACTATTGTGTAGAAGTATAGTTCAGTATGTGCCTTCATAAAAACCTCATTATACGCAACAATTATCACTGATTTGCATAATGCTTATAAAAACATGATAATACAGATAAGCATTTTCACAATTGCATCAAATGCATTTAATTATTAATAACTTGACTCTTTATGGATGTTCATTTTGAACCAATGGTTTTGTCTCTTGTGTGTATAAGTGCAAATAAATCTATGAAAGTACAGTTCAACACAAGCTTGAATAGTTTACATTAAAAAAAAGTGCATCTGGAAAGTATTCACTTTTTCCACATCATTTTAACATATAATTAAAAAAAAAATAATAATTCAAAATTCTACTCATATCACCCCAATGAAATGTTTGCAACTTTATTAAAAACATAAAAAATAAGAAATCACAAGTACATTGGTATTAACAGTCTTTACAGATGCTCATACTGTATATTCCCCCATTCACAGACACACACATTTACACATCAATGAACAGCTACTGCCATGCGGTGCCAGGAAAAATGGGAGCAATTTGTGGTTCAGTAGCTTGCCCAAGGACACTTCGACAGCGCCCATTCAGAGCCGAGATTCAAACTGTCGACCCTTCAATCACTGGATGACTGGCTCTACTAACTGAGCCACAGTACATAGTGCAGTCACAAAGTTGTCCTGGCTGTGTAGGGTCTGTTCTGATGGAAGATTTACCCTTGTGTCAGTGTGAGGTCAATAGGACTCTGGAGGAGGTTTTCATCCAGGATGTCTGTGCATTTCTGCACTCATAATTTCCTGACTCCTGACAGTTCCTGCTTCTGAGAAAACATCTCCACAACATGATGAAGCAACCACCATGCTTCACTGTAGGGATTTCATTTTGAAGAGGAATAATTTGGAATGCAAATGGCCAGGTGATGAGCGGTGCTTGTTTTTGTCTCATCGTGTTGTCTGGCATTCACACCGATTAGGAATTCTATCTTTGGTTCATCCAACCTGATAGTTTTTCCTCTCATGGTCTGAAAGTCCTTCAAGTGTTGTTGAGGAAACTGCAGGCGGGCTGCCATGTGCCTTTTTACCAAGGAGTGGCTTCTATCTGGACACTCTTTAAAACAAAGGAATGCTGTATCTCTGACAGAGTGACTATCGGGTTCTCGGCCATCTCCTTGACTCAGGCCCTTCTCCCCTGATTTCCCAGTTTAGATCGGCGGCCTCCCTAGGAAGGCTCCTGGTGATTTAGAACTTTTTACATTTTAAGGATGATGGATGCCACTGTGAGAACTTCATACAGGAGAAATTTTTCAGTGTCCTTCTCCAGATCTTGGCCTCGAGACCATTCTGTCTTATAGGTCTACTGACAATTCTTTTGAGTTCATGCTTAGTTTGTGCTCTGACAGGCACTGTCAACTGTGGAACCTTATAAGACAGGTCTGTCCCTTTCCAAATCATGCCCAAGCAACTGAATTTACCACAGCCGGGATAGGCGCCAGGACACCTGCGACCCTAGTGAGGATAAGCGGTACAGAGAATGGATGGATGGATGGGTTCCAAAAGAAGACTCTAAATTGCCATGTGTGAATTTGAGCGTGAAGGGTTGTTTGTCTATACTGTATGTGTCCTTGATTGGCTGACAAACAGTCCAGGGCGTATCACAAAAGAGCTGTTGAAACATCTCAGCCAAGGATGATCAATGGACACAGGATGCACCTCAGTTCAATTTTAAGTTTTATGGGAAAGGCTATGAATATTTGTGATTTCTTAGCTTTTTAGTTGTTGTTTTTGTGTAGAATTTTGAGGGGAATTTTGTTTTTTTAATTCTATTTTGAAATAAGGCTTTATCATAAGATGTGGAAAAAGTGAAGCACTGTGAATTCTTTCCGAATGAGCTGTATATGACCTTTTTCTCCCATCAGTATTGTATCATCAATTCTTTATTCCTATTTCTCTCCCTTTTGATATTTTTTTAGAGATTGATGAGGAAAAGAAAATGATGGAAGAACGTAAGTATGTAATGAAAATAAATGCGTTGTGAAATGATCCTTTGAGAACAAGGATATTTTATTGTTATTGTTATAATTGCGCAAAAACACTTTTTTGTCGACGCACCAATTTACACAATAAGATGATAATTTGCTTTTTAAACAGCTTGCAGAATGAGCGACAATCCCATCAAAGACGAAGTGACGACCTTTAACATGAAAACGCTGCGGAGGACGTCAACACAAGAGAAGAACAAACTTCCGACTCAAAGCGGTAGGTGGTAACTTTTGAGGACAATTCAATCCCATTCACCAGTCTTTGGCAGTGCAACACCTCCCGGCCAATAGCACCTGAAGACTTTGGATCAAGGGTCATCTGTAAATACACACCCAATAAAAGAATAACTCCTAGTTCACTTATTATTGTGAAGCAGTTTAGTACAGGATGTGCCTTAACAAAAACCTCATTATACTCAACAATTATCATTGATTTGCATAATGCTTAGAAATAACATGAACATACAGATAAGCATTTTCACAATTGTATCAAATGCATTGGTAATTATTAATGACTTGACTCTTTATGGATGATAATTTTGAACCACTGGTTTTGTCTCTTGCATGAGAATACTGTTTATACAGAATACTGTAGTTTAGATACATGACTTTTTTTTTTACTCCTGTCAGTATTGTATCATCAATTCTTTTTTTCTGTTGGTCTTCCTTTTGATATTTTTGTAGACATTGATGCTGAAAAGAAAATGAAAGAATGACTCACCCCTTGCTCAAGCATGGCTTCGTCTCGCCTTCTTCCATATGATCCCGTCCCATCTCCTGCCTCCATGTGCCAACATGAGTTGATCAAAAAATATGTATTACTGCCTTAAAGTCATGCCATATCTTATATTTCTCTCTTTTTTAAATGTAATTTAGAAATGAACAGAATGAAGTTTTGGTTTGCTTTTTAAGAAAGATTTTGACATTAATAATAATGAAACTCTGAAAATGTACCTTTTTTTTCTGAGTAGTGCCATTTAGAAACTACTGTGGAAAATAGTCCAGAGAGTGGCTTTTTTTATATAACAATCCAGCTCAATGTCAACACTTGCACACTTGTTTTGAATTTAATTTGCCACAATGTAACGAAAAGTCTTATATTTTAGATGTAGCAACAGGAAAAAAGTGCAAAATAATGAAATTGTGAAATTATCCTTTGAGAACAAGCCTTCTTTATTTCTATAGGACTAATTGTGCAAAAATATTTGTTTGTCAATGCACCTAATTACACAATAAAGATGTATGACAGTTCAATATATCATCCATCCATCCATTTTCTACACCACCTTATCCCAGTTGACTTTGGGAGAGAGGCAGAGTACACCCTGGATGAGCCACCAGCCAATCAGGCATCTACACAATGGTGAAACAAACAATCACTCACATTCACACCTACAGTAGCCTATAGGCAATTTTGAGTCTTCAATCAACCTAAAATGCATGTTGGGCAAGCACGTGGAGAACATGCAAACACCACGCATGAACGCTGTGGCTGAGATTTGAACCCTAAACTTCAGAACTGAGACCGATGTGCTAACTTCAATCAGTGTGTGTTGAGTTATGGAATAAGGTTTGGAAGTCAACTATCAGATTTACAACAGATCCAAGCCTGCCATAGAGGGTGGATTTACTACGAGTGTCATCCATCAATGCATTGATGAAATCAGTGTTCTTTTACAACAAGAGTAGATGCACCTAAGTGAAACAGCAAGATCAAAGCAATGTGAACACATTTTGAAAAGGCTGATGAGCCAGTCAGGGAAATTGCATGAACTGGTTGAGCGTGTTTTGTTTCATGTAACTCGAGTCCCTTAAGATAGTGCCAGCTGTTATTTTCCAAAACAAGCTTGGTGAAACGTTCACAGGGCAGCAACTACTTATTGAATTAAAAAAAATTAACATCCATCCATCCATTTTCTGTACCGCTTATCCTCACTAGAGCCGCGGGCATGCTGGACCCTATCCCAGCTATGTTCGGGCAAGAGGTGGGGTACACCATGAACTGGTCGCCAGCCAATCACAGGGCACATATAAACAAACAATCAGTCACACTCACATTCACACCTACGGGCAATTTAGAGTTTTCAATTAACCTACCATGCATGTTTTCGGGACGTGGGAGGAAACCGGAGTACCTGGGGAAAAAAACACGCAGGCACAGGTAGAACATGTAAACTCCAGACAGGCGAGGCCAGATTTGAACCCAGGTCCTCAGAACTGTGAGGCAGATGTGCTAACCAGTCGTCCACCGTGCTGCCAATTTGAAATATACAGTATGATATAAAACATTCAAGATGATGAGTTCTCCCCTTCAGTGTCGGCCAAACGATCAACCTGTGCTGTGGTGTTTGCTGCACAAGAAGAGCCAGCAAGCGCTGTGGCAGGAAGACTAGTGATTACATGCTTCATTCACCATGACAACATGTAATATTATGTGCAATTCAAGTCCTGGCATTTGTATTTTTGCTGCATCCAATTTTTTGCTGCAATTTCTCCCCTTTGCACACATTCACAACTGCAAATTTAAAAAAAATCTTTATTTAAATCTTGTCTTATTGTATCTTATTTTCTTAATCTATTATGTATTTCACAAGTCTTGAGATTTATTGGGCTAATCTGGGACCTTGGGTATGAAATTTCGTGCTATATCATATGTAAACGTGTATTGGTATGACAAACTCCTTGTGATAGTGTGATAGACTCTAGGGGGATTCCTTTGATGGGAACTTTAGATACAAGTCCTCCAATTTTCCTGACACACCTCGTACAACACTACAGTTGCTGCTGCTGCTGCTGTTGTTGTTGTAGTTGTGACTCAGCTTGTCCCCAAGTACAGGAAGTACACTTTAAAAAACTATTTATTTGATTGCATTTTCTTATTTTATGTTTTTACACAACATAGTGCTATTTTTCTTTAATTAAACACGGAACAAAAATAATATGGTGTTTTTTTTAGGGGGGGGGCTGGAACAAATGAATGGCATTCCAAATGATTTCAATGGGGTATATTGATTTAATATACGAGTAAAATTTCGCTCGTGGTCACGTGAGGCAGGGTACCACTGTACAATACACGATTTCTCTTTGTGATCTTGTTCCAGGAAGGTCCAAGCCTGTAAGCAAACAGCGACACTAAGTGGCTGTAAAACACAATAACTGTCCATTCACCAATATTGCTTCTCTCCAATAGGGGGCGCCCAGGAACAGCGAGAGAACCCTCGGGGGGAGGGGCTCTGCGGGTCTTGCTCAGTATGCTAACTAAAGTCCATCAACAAGCTAGTTATACGCGAGCGACATGAATGCAAACGGTGCACTCCCATTGGGATCATTACGACAACATGGACACGAACTGAAAGCAAGCGAGGCGTTTACGCGGCCATTAAAGAGGACATTTACCGGGTTAGGATTCACGGGGTCGCTGCTGGTGTTGTTCGGGGGAGTTGTTTGAGCTCGGAGTGGCGGCCACGTTCAGTCGTCACGGCTCGCGAGGACAACACGGAGCGTTGACCGGTACGTTTGTTTTGCTCATAGCATGCTAGCCTGCCTCACATCAACCAGAGTACTTGCACGTTTAAGCACCTAGTGTTGCACTACTCTGTTAATTGACGAAAGCAATAATACTGGTTTATGCGGCTATATTATTTTTAAGAGTTATATTTTTACGCGTTTGGTTGCGAGTGTCTGAACGAGCAAAATGTGGTGTAAGCGTGCTTGTGAATATGAACGTCGTTTCGCTGAAATTGGCTTGTTACTTGTCGCTCGTTTGGGGATGGTTCGTCACACATTTATGTTCTGATTAATTTGTTGTGTGTGGGACAGACAAGAGAAAGGTGAAAGCGAGTTTACGTTTCCTTTGTTTTGTTAATAATCCACCATGACTTCATTGTAGCAATGCTAATGAGAGTGTAACTCCCAACAGAGGAAATGGTGGTTCCAGAAAGCGCCAGCCTGGTCCCCCGGCCTGACAATGGTAGTCCCCCTGACCTCATTGAGGGCTCCAAGCTTGGGTGCGAGGAGGAAGTGGAGGGAGCTCAAGACCTAGCGGGGGTGGAGCTGGAGGAGGTCCGAAAGTTGCAGGAACTCGTTCATCGACTGGAGGTGCAGAATGAGACTCTGCGCAACAGGGGTAGCAAAAACATCATCAGCCGAGGAGCCAGCAGCAAGAGCAACCTCACATTGGCAGTCAGTATCAACAAGAGGCTAAATTGCACAGCAGGCAACCTGGGGAGCAGAGACTTGGAGCTGTCACCCCCACTGGAAAGCTTCAGCAGCAGTGACGACATGTCCCCACTCCCGGGGACCAACAGGTTGGAGGGGGATGAGGACGAAGATGCAGCCGAGGATGTCGGTCCATGCAGCGGCTTTCTTAGATTGACCTGTAGTGGTGGGCCAATACAGGGCCAAAGCCAGACGCCGGACAGCCCATCGCAAGGGAGTTATGAGTCAGAGACACTAGCAGAGAGCGATTCAGGGATGGAGCCATCTGCTCTGGAAGAGGTGGACCTTCTCGATTTGGAAGATGAGTGTGGTGAAATCGAAGATGAGGACAGTTGGTATGTTTCATTAACTGCACTACAACATCGCAGCAATGTTTTCAACATACACATAAAACAGTACCTTAAATGTCACATTTCATCGTTTGTCTTAATCCAAGTAAGATGAGTCACATGAACATTTTTAGTTGAACTCTTGCAACTGAGTTTCTCCCCATAGGGCAAGTGACCTATGTTTAAATTGGCAATTTAGTATTTTACATAATTCTGAGACATAAACATCTTTGTTATATATATATATATATATATATATATATATAAGGCTGAGCAACACCACAAGTCATCTTTGGCGTTTATCAGCAAAGGAAATGTAGCCAGCTGGTGGGAGAGATTTCAGAAGCAGTAAGTTGAGTAGATGTAAATACGAGAGGCTGTTGTGTTAGCTGTCACTTAATTTAACTCTCAATAACGAAAACATGTAACAGATATACCCTGACTTAGTACTTGTCTGACAGGTTTTGATGGAGTTTTTAAGCCCATAGTTAAAAGGAATGAAAAATTAATAGTGGATTATTTATATGTTGCCCTTTTTAGGCCAGGGACCATATTTGGTAACTAAGACAAAATAAGACACCACCTAACTATAGGGCAGTAGAACTGGGATTTCTCTCAGCCAGAACATCCGGATTTGAATCTCCACTTGTTTGTCTATATGGTGTGCTGTGACCTGTGACCCCAATGAAAACAAGTTGTGTAGAAATTGAATGGCAAGGTACTCTGTGTGTGTGTGTGTGTGTATATCTATATATCTATATATATATCGATATATAGATATATATATAGATATATATCTCGTTTTAATTTGAGCGATTCCGGTCCCAATTCTGGCTCCTCATTTTGATTCCGGTTCCAAACGATCCTCGATTTCGATTATTTTAGGGGGCTGCATCAAAAAAGTTTGCGTGGTTTAAATAAGGGGTGTCCAAATTTGCTAAGCAGCCCACAGCATAGTCTAAAATGAACATTTGACTCAGGGTTCTTTATAACCAGTGTCAATAGCAAACATATGAACGAAAAGGCAATGTGTGTGTAACTTAACCAATTGACTTAATATTCATTAATTATTTCAGCTAAAAGTTAAATACAGCATTGTTAAATCAGTTATTTTTAAGACCGTTTTATCACGTCAAATGGTTTATATGTGCAAGTGTTAACTTAACCTCCTGTTTTAAGCATGTAGCCTTTTATTTTGAAGGATATGCAAAAATGTTGATTCCTTTACCTACCCACTGATGAGGCACAAGGTTAGTGGATGTGAATTTTGTCCCAATTCATTGTGATGTAAAATTTGGCCTTTGGTGAAGTTTTAGCTCAATGTTAAGCTTGTAATGTAACTGTTTCTACTTTCTTTCCAGTATGGTAAAATAATTAATATTTTATTTTTGTGTCTATCATCAGCTCTTACGTTGCTTAAAAACAATTAGTGCAAGAGTGCACCGCCGCCGTTTAACTTGTTAGCGGCCTCAATGTTGGCATAGACAGTATTTTATTGTTTCACGCTCACCCATCCGACCTCACTAAAGTTCTGCGCGGTGTCGGCTGAGGCTCGGAGCGGGAGGGAGCACGTCAGACTTCTACACTTCGCGAAAGGCCCCTTTGCACAATATAATCTAATTCCAATTCCTGGTCATTTATTTTAACAAAGTTAAGAAACACTTTTGTTCGCCACCGCCATTGGGCACACGCACGTCTTTGTGTGCGTTCTTCTTCGTTGGCTTTCGCCACTTTCTTCTTCGGGGTCAGCGGACTGTAGGCATCGAAACTGGGAACCAACATTTTAAAATTTGAATGATTCTGGGAGAACCGGAATGTTTGTCCCGGTTCCAATCTGTTCTCTATTATCGATGCCCAACCCTATATACAGGTATAGACACACACACACCCACCCACACATAAAAAAATTATATGAGAAAACGTTTTTCTCAAAGCCATGGGTATAGTTTTTGAAAATATTTATGCTTTTTGTTGAACAGTGACGATATATTGAGGTATAGTTTGAAAAATAAAACATTTATAAAAGTAGGAATCTTGTAAAATACGACTGTAAATTAAATTTGTAGGGTTCAATAAAAGTTAGGTATTTGAAAGAGACCTTTAAAGCATCATATCTTAATGCAATATTAATTACTTCCAATGCTTGGCTTTGTGCTTTACTTTGTTTTGACTGTAGGTCAGATTTTTATTTGATAATTTCTGGTGTTCAGTTTGAACGTACATCATATTTCCCAAAGTAGCAATGGGAAAGGAAAAAAAAACCCGCTAAAAGCTGCCAGTTTAGCTCCTTAACAGCCAGCCAGTCAGTCCATTCATTTCTTATTTCATCATTAGCCATACCATATGTGCTTTAGAGGTGCATCATAGCCAAAATACCCAGTAATCCTGGTAGGAACATAATCTGAGCTGGCCTGGCTGCTGCCGCATGGATAAACTGCTTTGGGTGGGATTGCGCAGCATGTGACGCAGAGCCCCTACTGTGACCAGACTGCAACTGGGACAGAAACATTGGCGCGAAAGGAGGCCGTCCAAGCTCTGGGGAATGCGGGGGGGCAATCATTACACCGAGGTACTTGAACTCATGGTTGGCAGTGCAGAACAATATTATTATTTTCAAATAATGGATAATATTGCTACATGTTCTTTATGTACCGTGTACTTCCCAAGCAAACCAATATGCTCGCGCAGAGACTAGAGTTGGATTACATTGTGATTAAATTAGATACATGAACAATCCGAGATCCAATAACTGTATCAAAATACTGTATATGCCTTGACAAATATAGTAATGCTAATTTTTGATTGACAGTCTCCCATAGGTATTAATAGGACAATCCTGTGGAAGTGCTGATTTTGAACACAATGTGTTGATCCTGGTAGACTTCTAAATTCTAATCAAAATCTCAAATTTCTCAGTGAGCTGAAGTCTCATTTGCTGGGATGTTCTGTAATGATGATGCTTTTGTGTGACTTTTGAAGTGTATATTTCTTTAAAATTTTGGTTGACCTCCAAGATGTACTACAATGCAGGTGCTTTGAAGGTTCAACTGCACGTTTGAATGATTGTGATGTATTATTGCACCATTGCAAACTACAACCCTAGTTATTCTATAGTTAAATTATTACCGTTTTGACAGTGTCAATCAAAACTGAACATTAGCTCATAGTGAAATGTCACTCAGATGAGTGACATTTCACTATGAGTTGTGGTCACTCAACCACAACTAAAACCAGAGCTAAACTATTTATTTAAAATATTTATGAGGCCATAGGGGATGTGACTATATGCAGTTAATATGGTGAGCAGAATCAATTGCAAGCATGATGCAGGGTACTTAAACCTTGCTCTGTGTGCATGTAGAGATCACTACAGAGAGAAGCAGCGGGATGTGCGACCTGAATATTTCTGTTGCTGCTCATTCTACCAGGAATATTTTTGCCTTTGTGTTTGTCCAGTGGGAAGATAATTTGTGGTTGATTCTGGTTCTGAACCAGTTGTTCCGCGTCTTTTGTGTACACACCTCAAACGTTCAGCCCATGTGACCCGTCAGTTCCAAGCTCCTGGCTATTTTCCTTCACTGTGAAAAAACTGCACACTTGTGACAGCAATGAAAAAAAAACAACACTGTGGCTTTTTCTTTTTGATTGAGCAGATTTCTTGAATTAATACCCAGGCCTCAATTAGACAGCCTTATCTAGTGTAATTCAGATGAAACGTGAACATGTTAATTTTTCTGAACGTTTTTTCCTCCCTGACATTTTCCTCAAGCTATGAAAATCTGTGTGGTATAGTATCAGTTTTGTGCCTAAGAAGCCACTAGCCACAGAGATCCATTTAGTTTAATGCCCTACACACTAATGTTGCTCTAGGTATTATCCATCTCACTTTCACCCTTTTTGCACTTGTTTGAAAAATGGGTTTTCTTTGCAGGTTGTATGTGTCGCCTAAAAAAGAAGTATCAAAGGCAGGCCCCGAGTCGCCCCTGAAGTGGTGTCGGCAGGTTTTGGACCACCGCAGCCCAGAGACAGAGAAGGCATGTCGGACCCTAATCAACCGTTTGGACCAGAGTATGTGTTTCACGCGATACATTTTAACATACCATTTATTAGAGGTGGAACAAAATATTGATACAGGAAGTCCTTGATTTACGAACGAGTTCCGTTCCTACGGTGGCGACGTAACACGAATTTCCGCGTAAGTCGGATTTCAACGTTAAAGTTAAATTTACGGCGAAATACTTCTGTTACGGGTATTGTCCCATGTGATTGTGACAGCAAGCTCGGTGTGTGTGTGGGCGTGTGCGTCAATGTGTGAGTGAGACGGGACTGCGCAGGCGTCGTCCGGCGGGACTGTGAAGGAGGAAGGACTGCGCGCCGGTTCGAGTGTGTACATTAGCAAGTGTAGTGATGGCAACCGGGGAAGAGTAGCGATTAGCAGAGGACACGTTGACGTTGAATGTGCAGAGGAGCGAATTAAGCCATTAAAACAGCAAATCGGTGCTTCATGCCTTTATTGTTGCCGCCACCCACCTCAGCTGTGCAACGAGAGAAGGGAGTTAACCCCTGCGTCTCCCGACCACGGTCAGGTGACCGTAGCAGGAAAGGTTAACACTTCGTATAAAGGAACTAAAATACATTAAAATAAAAAAATAAGATGCTGTACTTACCATTACTGCTGAGAGTGTGAAAAAAGGAGGGCAAAAAAGGCAAAGATACTCCCGGCGCACAAACACAGACATGCACTAGCTAAGCAGAAACACTATGGTGCTGGGACAAAATGGCGGACGAGGCACGGGCGACGTAAAGTCGAAACGTCGTAGGTCGAGTGCGTTGTAACTCGAGGACTTCCTGTATTGTTTTGTTTGAGCTTGGCTCATTGGCTCCCACGTAACTTGAAACCTGGATACATGAGCATCAAATATCAATATATTAGCTGGCTGATGTCCAAAAACTTTGACAATTTTTACATTTTTTTTCTCGCGTGTTTAAAAAAGTTTTTTTCAACAGCTTCATATCGGAAAGTCTATTATACTATTCTATGATACATTACGTATGCTTTATGTGTGTGTGTGTATATATGTGTGTGTATAAGTGGAAAAGTGTTCTGTGGTCCGACGAGTGCACATTTCAAATTGTTTTTGGAAATTGGGGACGTCGTGTCCTCCGGGCCAAAGAGGAAAAGAACCATCCGGACTGTTATGGACGCAAAGCCAGCATCTGTGATGGTAATGGGGGCTGTGTTCGCGTCAATGGCATGGGTAATTTAAACATCTGTGAAGGGACTATTAATCCTGAAAGGTACATACAGGTTTTGGAGAAACATGCTGGCATCCAAGCAATGTTTTTTTCATGGACGCCCCTGCTTATTTCAGCAAGACAATGCCAAACCACATTCTGCACGTGTTACAACAGCGTGGCTTCGTAGTAAAAGAGTGCGGGTACTAGACTGGGTCGCCTGCAGTCCAGACCTGTCTCCCATTGAAAATGTGTTGCGCATTATGAAACTTAAAATACGACAACGGAGACCCTGGATTGTTGAACAGCTGAAGCTGTACATCAAGCAAGAATGGGAAAGAATTCCACCAACAAAGCTTCAACAATTAGTGTCCTCAGTTCCCCAAACGTTTATTGAATGTTGTGAAAAGAAAAGGTGATTTAACACAGTGGTAAACATGACCTTGTCCCAGCTTTTTGGAATGTGTTGCAGCCATAAAATTCTAAGTTAATGATTATTTGGTAAAAACAAAGTTTATCAGTTTGAACATTAAATATCTTTGCAGTGTATTCAATTAAATATAGTTTGAACATGATTTGCAAATCATAGTATTCTGTTTTTATTTGTTTAACACAACGTTCCAACTTCATTGGAATTGAGGTTGTAACTTGATAAAACACTGCAGTAAATTGCAGATGTTTTGACTGTGCATACACACACACAGCAACATCAGAATTTGCACATAAAAAATGTTTAATTGATCATGCAGTGGTAAAAAAAAAAAATCAGAAGTTACTATTTACTCAGTACTTGAGAAATAATTTCACTGTGTACTTTTTACTCTTACTGAAGTAATTTTTTTGGAGGACTACTTTTTACTTGAGTCACATTGTCAAGTAACAGTACTCTTACTTGAGGACAATGTTTGGCTTCTCTACCCACTTCTGGAGCGGACATCCTCTATTGCTACTCTTACGTTTACTCTTACATTTTTGCTCATCAGATCAGCCCGTGCCGTATTTGTTGTACTGGTCTTTTGTATTTTCGCATTGAGGTGCTGCGGGTTGTGGTCCCAGCGGAACCGCGAAGCACACGTAACACCGGCGACAAGAGTTGATCCGCTAGTACATTTTGTATTAATTAGGAAACACGGCTACAATTATCTAATTAGTTTACGGATGTAAATGTTAAATGTATTCAGCGACGGAGCGATGTTAAGGATTATGTCACAACACAGACTGAACTAACTTCAAATTCAGAAATTGCCAATAAAATCAGAAAATATTGTACTTAATTTCCCTGGAGGATACATTTGGGATTACCATATTTTCACGACCATAAGGCGCACCGTATAAAAAGGCGCAGTCTCAGTTACGGGGTCAATTTCTGTATTTAATACATACATAAGGTGCACCGTATTATTGGGCGCAGGCATGGTAAAACATACGCTATCTTAAAACATACGGTAGCATGCATGCACGCTAAAACAATGTTTTTAAAAAGGCAGCGGGAGCAAAACTGAGTTCGGTTGTACTTTATTGAAGTATTTAACAATGTACTCATGTTATTTTTTGGTCAATCCTCATCCACAAATCCATCAAAGTGCTCATCTTCTGTATCCGAAATCAACAGCTGGGCAAGTTCTGCATCCAACACGCCAGGTTCCCTCTCGTCATTGTCAGAGTCAGTCTCGTTGCCATGCGGCTCCTCAGAAATTATGCCGGCTTTTACGAAAGCTCGAACAACAGTGCAAGCAGAGACGTTAGCCCAAGCATCCACAATCCATTCACAAATTGTGGCGTAACTTGCCCGGCGCTGCCTCCTAGTCTTAGTAAAGCTGTGTTCGCCATCTGTCATCCATCGCTCCCACGCCGCTCGCAACTTCACTTTGAACGTCCTGTTTACACCAATGTCCAGCAGTTGGAGTTCCTTCGTCAAGCCTCCTGGAATGATGGCAAGCTCTGAGTTATTGCACTCAGTCGAATGGTGACTGTAGAGACTCTTCTCCCGGCTGTTCTTTGATCATTAATCCATTGCTCGAGTTGCTCTTCCAACTCGGGGCACCTCGCCTTGTTTCCGCGCAAACTCAGCTTCGTCTTCTTGACTTGGCGAAGCTCGTTTTCCTGTTTCATCCACTTGCAAACCATGGATTCGTTGATCTTGAATTCTCTCGCGGCTGCTCGAGTCCCATGTTCCTCCGTGTAACTAATAGCTTACAGTTTAAACTGTGCTTCGTAAGCGTGTCTCTTCGTAGGTGCCATTTTCAGGGGTCCTTAGCCAAACCGATGTTGTTTTGCACAATGCACATACGATCGCTATATACCTACTGGGGGCGTGCCTTTAGCGTCCTCATTTACGCGCACCCTTCCCCCTTTAACGGCCGCATACTGTCCTCAGCCACGTCCGCTTTTTTTTGTTTTTCTGCTTGAAGAAAATGTTTATTTTGCCTTGTACTCTTCGGAGTCTTCCAGATTGCTTAATTTATGTTAAAATCAAAGAAATTATCTGCGGGGGCTCGGGAGATTCCCCCTATTTTTCATGCCTTTGGTGTTTTCATATCTGAGGAAGTCAAGATTGTATTTTGCAAAGACGTACAGAGATGAGCCAAAGGGTTTTGGAACAAAGTTTAATGAACTGATGAGACCAAGATAAACCTCTGCCAAAGTGATGGAAAGGCCAAAGTATGGAGAAAGGATCTGCTTATGATCCAAAACACACAAGCTCATCTGTGAAGCATGGTGGAGGTAATATCATGGCTTGGATGGCTGCTACAGGAACGGGCTCACAAGTCTTTATTGATGATGTAACTCATGATGGTAGCAGCAGAATGAATTCTGAAGTCTACAAAACCTTTTTTTCTGGCAATTTACAATCAAATGCATCCAAACTAAGCAAGAGAAGCATGCAACAAGACAATGACTCAAAACACACTGCCAAGACAACAAAGGACTTCATCAGGGGGGAAAAGTGGAAGGTCTTAGACTGGCCATGTCAATCACCGGACCTTAACCCTATAGAGCATGCATTTTACCTCCTGAAGAAGAGACTGAAGGGAGAAACCCCCAGAAACAAACACAAACTGAAAGAGGCTGCAGTAAAGGCCTGGAAAAGCATTTCAAATGAAGAATGCAACAGTCTGGTGTCGTAAATGGATCGCAGGCTTGATGCAGTTATTGCAAGTAAGGGTTATGCCACCAAATACTAAATGTTATTCACTTTAAGTTAATTTAATGTCTGTTCCAATAAATTTGGTCACTTGAAAAGTGGGTGACTTCAAACAAATGGTACTCTGTCCTAAGTTGTTTAACACATCTAGATATAAATACCATGAAATAGAAGCTGGAAATCTGAACTTTTGTCTCATATTCATCTTTTGATCTTGCGTATACAACAAAAACAATGAATTGACCTTGCCGTTCTAATGATTTTGGAGGGGACTGTATTTATTCGTACAAATAAAGCCCATGGCCCGCAATAAATACCTTCCACCTGCCCCCAATCCTGGAATGAGCATATATAATTACATAGTGTTGTTTGAAACTGCAAAATTGTAAGAATGTATCATACTGCAGAAGCTCTTCCCCTGTGGTTAAATTGGAGCGCTACACTGTTTTCATTCCGCTTCTTTTGTTACTTTAAACCCTCCTGTAACCTCAGGTTGTCCATTACACCTGTCCCACCTTAACTTTTCTATTGTTTATGTCCTCCACAATGTCATCCTATCTATCACTTCCTGTTTCCCAACAGCATCCCGGTGGAGGAACATGTACAGCAGCCCGTCGGCAGAGGCAGGCTCGGCAGGCTCAGGCCTGATCTCTCCTGGGTACCACAAATCAACTAACAAATCTCTACTAACCTGTGGCAGCTCAGGTATGGCATGACATTAACACGCTGTGCTCTTCATGTTCTACACAACACTACAGCGGGACGGACATACATTTTTTCTGGGATGTAGGTCAGTTGTCATGTATGCACTAACGTGTCAAACACTCAACAATTGGTCCACTTGAGAGCTTTTTGCATGTTTTACTGGTTCAAATATAGATCACATATACTTGAAATTATTGCTCATCCTTGTCAATGTCACAATGTCCAGTCAATCAGTGGTTACTTTACTCTTTTTATTACTCTGTCAAAGTAAACCCAGAAAAAAATTAATGGAAGAACATTTACAGAAAATGTTTCATGTTAATAACGTTAGGGAATTGGCAAATTAAGTTGTCCTGAGTGGGACCTCAGATGTCAGTCTGTTTGAATGCTGATTGAATTCAAATTTGTTCTAATTGTTTTTATTTTAAAAAAAAAAAAAGGTAGGGGGGTGCAAAACCGCTGCCATCACAAATCGTTTATAGCTATCCAGGCAGTTTCTAAAGTAACATTTTAACATTGTTAAGCTTAGTATAAGTAAATCACTATTATACAGTGAAAGACACTTTAAACCCTCTTTAATAACATTGGGTAATACAAATTATATCTCTGGTGCAACTCATACAATTGCCACATGTATAAAATACTCAAAAACCAAAGCTAAAATGCTAAAAGAAATGAAATACTGATAAGTGACAGCACATAGAGCACATAATATTAGTTGACATCTTCACTCACACACTTTCATGACAAACAACAAAAACATGAAATTAAAATGCACAACAATCAAACACAAAGTCCTTAAACTGGCCCCCCCAAAAAAAGTGACTACTGGGTGAGAGTACTCAAACAACTCTGTCAGGAAGGGGAACAAAGAAAACAGGAAGTAGACAAGTTAACATAATAAAGTAATATCTGAAGAAATAAACCTAGAAAAACTGAAGTAAGAACAGTGTTTACTCACACGTACAATAACTTAGTGAAGCAATATTTGTGGCTGGCAGAGTTTTTAAAATTCCACTCTACAGTGTAAATTTAGCTAGAGTGTAGGTTTACATGTCACTATGATGATCTGTGTTTTATGTAAAGCTAGGATGCTATGGAAGATGGTTAGTAATTGTTTAAAGTATGTGTGATTTGTACTTTGGTGGGTAAACAGTGGTATTTAAGCAGTGCTAACATCAATGAAATGTGCATAACTGACTTTACTTGATGGGTGTTACATTTGCTCTCCTGGTTTTCCTGGCATTTCTCACATTGCTAATGACGTCAAAGCCTTTAAGTAACAGTTTTTGCATGGCTTTTGGTGTGGTAAAACAATATAATCCCAGACTTGTGACACAGCCTGTTGTTCCTGGTTTGTCCTTTCTGTCAAATAGGACACCTATAGTTTTGTATACAAATATATCTAAACATCCTAGATTCTTGCTAATCAGGGTACAGGCATCAAATCAGTGTTTTTTTCTGGTTTGTTTTAACTATAACACAGGCTTCCAGCACATTCTGATTTGTTTTAGCAGTATTTAATTATGAATGGTAAAATGAACCTCATCAATCAGTCTCTGTCATGAGCACAGTAGTCTGACAAATTCTAAAGGCACGTAATCTTTTGTGATCAATTCACAAGCACAAGGCTGGTGATCTAACATTCATCATTGTCCTGTTACTGTGTGAAACGATTCCATCAGTGAGAGCATTAAGGCGTTAATGGCTGAAATGTGCACTTTGTCTTAGTATGAATTACTGTATTGACATGAATCCCTGAGGTCATCCACATTCTGTTCCGGTAAGCTTGTCAAACTCTTTTTTTTGTTCGGGTTTAGAATCCGTTTGTCCTAAAAGAAAATTGACAGGGTCATACTGTTGCGATTATAAATCCACCATTAATTGAAAACAATAAAATACTCACCAATGCATTTTACTGAAGGTTTCGACGTATGATGGCAAGATGTAAATCACTCTGCATAAAGGTCACACACAGCTCCATTTCTAGTGTGCGTTTATATATTTTATTATCATTGTGGACTGAGTAGATAGGACAGAGATGTGCGTACCACTTCACTACGCTCCCTCTATGCTGCAGTAAGTTCCGTTCATGCGTTTATGACTGTTGTCACAGTTCTTATCTTTGCTATCCCTGGGGTATTTCCCGGGTCGAAAAACAAAAATAAACCACCAAATAATATCAGCATTATATGAAGCCACTCATGGTGGCATTTTTCTTCTGAATTTGATACAACCTTGGGGCACTTTACTATGTATTTCCATGACTAAATCTAACACATTTTAATACATCATCCCTCCTGACAGGTGTCTCAGGTGTACCCTCAGCACTGAGCTCTCAGTCTTCTATAGACAGTGAGCTCAGTACTTCGGATGACTCTGTCTCGATGGGTTATAAGCTACAGGATCTCACTGATGTCCAGATAATGGCTCGTCTACAAGAAGAGAGTAAGTAGAGACTTGAGCTGACGATGCTACTTTTATGTAAAGATGGCAAAAAATTGCGACATCAGCTAGAACAGAAGACCTGGCATTTATAGGGCACAAGTGTAAAAAGACTGACACTTTTTCAACACCCTGGCACTACAGTGTGCGCTTTCGTCTGTCATATGAAACAACATGCAGTGACATTGCTTTTAACACACAACAGCAGAAGTGTCAGGTGTTAAGCTTCAGACCTCATGCCCCCCAGCATTGCGGAATTCACTTGCGCACACTTGACAACACACACACTGTTTCGTCGCTACTTACCTACCGTAATTTCCCGTGTATAATGGGCATTTGTTTCCCCCAAAAATTATCAAAAGTCAATAGTGCGCATTATACATAGGTATAGGGGAAAATGGGAAAAAAACGTCCACATTTTATAAATGTATGCCGCCATCTAGAGGTTATGAGAGAGGTGGACACGTTCATTCTAATGTGCCACCGCCACCTAGAGGTTATGAAAAATGTGTAACCTACACTTTCATTCCAATATGACGGGGGTATATATGACTGCATGTATGTACAGTTGTGCTCATAAATGTACATACACTGGCAGAATTTGTGAAAATTATTATTTTTTTTTTAAATACAACTGACTGAAGAACAACCATCATTAATTTCTTAATGGTTGTGTTTTATTTAATCATAATGCTTTTCTGAAATGCTTGACAGTTTAATTTGAATCCCAATTTGAATAAAATTAAATGTCTTTCGCCTGGCCCTTCATGTTTTCTTTAAAGAATTGTACCCATCTTACAAATTCTGCCTGGGTAATCAAACATATGAGCACAACTGTGTGTTTTCTCATTTACTAAATAAAAGTAGGGCGAAAAAATTCCAGCTCTATAGGTGGGATTTGTCTAAATGGAAAATAAAGAAAATTGTCATGAATGTGTGATTATTCTCTAATTAATCTTTTTAATGTCAGGTCTGAGGCAGGATTACGCTTCCAGTTCAGCGTCTGCATCTCGCCGCAGCTCTACAACATCCCTGCAATCGCTTCGTCGTGGCGGCACCTACAGCGACCAGGAATTTGACAATTACAGCCTGGAAGATGAAGATGATGAATTCAGCCCTGTGCCCCAACAACACCATCGCTTCACTCCCTCGCCCTTGGGCTCACCTCGGTGTCTGTCACCCTCCACTTCCAACCACGGTCAGGAGCATGGTAGCAGATTTGGGGCCCCTCGCACAAGAACACCCAGACGATCTCTACAAGGTCCCAGTGCCGAGCTTCTCAAATTTGCCAAGAGTGAGGGTATGCAAGAAGCTTTACGGTTTCTGGCATGTTAAATTTGGGTAATTGGTCCAACTCAAAGCATGACCAAAACTGTGATAGTATTTTAGTTAAGGTGATCACATCCAAACCTTGTTGCTTAATGTCTTGTCTAACCTGTGGTTCCAGAAGAGTTGAGGCATAGCATGCCAAATCTGGCCCCCCGCACCAGCCTCCGTTCCCTGGAGGCAATCAGAAACAGCCGCAGCATGGAGGCTAACCTCCAGAGCTCTGGCAACCGCATGTCCCACTTGACTCCCTCCTCTTCCTCAGGTAACCCCACCCTCCTTTCCCTGGGCCTCTCCTCTAACAGAACAACAGCTACCTGTTGGATACTGTTTCCCTAGGCAATGCCTCTTCCGTTTCAACACCATGCTGCCACTTACAGCTCTGTTTCAATTATTAGAATGACGACTCCATCAATGCGTGTGTTTTGTTATCAGGAAAAAAATTGATAAGCAATATGTCTGTGATCTGTGAAAGCGAAAGCAGTATGTTGGACTTTAGTGTGTGTTTGCTTTGGTCATCTTAGATAGCACACTTCCCTCACAATGGTATTGTTCTGTCAGGTTATCCATTAATCTAAAGAATATACACGAGCGGTGGGCAAATTATTTCTGCTTGAATGCTGCCAGTCATTCAAGCGGAACGCTCATTAAAGTCACACAACATTTACAGATTTTGGAACTTGGTGCACACATATGGTGCGCCGCATTATAAAGCGCCCCGTCCAATTTGGAGAAAATTTAAGACTTTTAAGTGCGACTTATGGTCGTGAAAAAACGGTATTTGTTGCATTGATTTAGCTATTCTTCTTCCAAAAATTACTTAATACATTCATTCATTTTGTATTTATTTTTACAAATTCTTCGTTAAATAATTGGTTAATTGATTTAGTTAGAAGTAGTATAACATAAACTTACATATACATATAACAAGAGTAGTCACTTCATTAAATAATAATCATTTTCTATCCCGCTTATCCTCCTTTGGGGCCTGGAGCCGATCCCAGCTGACTTCTGGGGAAAGACAGAGTGCACCCTGAACTGGTCGCCAACCAATTGTAGGGCACACCTAAACAAACATAAACAAACAACCATTCGCACTCGCATTCACACCTAAGGACAAAGAGTCTTCATGTGTGTTTTTGGAATGTGGCTGGAAACTGGAGTTCCCTGGAGAAAACCCACGAATACTCCACACATGAAGACCGAAGCCCGAAACTGTGAGGCGGATGTGCTAACCAGTTGGCCACCCTGCTTCCTAATTTCATTTTCAATAACATTAAAAATGTGAGTGAATTATTTTATTATTCAAAATATTTTACATAACTCTTCTTGCCTCATCTACAAATGACCTGGCCCGTCTGTCCATTTTCTACACCGCTTATCCTCACAAGGGTCGCAGGTATGCTGGAGCATATCCCAGCTAACTGCTTGCAGGGGGTATACCCTGAACTGGTTGCCAGCCAATCGCAGGGCACATATAAACAAACAACCATTCGCACACACATTCACACCTACGGGCACTTTAGAATCCTCAATTAACCTACCACGCATGTTTTTGGGATGTGGGAGTAAACCGGAGAAAACCCACACAGGCACGGGGCGAACATGCAAACTCCACACGGGTGAAGCCGGATTTCAACCTCGGTCCCCAGAACTGTGAGGCAGATGGCCTAACCAGTCGTTCACCGTGCCGCCATTTTTTTAAATCAAATGTGGCCCTTCAGCACACAAGTTTGCCCATCTCTGATACACTTCATCATCCAGGACACTTCAAGAGCAACTAAATTTCAATATTCTGCCTTTTTCAAAACTGTCAGGGTGGTACTAAATTAAGAGTAAATTTATTATTGTTAGCCCAGTAACAAATTTAGAAAAATAAAATAATAGAAACTTCTTAGTATTTCAATGCCATCGCAAAGTACAACCACAATAGATGGTGTCAGAAAAAGAAAAGACAGACTAACAGACTCTCATTGTCTGTGTAACTTTGATCCAGCTCTTATACTGAAACTTATTAGGTATTGTAGGTGTAGGTAATGTTGCCTCTTCTGTGACATGCCTTTGGTAACATTCCTTACCCAACAATGTCACTTCCTTGCTCATCAAACCTGCTTGTCCCAATGTAGAAACTCTTATGTGCCACAGTCAGGTTTTTTTCGATCTTAAGTATTCACTTCTACAAGGTGTCATAAACACACCACTGACAAGCACTGTCTCTTGTTTACTAAAAGGTATAGTGAGTAGTCGACTGCGCAGCAATGGCCAGTCACCTCTTTCTCTGCGTGCTCCGGTGAAAGCGGTCACCCCTGTGGGGTCCATGGCATCTCGTCAGCCTTCCAGAGGTCTGCCTGTTATCCAAGCACCTCCTGCTTCAGGGGCTCGCCGGGTCCAGCCCATTGGCTCTGCTAGTGGCGGACCCTACATACCAGGGAGAGCCTCCACTGGCGCTGGGCGGACTGCTGTAGACCGAGGACAGTCTGCACCTACCAGAAGTAAACTATCACAGCCGGCCAGGAGGTAAGCGCTATGAAATACTTAAATTCAATATAATCTGTTTCATAATGATACTCTAATTTCAAAACAGTGTTTCCCAGTTTTTTAAAATATATTTGTTCCAGACTCTAACTGTTGCCATCATAAAACCTTTGTGACACTAAAATGTTTTAAGTAACATTTTACCATCCCCAACTGCCATACATATAGAGAAGCTGTCCTCTGTATAGTAAAATAAAAGTCAAATAAAGTAAAACTACACAACCTTTGAATGCAGCTGACAGACATGTAAGAGAACAGGAATGTGTTTGAGTAATATTGTCACCTATATTCTACTCTACAGACATTGCTGGAATTGTTTCACATTTCGATAGAGGTTGAGCTATTGTTTTATCTACCGGCATGTACCAAAATGTACCGGCATTACCAGACAACTAGCAACCCTTTATTGCTCAGTGACTGTTCTTTCTGTCAATGTCTTTATGTCTCAAAAGTGTTCTCTGTCAATTGACTGTCTGTTGTCGTACTAGAGCGGCTCCAACTACCGGAGACAAATTCCTTGTGTGTTTTTTGGACATACTTGGCAAATAAAGATGATTCTGATCTATTAAGTTGTATATTCAACATGCCATCTGCTTGGTAAAATTAATGAATAATTAATTAAAATTGACATTTAATTACCGTTGCTCATATTACGCTATAGTAAATCTGTTCTTGTTCTGTAGTCATCACACTGATTAACTTTGTCATTACTGGTAAACTTCTGAGGTGGCATTAAAACAAAAAAGCCAAAGAGAACGCAAAACACACCTGTTGCTCCATGAGCTGAAGTTTCTCGATGAATTCTTGTTACATGATGACCGTTTGACTTCTGTGCCAATTCCAGAATGTTTTGGTTGAACTCCGTCTTGTACAACTTGTGTGGTGTTTGATTTTAAAAGTTCCGCCTCTTTGTTTTGGGTGTTGGTCGGTAACATACGTATATGAATGTAATAAAGTAATTACCATACTTCTAAACAAGCATTCAACTCTACTTAGTGTTTAAATTCAATTGCAAAGTTTAATATTTTGCCTATGATTTCATCATATTGTTGACAGTTATCATAAAATGTAGTTTGCTGACCCTCCAAATACTGTGAGCAAAGGGAATAAAGACTGGATTTTATTAACAGGTCGTTGGGCATGGCTAAAATCTCAGATGAATCCTGGAAAGATGGCTGCTACTGACGTTGGATGCCCGACAGTGGGTGTTCACTGCTGCAATCCTTGCTTTACTTTTCTCAGTGGCATCTTGCCAAGCAAGTGTGGACTAGATTTAGTCGAGACTCATCTCTTTATCTTGCATGAAGCATTGTCAACAATACCCAGCATGGATGCATTGGCAAACACAGAGGCACACTCCAACAAATGTTATCTGGACACTCTCAAGAGCTTCCATAAGATTTGTTTGGGTCCATTTTAAGTTGAAATGTTAATTGTGAGAAACTGCTGTCATATTCATTAGTTGTAATTGCTTTGTGATGTTAAGATTTAAATGAAGTACTGCATGCTTGATATTTTTTTGTTGTTTTCCTCTCCCATTGGTATGTAACTTTAATATGACAATTCTGTGTCTGTTGCACAATCTGTGAGAGTTTCAGAATGCTGGCATTGTTCACATTGAAATCATGGTCAGAATTTTGTTTACATTGTAAACTGCAGCATTGTATCACACTGCCCTCATGGATATTTAAGATTTAAAAAAAATATGGTTTGTGCCAAGGTGCATTTGAACTGCAACACTTTTTATAAATGATACCTAATTATCAAAGTTACCATTATTCGGATGCATTATTGCATATCCATTGGCAGATTGGGATGTTTGTGTTTTGGAATCTATTGAAATAAAAAGTATGTTTATGCAATTCAGGCCTCCTGCCTTAGGTCAGCTTTCACTCTCTTGTTGAGAACTTCTGAAAAGAAATGAGAATAAAAATATATAACTATACTTGGACTAAAACAATGTGTGTTTGTGAGTCCTTGTCTATTTGCATCAAACTTAAGTTCCATTCTGGAGTAGCTGCGGCAGCAGGATGTTGTCGTTTCCTGGATGGGTGACCAAAATTGCTACCCCACCCATCGTCACAAAATGGCCTACAGGCCTCATCTGTGTAAACTCAAATTTTGAGGAAAATATTCCGAATCGTTCGTGTGGTAATACCTACGTTTCGTTCGCAAGCATAGTGCGCATAATGTGTTCCCATTAATAGAATGCCTGTTAGTGTAACTGCTCTCTTATGCATGACGCAAATAGTAAGGGATCAGCGGTAAACGAGGCCACGCATTGTCTGCCCCCCGCCCTCCCTCGGCTTGTCAGGAAGCAAGCTGATTGGCCGAGGCCTAGCAAAGAGTGCCCGGGGATCCAAAACTGCAGGCCGCACTTAGCTTACCGTCAAAAATAAACCACAAACAATAATAGACAAAACGGAGGAGGGGGAGGAAACACCAAAAGAGTCCGAAGACGACGTTATCAGGTAACTTTGCTTTGGACCAATACGAATGGGATGTGGTTTAATTCGCAAGGGCCCAGTCGGCCGCAGCGGGCCTCTTTGAGCCTTGTCGAAAAACAACCTGGACATAATGCGGCTCAGGCGGCTCCACCTAGCTTAGCAGGCTAGCTAGCCACACGTACGAACGGTGTTGGGCGCCTTGGTTCGAGCAAACATCGAATTGCTACATTTGGGACACGTTAGTTCGTCGCCTTCCGGTGCCGCTGTTATCCTTATACCGCTGTGAGTGATAAATGTCGTACTATGTGGTTTTAAAGCGACTAACAAGCGTATACGTCTAGCCGTTATGCTAAAACAAAATGGCGCTGGGCGGATCAGTTGTAGCTTGTTGCTAATTAGCAAACCGGTGGATGGATTGCGGTAGCCAGCCTTAAGAAAAACGTTGCAGAACATCTGTAGTACATTACGCGTGGCCGATCTACTGCAACATCTACAGGCAGTAATAGAAATGTGGCTACACAGTTAAATGAATAGCAACGGAAAGTATGTCCATTAAATGCACTTCAGATAAAGCGTACTTTTTGCATTGAGCAGTGACGTGACGACAGTGCATTTCCTCCCACTGTTAACATGCAGGACTCCACAGTTGCAAGACTGGCGGGCTTGTCCTGCCCACTTAGCAGGACAGCTCGCTTCTCCCAACTGAGAGCTCGCCATCAGGCTCAACTAGCTCCAGGTGTACGGTTAAATGGACCCAGGTTAAAGGCGCCTGTAGTACTATTGGTTGGCAGAGGACGGAGCCAGTTTTCAACAACATGTCATTCCCCTTCCTAATGTACTTCAGTGTGCTTCATTTACAGTTATCAACACTGCAGCAGACATGGTCTTTCACTGATACCGAATTTGAAAAGACAGTATTATTAATATTGATCTCAACACGTTGTACTGTTATTATGGAAACTAATGGCTGGGCTTTTCTTTTTTTTTTTTTCTTTCTTTTTTTTTCTTTTCTTTTTTTTTACCAGAGGGATCAATCACATTGATGGGAAGAACAACGACGAATAAGCTGTTTTTATTTTAAGGGTCTGCACATCAAATGTGAAGGTATTTTTAATAGTATTTTTATTTGTATGCACGACACTGGTACTTATTGTATACACACTCTTATACTGTTCATGATGTGTATCCTTATAGTTTTGGGGCTATTTCGTTCTGCCGGGGTTAAACATGGATCAAGGAGGCGGTGTGTTGGAGTTACACACACAGGAGCTGAAGATGCCCCATGCTATGATCATGCAAGACTTTGGTGGGTGGTTAGTGAGCATTTTTTGAAGTGTGAGTTAAATTTCTAACAAATAATTGTGGTGTGAAAATTGGCATAAAACCTTTATTGACTGTCTAGCTAATGTATTAAGTAACATCTTAACCTTATTAATTATCAATTTTGGATGAGTGTCTCAAACATCTGTCTCACAGTTATGAGGTTTTGGGTTCAAATCTCGACTTTGGCCTTCCTTTTTGGCATTTGCATGTTCTCCTCAGTTTTCGCCAGATACTTCAGCTGCACAATCTATCGTTTGAGCAACGTCATTGCAATGTACATGTGCGCAATAGTCACATCGCATTTCCTGCGATGCACCACGGTACCTTGCCTTCAAAGTACACAATACTGCCAAATGTATTTGCTCACCTGCTTTGAATCACATATGATTTTAAGTGATATCCCTATCTCGTCACTTTCGCTGTCGTCATAGGCTGTTTCGTACTCCTTGAACGCTGGCAGCTAGATCCATTCCACACATCCACTATCTACACGCAGATCTCATTTCTGAAGGTTACTCCGCGGCGGACTAATATGCAGGTCCCGAGCGCACAGGTGGAACCTCAGGCCGATGCGCTCGGGAGCTGCTTTGGATAAGTCACAGGAGTTGACGAGATCAGAAAAAACACTTCTGTCGCTTCTGCTGTTAAGATGTAACGGTACTTTTGCTCCGTTACAGGGATCTAAATGTCGTTTGCAACTTTTATTTATCAATTATTGCTTATTGATCAACTACAACACTGATTCCAATGAAGTTGGGAGGTTGTGTTAAACATAAATAAAAACAATACAATGATTTGCAAATCATGGTCAACCTATATTTAATTGAATACACTACAAAGACAATATATGTAATGTTCAAACTGATCAACTTTATTGTTTTTAGCAAATAATCATTAACTTTGCATTTTATGGCTGCAACACGTTCCAAAAAAGATGGGACAGGGTCATGTTTACTACTGTGTTACATCACCTTTTCTTTTAACAACATTCAATAAACGTTTGTGAAATGAGGACACTAATTGTTGAAGTTTTATAGGTGGAATTCTTCCCCATTCTTGCTTGATATTGAGCTTCAGCTGTTCAACAGTCCGGAGTCTCCGTTGTCGTATTTTACGCTTCATAATGTGCCACACATTTTCAATGGGAGGCCGGTCTGGACTGCAGGCAGGCCAGTCTAGTACCCGCACTCTTTTACTACAAAGCCACGCTGTTGTAACACGTGCAGAACATGTTTTGGCATTGTCTTGCTGAAATAAGCAGGGGCGTCCATGAAAAAGATGTTGTTTGGATGGCAGCATATGTTTCTCCAAAACCTGTATGTACCTTTCAGCATTAATGGTGCCTTCACAGATGTGTAAGTTACCCATGCCCGAACACAGCCCCATACCATCACAGATGCTGGCTTTTGAACTTTGTGTCCATAACAGTCCGGATGGTTATTTTCTTCTTGTAGTTGTTTTCCTCTTTAGCCCGTAGGACACGACGTCCACAATTTCCAAAAACTATTTAAAATGTGGACTCGTCGGACCACAGAACACTTTTCCACTTTGCATCAGTCCATCTTAGATGAGCTCGGGCCCAAAGAAGCCGGCGGCGTTTCTGGGTGTTGTTGATAAATGGCTTTTGCTTTGCATAGTAGAGTTTTAGGTTGTACTTACGGATGTAGCGCCGAACTGTATTTACTGACATTGGTTTTCTGAAGTGTTCCTGGGCCCATGTGGTGATATCCTTTACACATTGATGTCGTTTTTTGATGCAGTGCCACCTGAGGGCTTGTAAGTCACGGGCATGCAATGTTGGTTTTCGGCCTTGCCGCTTACATGCAGTGATTTCTCCAGATTCTCTGAACCTTTTGATGATATTATGGACCGTAGATGATGAAATCCCTAAATTCCTTGCAATTGTACGTTGAGGAACACTGTCCTTAAACTGTTCGACTAATTTCTCACGCACTTGTTCACAAAGAGGTGAACCTCGCTCCATCTTTGCTTGTGAATGACTGAGCAATTCAGGGAAGCTCCTTTTATACTCAATCATGGCACCTACCTGTGCCCAGTTAGCCTGTTCACCTGTGGGATGTTCCAAACAGGTGTTTGATGAGCATTCCTCAAATTTCTTTTTTGCTGCCTGTCCCAGCTTTTTTAAAACCTATTGCAGCCATAAAATTCTAAGGTAATGATTATTTGCTAAAAACAATAAAGGTTTGTCAGTTTTAACATTTTGTTTGGATAAGTCACAGGAGTTGACGAGACCAGAAAAAACAGCTGCTGCTGTTAAGAAGTAACAGTACTTTTACTCCGCTACAATGGTCTAAATATCGCTCGCTACTTTGATTGATCAATTATTGCTTATTTATCAACTATTTCGTGCGCAAGACTACAACTTCCGCAATGGCCGCTGTTTACATCAATCCAATTTAAGCGCTAGTGAGATTTTAGTGATGTTTTTTCTGGTCTCGTCAACTCCTGTGACTTATCCAAACAAAACAGGTCCCGAGTGCACAGGAGGAACCTCAGGCTGATGCGCGTGCATAGTAGTCCGCCACGGAGTAATATTCAGAAATTACATCTGTGTGGCTGGTGGATGTGTGGACTGGAGCTCGCTGCCAGCGTTCCAGGAGTACAAAACAGCCTATGACATCAGTGACGGCGACCCCCCCCAAGAAAAACTCATCGGATCTATACGATTCACATAAATGGCCTATTTTCAGTTCAAAATGGCGAATTTCGCCATTTGCATGTATGGTTATGTGTGCTTCGCGGTTCCACTGTGACTCAAGTAAAAAGTAGTCCTCCAAAAAATTACTTAAGAGTAAAAAGTACACTGTAATAATTACTCAAGTACTGAGTAAATAGTGAGTAACTTCAAATTTTTTAACCTCTGCATGATCAATAAAAACAAAAAAAATGTGAACGTCCAAATTCTGATATTGCTGTGCGTGTGCACAGCCAAAACAACAAAACATCAGCAAATACAATACATGAAAGGTGTTGTTTTTGTTCATCTAAATGCACACACGAGTAGTGCACCGTTGCCTTCATGGTAACGACAACCTTCCCAACATGGTGGCCACGCAGGCACGACGATCAGCCGGGCTGGCTTATCTAGTGTTAATACTTATGCCCGGGAAGCCCAATAGAAGACGTGTGAGGTCATGTGACTTTCTTGTGTCGTTTGATTGGTGAACTAGACTGAAACGTCACTACCGCTTAAATTGGATTGGAGCAAACAGCGCCCAATGAAGAAGTCAAAGTCATAGTCTGGCGCACGAAATATAACCCCAATTCCAATTAAGTTGGGACGTTGTGTTAAACATAAATAAAACAGAATACGATGATTTTAAAATCATGTTCAACCTATATTTAATTGAATACACTACAAAGACAAGATATTTAATGTTAAAACTGACAAACCTTTATTGTTTTTAGCAAATAATCATTAACTTAGAATTTTATGGCTGCAATAGGTTTTAAAAAAGCTGGGACAGGCAGCAAAAAAGAAATTTGAGGAATGCTCATCAAACACCTGTTTGGAACATCCCACAGGTGAACAGGCTAACTGGGCACAGGTAGGTGCCATGATTGGGTATAAAAGGAGCTGCTGCTGTTAAGAAGTAACAGTACTTTTACTCCGCTACAATGGTCTAAATATCGCTCGCTACTTTGATTGATCAATTATTGCTTATTTCTCAACTATTTCGTGCGCAAGACTACAACTTCCGCAATGGCCGCTGTTTACATCAATCCAATTTAAGCGCTAGTGAGATTTTAAGTCTAGTTCACCAATCAAACGACACAAGAAAGTCACATGACCTCACACAACGTCTTCCATTGGGCTTCCCAGCCATAGGTATTAACACTAGATAAGCCAGCCCGGCTGATTGTCATGCATACGTGGCGGGCATGTTGGGAAGTTTGGGGTTACTATGAAGGCAACAGCGAGCTACTCTTGTTTACATTTAGACGAACAAAAACAACAGCTTTCATGTATTGTAGTATTTGTCTGGCACTTTCTGCCCAAACGTGGATATTACGGCACACTTCTAACTTGAGAAAAAACCGTGCAATAAATTGCAGAGGTTTTGTTGTAGTTATGACTGTGTATACACACACACACACGTAGCAATATCAGAAATTGCACATTCACATTTTATTTTGTAATTCTTTTTTTTATTGATGTTCATGCTGTGGTTAAAAAAATCTGAAATTACTATTTACTCAGTACTTTGAGTAATTATTTCACTGTGTACATTTTACTCTTACTCAAGTAATTTTTTGCGGACTACTTTTTACTTGAGTCACATTATTGTCAAGTAACACTACTCTTACTTGATTACAATGTTTGGCTACTCTACCTACCTCTGCAGCGGATATCCTCTCTTGTTACTGTTACGTTAAAGCAAAACATTTTCACATCAGATCAGGCAGTGTTGTATTTATTGCACTGGTCTTTTGTATTTTTGCGTTGAGGTGCTGCAGCTCATGGCCTTGGTTGTGGTCCCAGCGGAACAGCGAAGCACACGTAACATTGGCGACAAGAGTTGATTAACTCGTTCATCTTGTATTAGGAAACGCAGCTACAATTATTTAATTAGTTCACGGATATTAATGTTAAATGCATTACGCGATGTTAGATATTATGTTACAACACAGAATGAACTAACTTCAAATTCAGAAATGGACAATAAAAACAGAAAAATATTGTACATAATATTTTCCTGGAAGATTCATTTGGGATTAGCCTTTGAAGTTGGTAATAGTGAAAAATGAAGTGAAACAGACAATGATTTTAGTCAATTCTTTTCTAGAATGAGAGTGTTTAAAGAGGAGGATGCTATTCATGTGGCACAGCTTGAAGCAAAAATCTTTGCGGGAGCCCGGGGGATCCCCCCCTACAAGGTTTTTTTTGGGGGGGGGGGGGGTCACCTTTTTCATGCCTTTGCTGTTTGTACGTCTGTTGTCCACCATCAATCACTGGGCTAACTCACGAATGCACTTATGGAAATATTGTCACAAATTCCCATAAACGCACTCCTAAACCTTGTGGTAAACCTTTCCAAAAGAGTTCAAGCTGTTATAACTGCAGCAGGTTACCGATGTCATATTAACCCTAAGGTTTAACAATGGCATGTCACTTAAATTCATATCTGAGTCAAGGCAGGTGAGTGAATACTTTTGGCAATATAGTGTCTTTTTAGTACTGCTGGGCAATATGGTAAAAAAATCTTCCATCACGATATGGGCCATTTCGTATCATGATAACGATGTACCACGATATAGTACATTTTGAGCTATTCTCTGAAAAATTGTACAACATACTATGACTTAATTTTTCTCACTTTGGAAGTGACAAACAGACCTGTGACAAATGAGAAATGCATCCAGTAGTGCTGCAATGACTGGCTGCAGCTATGAAATATTTTAGTAATCGAGTATCCTACTGAGAATTCTATTGAAAAATCGAGTATTCAGATAAAATATATTTTGCTTGGTTAAAGAGCAATTATGTATACACAAACAGGGCTCCACTAACTTTTTACACTAGTAGCACTGGTGCGACCAACTGAAAAGGTTGGTCACACCAGCACATGATTTGGTCGCACCCTTTTATGAGGAGCATGACCATGGCATACCACAGTTTCGTATGACGTGAAGATTCTCAGTGAAACAACAACCATTTGCACTCAGATTTACACCTACGGGCAAGTTAGAGTCTTTAATTAACCTCCCATGCATGTTTTAGGGATGTGGGAGGAAACTGGAGCACCCGGGTAAAACCCATGCAGCCATGGGGATAACATGCAAACTTCACACAAATAAAAAAAAAAAACAAAGGCTTCACTTATATTTGATCATTTGTTCAACTCAGAGGCCAGCAGCCAGCTCTTATGCAACCCCAATTCCAATGAAGTTAGGACATTGTGTTAAACATAAATAAAACAGAATACAATGATTTGCAAATCATGTTCACCCTTTATTTAATTTAATACACTACAAAGACAAGATATTTAATGTTCAAACTGATAAACTTGATTGTTTTTAGCAAATAATCATGAACTTAGAATTTTATGGCTGCAACACGTTCCAAAAAAGCTGGAACAGGTGGCAAAAAAGACTGAGAAAGGAATGCTCATCAAACATCCCAAAGGTGAACAGGCTAATTGAGAACAGGTGGGTGCCATGATTGAGTATAAAAGGAGATACCCTGAATTGCTCAGTCATTCACAAGCAAAGCTGTAGCGAGGCTCACCTCTTTTTTTGAACAAGTGTGTGAGAAAATAGTCGAACACTTTAAGGACAATGTTCCTCAACGTACAATTGCAAGGAATTTATAAATTTCATCATCTACGGTCCATAATATCATCAAAAGGTTCAGAGAATCTGGAGAAATCACTGCATGTAAGCGGCAAGGCCAAAAACCAACATTGAATGCCCATGACCTTCGATCCCTCAGGCGGCACTGCATCAAAAACCAACATCAATGTGTAAAGGATATCACCACATGTGCTCAGGAACATTTCAGAAAACCAATGTCAGTAAATACAGTTCGGCGCTACATCCGTAAGTGCAACTTGAAACTACTATGAAAAGCAAAAGCCATTTATCAACAACACCCAGAAACGCCGCCGGCTTCTTTGGGCCCGAGCTCATCTAAGATGGACTGATGCAAAGTGGAAAAGTGTTCTGTGGTCCGACGAGTCCACATTTCAAGAACCATCCGGACTCTAATGGACGTAAAGTTCAAAAGCCAGCATCTGTGATGGTATGGGGCTGTGTTAGTGCCAATGGCATGGGTAACTTACACATTTGTGAAGGCACCATTAATGCTGAAAGGTACATGCAGGTTTTGGAGAAACATATGCTGCCATCCAAGCAACTTATTTTTCATGGACGTCCCTGCTTATTTCAGAACGACAATGCCAAGCCACGTGTTACAACGTGGCTTTGTAGTAAAAGAGTGCGGGTACTAGGATGGCCTGCTGGCAGTCCAGACCTGTCTCCCATTGAAAATGTGTGGCGCATTATGAAGCGTAAAATACGACAGCGGCGACCCCGGACTGTTGAACAGCTGAAGCTTTACATCAAGCAAGAATGGGAAAGAATTCCACCAACAAAGCTTCAACAATTAGTGTCCTTAGTGTTACCAAACATTTATTGAATGTTGTTAAAAGAAAAGATGATGTAACACAGTGGTAAACATGACCCTGTCCCAGCTTTTTTTGGAACGTGCTGCAGCCATAAAACTCAGATTATTGGCTAAAAGCAATAAAGTTTATCAGTTTGAACATGAAATATTTTGTCTTTGTTGTGTATTCAATTAAATATGGGTTGAACATGATTTGCAAATCATTGTATTCTGTTTTTATTTATGTTTAACACAACGTCCCAACTAGATTGGAATTGGGGTGTAATGAGGGCTCCTAACCCTCTTCCCCTGGGAAACCACTTCATTTTGAGCATTACCACAACTATATGATTGACATACATTTAAAAAAACGATTACATAAGTGTACCATCACCATATAAAAGTATTTTTTATGATTATTCACACTATTTTGCAATGTATGTACTAGCAAAACAATTTACCTTTAATAGTCCCAAACAGAGCATTGATAAATCAGTATTACTGCAATTATTGCACTTTTTCGTGATAGTTTTTTTCTCCGATACAAACGTCTTTAAAGGAGTCTGGGCTTTTTAAGTAAGCACATATATTTATATGTCTATGCTCTAAACAGGGTTGTGAGTGTTACTTTAAAGATAGGTAGATTTGCTCGCTAACATTTGCACGTGACTGTGTTATAACAAGTGCAATTAAAACGAGAGACAAATTAAGCAGGCAGTGGTTGCAGATAGCGGTAAAGCCCCACAATACACATGCACACACCGTCATAATTTTGAGACGATCATCTGTGACGTCACTGGGGGAAACAACTTTGGTTTGCTTTACAAATGTAGCAGGATTGATAATACGTGTAAAAAGAAAAGCTGTGGGTGACTGGTGGCGGCAGGTGTTTACCGGGTTTCTGGACTTTACAAGGTAGGTGTGGGGTAGCTAGCTTGTCACCAGCAGTCCAGATGCGTAGATAGCTCACACTTTTCATTTATAATGAATAAGTAGCGGTCGGGCCAGTGTCAATGTAAGTGCATGGTGGCCACTGGCCAGACGCAACAGCGTACTGGCCTGTCTGTGACGCACATACAGTGGCTACGGAAAGTATTCAGACCCCCTTAAATTTTTCACTCTTTATTATATTGCAGCCATTTGCTAAAATCATTGTTAATTTCTTTCCTCATTACTGTAGACACAGCACCCCATATTGACAGAAAAAACAGAATTATTGAAATTTTTGCAGATCTATTAAAAAATAAGTGAAATATCACACAGCCATAAGTATTCAGACCCTTTGCTGTGACACTCATATATTTAACTCGGGTCCTGTCCATTTCTTCTGATCATCCTTGAGATGGTTCTATACCTTCATTGGAGTTAAGCTGTGTTTGATTATACTGTTTGGACTTGATTAGGAAAGCCACACACCTGTCTATATAAGCCCTTACAACGTAGTGCATGTCAGAGCAAATGAGAATCATGAGGTCAAATGATCTGCCTGAAGAGCTCAGAGACAGAATTGTGGCAAGGCACAGATCTGGCCAACGTTAGAAAAAACATTTCTGCTGCACTTAAGGTTCCTAAGAGCACAGTGCCCTCCATAATCCTTAAATGGAAGACGTTTGGAACGACCAAAATCCTTCCTAGAGCTGTCCGTTCAGCCAAACTGAGCAATCGGGATAAGAGCCTTGTTGCGAGAGGTAAAGAAGAACCCAATAATCACTGTGGCTGAGCTCCACAGATGCAGTCGGGAGATGGGAGACAGTTCTAGAAAGTCAACCATCACTGCAGCCCTCCACCAGTCAGGGCCCGACGGAAGCCTCTCCTCAGTGCAAGACACATAAAAGCCCCCATGGAGTTTGCAAAAAAAAAAAAAGAACACCTGAAGGACTCCGATTCTCTGGCCTGATGAGACAAAGATAGAACTTTTGGGCCTTAATTCTAAGTGGTATGTGTGGAGAAAACCAGACACTGCTCATCACCTGTCCAAGACAGTCCCAACAGTTAAGCGTGGTGGCAGCATCATGCTGTGGGTGTGTGTTTCAGCTACAGGGACAGGACAACTGGTTGCAATCGAAGGGAAGATGAATGTGGCGAAGTACAGGGATATAATGGACGAAAACCTTCTCCAGAGTGCTCAGGATCTCAGACTGGGCCGAAGGTTCACCTTCCAACAAGATAATGACCGTAAGCACATAGCTAAAATAACAACTCTGTGACTGTTCTTGAATGGCCCACCCAGAGCCCTGACTTAAACCCAATTGAGCATCTCTGGAGAAACCTGAAAATGGCATTCCACCAACGTTCACCATCCAACCTGACAGAACTGGAGAGGATCTGCAAAGAGGAATGGCAGAGGATCCCCAAATCCAGGTGTGAAAAAGCTGTTGCATCATTCCCAAAAAGACTCATGGCTGTATTAGCTCAAAAGGGTGCTTCTACTAAATATTGAGGAAAGGGTCTGAATACTTATGGCTGTGTGATATTTCAGTTTTTCTTTTTTAATAAAGCTGCAAAAATTTCAACAATTCTGTTTTCTGTCAATATGGGGTGCTGTGTGTACATTAATGAGCAAAAAAAGAACTTAAATGATTTTAGCAAATGGCTGCAAGTGAAAACTTGGGGAGCTGAATACTTTCGATACCCACTGTATGTGGGCCGCATGTATGCAACGGTGCTGTGGGTAATAGGGTGTGTCCTACCTGGAAGAAGCAGTCAATTATGTTGCATCAGGCAGCCAATCATATTGCAGCGGGTCGCTTTCAACTCAAATGAAATTTCTAACAATGATCGAGACAGCACTCTCTCGGTGAGCGTGAGTAAAGATGGCGCCTAGCCGTGTTCCCGCCTCGGTTACGTACTCTCTAGTATTGTCTGTGTTTTTGTGTTTTTCGTTCTTTGGAGACATTACATGACTCACTTACACAAGGGAAGACTTGCTAGACATTAGGGAGTCTACCCCAGACTTTCTTTCACAAACCTTCGCAAATCCGCTCAGTTTTTTCACCGAGTTACTCACCGGTTGGGTGGCTGCCGCAAGGAGGCGAAGGGCGACGAAGGGGGAAGTCCACTGGCATCCAAGTAAAGCTCCGCAAGAGAGGATACAGGTTGCCGCTCCCGTCGATCCACCTGGCGAATCTACGCTCCCTAACCAACAAAATGGAAGAGCTTCATCGTCTGACAAAGACCAGTAAAGACTTCGGACGTTCCGCCGCCCTGTGCTTTATGGAGACATGGCTTTGTGAACGCGTCCCCGATGGTGTCGTAATGCTTCCGGGCTTCCAACTGCGTCCAGCCCGCGTCACGGAGTTATCGGAGAAAACAAAAGGTGGCAGAATATGCTTCTATATCAACGAAAAATGGTGTACCGACGTCACTGAGCTCAGCACACACTGCAGCCCGGACTTGGAGTCGCTGTTTTTGAACAGTAAGCCATTCTACTCACCGCATGAGTTTGCATCTTTCATTCTCGCCGGTGTTTACATTCCTCCTCAAGCTAACACGAATGCATGTTGATTTTCGCCGCTTCTTCGTGGTCGGCGGATTGTAGGCATCAAAACTGGGAACCAAATTTTTTTAATTTGAAGAATTCCGGGAGAATCGGCATGTTAGTCCCGTTTCCAATCGATTCTCGATGCCCAACCCTGCTGCCAACACAACAAAGGACTTCATCAAGGGAAAAAGTGGAAGGTTTTAGACTGGCCAAGTCAAGCCAAATAGAGCATGCATTTTACCTCCTGAAGAGGACACTGAAAGGAGAAACCCCCAGAAACAAACAATAACTTAAAGAGGCTGCAGTAAAAGCCTGGAAAAGCATTTCAAATGAAGAATGCAACAGTCTTGTGAAGTCAGTGGGTCGCAGGCTTTATGCAGTTATTGCAAGTAAGGGTTATGCCACCAAATATTAAATGTTATTCAATTTACAATAATTTAATGTCTGTTCCAATACTTCTGCTCATTTGAAAATTGGGTGGCTTCAAACAAAAAAGTGCTCTTTCCTAAGTTAAAACATCTAGATGTAAATACCATGAAATGAAAGCTAGAATTCTGAACCTTTGTCTCATTTTCATCTTTTGATCTGAACCCCAAATGTCTTCAGTATTCAACAAAAATAAAAGACTTGACCTTGCCGTTCCAATACATTTGGAGGGGACTGTATGTGTGCCCTGCAATTGGTTGGCGACCAGTCCAGGGTGTAACCTGCCTCTCGCCCAAAGTCAACTGGGATAGGCTCCATCTTATTAATGACCCTAATGAGGACAATGGTTAGCTTGATAATTGCCATACAACTGTAAACTGAAGTTAACCATTCTATTATGTTAAAAACTCTTAAAACACTTTAACTATGGATTACGACAGGTAATAATCATTGTGTCGTTGCTGCACTTCACAATACACTATTTTTAACATTACCTGTCACACAAATACAAAATGACATGTTGACGTCCGTTAGTTTAAGAGTTGCGGTGCCCCTGTATTTGCTCTGTCTTAAGTGTGACCTGTTTTTCAAGTAATGACTCTTAATTTCACAGTTGCAGGGATGGGTGGCTTGGCACACATTGACGGAGATCACATTGTGGTGTCTGTGCCCGAGGGCATGCTCCTCTCTGACGTGATGACTGACGAGGGCATCCTCCTGGAGCACGAGCTTGAGGTGGAGGGCCTGGAAACTCACGTCGTCGAAGGCCTGGAAACCGAAGTAGTCGAAGGTTTACACGCAGATGTCGAGGGACTGGAGGCGGAGGTGGTTGAAGGGCTACAGACACATGTGGTAGAGCTGGAGGCTCAGGTTGTGGAAGGCCTAGAAGGAGAAGTCGAGGTGGAGGGTCTGGAAACTGAAGTTGATGTGGAGGACCTGGAAGCTCATGTTGTTGAGGGCCTTGAGGAGGAAGTGGAAGTGGAGGGCTTGGAAGCAGAGGTTGTGGAGGGTCTGGAGGTGGACGTAGAAAGCCTGCAGTCTCAGGATGTAGATGGCCATGAAATAGGTGGGGAGGACATGGTGCATTCAGAACACAGTGTGATCATGCCGGAAAACATCCTGGGAACAGAGGTTGCAATAGAGGAAGCTTTGGAACACCACCATGTGCTAACCTCGGACCTTATCCAGGATGCCAACCACCATGATGACATGTCAGACCAGGTGTTTGTAGCAGAGCTTCTTTCGGACCACCAGGATAACACTCTCGACCACCAACTTGTCGCAGAGGGCTTGATGGTGACAGAGGGTAATGCGGAGACCATCATCCACCAACAACTTCCATCTGAGGCTGTTCCTCTGCAGATGGATGAGGATGATGACGGGAGAAGCAGCTCTGAAGATTACCTCATGATCTCCTGTAAGATAGGCTTCCATCTACGGTACTCTTTCTAATTGTGCCTGTCTGTTTTTTGAGGTTCAGTCTTTTTGCTATTTAGTGGATGAGGTTGGAGAGAAGCTGGACATAGGAGACACTCCTCTAGAGATTAGCACTGAGGTGATGGAAGACAAGGAGTGCAAGGAGGAGGACGGCGCAGATGTCATCAAAGTCTACATTTTCAAAGCTGAGGCAGATGATGATTTGGGCAAGTTGCTAAATCAGTATTATGGATTGTTGTATGTGTGTATTTGGAATGAACCCCCTCTCTTTTCTCTAGGTGGGACAGAGGTGATAACTGAGGATGATTACCAAAATGGCCACCCTGACCGTGAAGCTGCATCATCAGGAAGACTCGGAGTTGGGCGTGACAAGATGGTCTACATGGCAGTCAAGAAGCAGCCCAAAATAGAAGAGGACGATGAGGATGACAGTGATGATGACATCAGTATGTTTTTGCGTCACTGTCTCAAAAGCTTTTGTGCATTTTCATGAATTTGGTTGGAGGGCTGTAAACATCAAATAGTTGCAGACATAGTATGACTGTGTTAATGATAGGCTACACTGGTTTTATGCAGGTAATTCTATAAATCAGGTGAAAAATGGCTCAGCGACACCCTTTCTTCAAATCCGAGAAGGTTTGGCCACAAACCGTGTCCTCAAACCCAAAGCCAAGAAAAAGAAGAAAGGGGACATTCGGCAATGTCAAACTGGTAGGAGCTGTATACAATTCTTTTGGTATGATAACACTTTGATGACGGGCTAGATAAATCAGCTGTTACTCAACTTCCTCTTGCAGCTGTCATCATTGGGCCTGATGGCATGCCCCTGACAGTCTACCCGTGCCACATTTGTGGAAAGAAGTTCCGCTCACGAGGCTTCCTCAAATGCCATATGAAAAACCACCCGGACCACCTCCTAAAGAAGAAGTACCAGTGTACAGACTGTGACTTCACCACAAACAAGAAGATCAGCTTCCACAACCATTTGGAGAGTCACAAGCTGCTGAGCCACAACAGCGAGCGCTCCCCAGAATACACAGAGTACACACGGCGCTATCATGAGTCCAGCCCCCTGGGTTCTGATAAACTCATCGTCAAGGACCGCGAGCCCAAGCTGCATCACTGCAAGTACTGCGACTACGAGACTGCAGAGCAAGGCCTGCTCAATCGTCACCTGCTGGCCGTGCACAGTAAGAACTTTGCACACGTGTGCGTCGAGTGCGCCAAAGGCTTTCGCCACCCGTCCGAGCTGAAGAAGCATATGCGGACCCACACAGGTGAGAAACCCTATCACTGTCCGCACTGCGAGTTCCGCTGCGCGGATCAGTCCAACTTAAAGACTCACATCAAAAGCAAGCATGGCGCAGATCTGCCCTTCAAGTGCAGCCACTGCCCACAAGCGTACGCCGACGCGCGGGAACTCCAGCGTCACATAGAGATGGTGCAAGGCCACAAGACGCACCAGTGTCCACACTGTGAGCACAAGAGCACCAACTCCAGTGACCTAAAACGACACATCATCTCAGTGCACACCAAGGATTTTCCTCACCAGTGTGACGTGTGCGAGAAAGGCTTTCACAGGCCCTCGGAGTTGAAGAAGCACGCCGAGACGCACAAGGGCAGCAAGCTGCACCAGTGCCGACACTGTAACTTCAACGCTCCTGACACGTTCACCCTGAGTCGCCATATTCTATCCCTTCACACCAAGGAACTTCCATTTAAGTGCAAGCGCTGCCGGCGAGGCTTCCGACAACCGGCGGAGCTGAAGAAGCACATGAAGACGCACAGTGGTAGGAAAGTTTATCAGTGCCAGTATTGTGAGTACAACAGTACGGACGCTTCTGGCTTCAAGCGCCATGTCATCTCCATTCACACCAAGGACTACCCCCACCGCTGCGACTACTGCACCAAGGGCTTCAGGAGGCCTTCGGAGAAGAGCCAGCACATAGCCAGACACCACAAAGACATGCTTATGTAACGTCATCACACTTGCGCTCAATCCTCCCCGGTAAATCTGTGTCACACACTCGGAGGTCATTTTAGTGTATCAAAAATTAAATGGTATAGGCTGTTGAAGGCAACAACATTATATTTGCTGTTACTGTATTGTAATGGGTGTAAAACTCCTAATGCCTGGACACATTTTAGATGGGTGAAATCTTTAAAAAAAAATAATAATAACAGTGCGTACTGAGTGGGACAAGCGTAAATTGTGTTGGGTTTTTTGTTGCAGAAAATCACGTAAGAACATATTCAGGGTTTCAAATGTCTATATTTTTATACCCACTCAGCTGAAATGCTGCAGGAGAATTACTGTGTCCTGGAAAATGGAAAACGGCGGTTCATGAGCATCATGTTAGTTTTCTTCCATACTACCAACTAGTACCTTTATTAACCAGTTTTTAGCTTGATTTTTGTTTTCACAGCCATGTGTTGCACCGTTCTCAAGCTCCATTAAGGCGTTTTAGTGATGTTGACGTTCATGACGCACCTTAGCACACAATTTTATTCCCACCTTTTGAATTTCCCTTAAATTGATAATCTGTGATATGACCACAATCCGCTAAAAATCTATGAAAAGTTAAGTCAGGGTTTTGAGACTGATCAGATCAGTCAGGTCTAACAGAAATCTGATTTAGTTGGTGCTACATTGAGATGGGTTTTTAAGAATTGGATAAGTGGTTGGCTTTGTGTTCGCTAACCACTTGGTGGTTACATGCGACTAAGTTACATCATGCATGCCGTTACCTATGACAGAGATGTGCTCACCTAACAGTACAGTTGCAATCATGCCTTACATCTGCTGGTCTTTCTCCCTTAAGCACTGATTAACTCAGCAAATCTTATCTTTTTTTTCCCTCAAACATACTGTATCAATACCATTCTCTCAGAGATTGTGTTTGAGTCAGTAGAAGGCACTTTAATAACTTGTATTTTTTGTATTTTAACTACATGTATGGGGTTTATATATGTATATGGATGTATATACATAAAATATAAACCCTGGATAAAATGATTACACAGCCTTGTGAGTGGGTAAATGTTATCTATACCAAGTGGGCACAATACAGTTGTTGTGGAAAGTGGTGGGTTAAACCATTTATTGTTCTGGTCCATGGCAAAATGTTTGGGTTTTGTGTTTGGTTTGTGCTTACAAGTTTCCCAACCCTCATCCTGCAGTCCTATACGTAAACCTAGCCCAAATCCCACACTTGGGATTATACTCTTGTCGGTTGTCATCATATTGGCATTAGTCTATAAAGTATGCACATATGCTGTCTCCATAAAATTGTGGTATATATTAAAATCCCTGCATTTCATATATCTTAGTCTATATTTCCTTTCAGCCTGATTGTGGATAAACTACTGGTGGGGAACAAACCAAAAAGAAAACTTTTTTTTTTTTTTGCCTTGTTTTTTTCTGATATGACAGCTCAACTTTAATCAGTCTGAAGTTTTGTATTAACATGGACACGTGGGTAAAATTCTTTTAATGAAAGAAAACCACACAGTGATCACAGAAATAACTTTAACCTGACAAAAGTACCAACATTTTTTTATTAACAATGAAAACCAGGCATTGATTCAACAGAGTTATTTAAAAAAAAAAAAAGTCATGAAACAGGTCTGGACAAAAATGGTACCCCTAGAAAAGATATGACCATAGGGACTTGTTCAAACAAGGTGTGTCCTCTCATTAGCCTCACAGGTGTCTTAAAAGTAGTAATCAGTCGGCCTATTAACAGGTGATGATGGCAAGTAGTGATGGCGAGATGAAGCTTCATCGTAACACTTCGTAGGTTCGAGTAATGGTTCATTTCTTGATGCTTCACGTACACGCGAAACCACTTTGTGGCCATGTGCATAATCCCAGGCAGCTGTATCTTAACCACACGTGATGCGGTGCATTTTTGCGTCTTTTTGGCTCTTGTGAAGGACTATGGCTGACTATTACAGAACAATGTTTCACCAAGTAATTTCCCGACATAAAAGTGTCAAATGTATTATTTTTTAACGTAATCTGTGCCTAAAATGTTCCTCATCACTGGTATGGCAGGTTGTATAATGTTTTTCTGTCTCTTTCAGAAAATGGAAAGGACTTTGAAAGTGATTATAAATAACAGTTTATACCTTTTTTTTTTTTTAAGTGATTCATTCAAGCGCAAGATTATGTAAATTGCGGGACAGTATATTTCCTCTCCTCGTGAGGTTTTAATGTACCTTACTTTCTTGGAACAAAATAAATGCCCTCCCTTTGGAAAAAAATAAGAAACGGTGGAAAATGCATTTTTTGATAAACAAGCGTAATTGATAAACCTCAATGATAGTTAGTTATGCGGCGCGATCCTGCTTGAGGTTGAAATTGAGGCGACAACGACACCCCAAGTTGAGAGTGGAGTGAACCAACCGCTGGGCTATTGTGCTGGCTGAGTGGCCACAAGTCTGGTTCCAAGGAGTGACGTAAGCGCTCGCTCGCTCCTGTCCAAGCTATGTCCAAACTCTATACTCTAAACACTATCCAAACTCCAGTAGCCTGTACAAACTACACAATCTTTATCCAAACTTTGAGCTGACCGCGACAATATTTATGGAAAAAAAACTGAATCGGTTACGTGGTGCAGCGAGGCTTCTAACGTCATCGCTTTCGGCTCCTCCCCTAAATGAAGCAAGTCTCGACACGCGCTTTGCGGAAACGCCCCTTCCATTACCCGACACACGCCTTGAAGACTCGGCACATCTGTAACATCACTAGTGACAAGTAACCACTGTGCTGTCTGGTGACATGGTGTGTACCACACTAAACACAGACCAGAAGAAGCAAAAGAGAGAGTTGTCTCAGGAGAGAGAAAATTATAGACAAGCACGTTAAAGGTAAAGGCTATAAGACCATCTCCAAGCAGCTTGATGTTCCTGTGACTACAGTTGCGCATATTCAGAAATTTAAGATATATGGGACGAGCCAACCTCCCCGGACATGGCCGCAGGAGGAAAATTGATGAAAAATTGAGGAGACAGATAATACGAATGGTAACAAAAGTGCCCAGAACAATCTCCAAAGAATTTAAAGGTGAGCTCCAAGGTCAAGATACATCAGTGTCAGATCTCACCATCTGTCGTTGTTTTAGCCAAAGTGGGCTTCATGGGAGTCGACCAAGGAGTACACCACTCTTGAAAATAAATCATACAAAAGCGAGACTGGAATTTGCCACACTGCGTGTTGACAAGCCACAAAGCTTCTGGGAGAATGTCCTATAGACGGACGAAACAAAACTGGAACTTTTTGGCAAGGCACATCAGCTCTATGTTCACAGATGCAAAAGTGAAGCATACCAAGAAAAGAACACTGTCCCTACTGTGAAACATGGAGGAGGCTCTGTTATGTTCTGAGGCTGCTTTGTTACATCTGGCACAGGGTGTCTTGAATCTGTGCGGGATACAATGATCTCGCAAGAATATCAAGGTATTCTAGAGAGAAATGTGCTGCCCAGTGTCAGAAAGCTTGTTCTCAGTCATGAGTCTTGCAACAGGATAACGAGACAAAACAAACAGTTAAAAACACATGAATGGCTAAGAGCAAAACATTGGACTATTCTGAAGTGGCCTTCTATGAGTCCTGATCTAAATCCTATTGAACATCTGCATAAGGACTCGAAACATGGCATCTGGAGAAAGCATCCTTCAAACCTGAGACAACTGGAGCAGTTTGCTTATAAAGAGTAGACCAAAATACCTCCTGAGAGGTGAAGAAGTCTCAATGAAAGTTACAAAATTAGTTTGCAGTGATTACGTCAAAGGTTTGTGCAACCAAATATTAACTTAAGGGTACCATCCTTTTGGTCCTGGTCTGTTTCATGAGTTTGTTTTTAAAATAATTCTGTTGAACCACAATTCAAAAGCAATGCCTGATTTTCATTGGTTAATTTTAATATTTTTTTGATAACACTTTTATTTGATATTACGTTTATCAGATTTGAGTTATTTCTGTGACCACTTTTTTATTTTTTTTTTAAATTAACACAGGTGTATCAACAATTTCGTCCATCTGTGTAATGTGATTGGTTAATCCCCAATTAGAATTACCAATGGAGGCTTCCACAACAACTGGAAGTCATGTTCTTTACTGTGACTATACTACAATTTGGAGTTCAAATCACATTTTGCCGGAAAATGCCTCAAAAGTCTAACAAAACATGGGAGTTCAAACCATTAGCATACGCTCAGGTATCATGTACTGTAAAGCAGTGGTTCTTAACCTTTTTGGGGCCCAGGACACCCTGCATATTTCTGATTGACCCTGAGGACCCCCCACTCCCCAGTAGGGGTGCAATTTGATAGAAACAGCAGAAACTGCTCTTTAAATTGCATTTTTGGCTTTAATTACTCTTTGGGGCAAATGTGAACGTTCAGTTGTAACTTCCAGAACAAAACAGCATACTTAAGCAGTAGCTTCTTGGCATAACTCAACAGCATATTTTTGCAATGTTTCCAGAACTATGTCACAAAAAGGATTTTATGCAGTAGCTTTCAGAAATGTGTAAAAAAACAGAATTGTTATGCAGTAGATTTCCAAAATGTGATACAAAACAGAATTTATATTTATTTTTTTAACTTGAACCTTTAACCTGAACCTTTAAAATTAATGACGTTCCTACAACACTTTCTTACAGATGTTTCACAATAAATGGTGTATGTCCACATAATTTCACAAGCATACAGATCAAGTTAAGATTGTATTAAGTAACTTAATGCGAATGGAAGCGAGATCTCTAAAATACAATGAATTAAACTTGTGAAAAAAATAATATTAGAGGGTGAAAAAAGTCCTGTTGCCCTTTGTAGTTAAGGTAGATAAAGGTCTGACATTTGAGTAAAATAATCCTATTTCAATAAATGTCGTAGCATAGTAGGTTAATTGAAAACTCCCAATTGCCCATGGGTGTGAATGTGAGCGCAAATGGTTGTTTGTTTATGTGCCCGGCGATTGGCTGGTGACCAGTTCAGGGTATACCCTGCCTCCCGCCCACAGTCAGCTAGGATAGGGTCCAGCTCGCCCGTGACCCGAGTGAGGATAAGCGGTTGGGAAAATTTTATTTTCACGGACCCCTTGCAATTACGCAACGGACCACGAAGTGTCCTTAGACCTCTGGTTGAGAAACATTGCTGGAAAGCATTACCACCTTTTTTGTTTTTTTATTATGCCACTGCAGATGGGTACTAGTGATGTAAGTGTGATGTAAACCACACAACCTGGAAATTGCAACCGATATTTTCACATGCTAACAAAGCTGAAGATGTGTTTGTATACTACATGCCAAAAGTCATAATTCAAGTAATATAATACCTATAAAACGTCACTAGGTGCCAGTATTGCTTTTCAAACTTCCTGTTCCCACTCCAGTTCATGTCTCTGGGCATTTTCAAAGGGTGTGGAGTCATTTCTTTTTATTATTGTCACTACAGCTTTTACTTTTACTTATTATTCATGCCTAAGTTCTTTTTACACTTGTATGACATTGCTAACACTGAGAACTGCGTAACCCCCCAAACAATGCTAAATTAGCTAATGATGGCATTAAAAAATACGATACCTGTATTTGTTTATTTCCAGTCTAGACAGAGAAAACACAACGCAATTCACCACCAATTATTCAACATCAAACCATTCTCTTAAATAAGACGAGGAGAATAGTTTGCTTTTTTGACTCTTTTGTGCAATTGTTAATGCTCCCTGGTTCACCTTCCACCTTATATCAATCAAAATGTCATCTGCAGTTGACTTTACCTGTCTCTGCGGAGGTTTGTTTTGGCAAAGTAAGGAGTGGTTAGTACAGATATCTGTGTGGTGTATCAGAATTATCTCCCTTCCCGAGTCATGAAAGGAATACGCCTGTAATGCTGAAGAAAGATTTGCTGTTTCCAGCTTTGCTGAATAAAGATGTTTATTGACAGCTAGCAAGCAGAGGTGGGACCAAGTCTTTGCAAGTCACAAGTCAGTCTCAAGTCTGTGCCCTCAAGTCCCGAGTTGAGTCCCAAGTCGAGACAGGCAAGTCCCGAGTCAAGCCTGTCTCGACTTGGGACTCGCCTCTGCACTTAAGGGCAAAGACTTGAGACTTGCTTGTGACTTGCAAAGCAGTGACTTGGTCTCACCTCTGCTAGCAAGTATCAGGAACAAACGATGCAACGGTTTGAGAGAGCTTTAGGCCAGGGTGTAACTGTAGTTGAACAAACCAGCTATTGCTTACAAAGCCTGTGATAGCCTCTTTTTCTTTACCAAATGAGGCTTGCGTTTATAATAAAACCTCTTCTTCAAAAAAGACATCAACCGCCTTGAGCAGCAAATCGATCTATAGTCAGCCTCACAGTAGCTCCACCTTTGTGATGACCTCTGGCTCTGCTGCCCATCGGCCATCACAGCTGTTTGGGATAGTTCAAACTCTAAGGTCCTTTTCACAGTTAAAAGGATTAGCGTAAAAGTAAAACGTCGTCCAAAAAATAAATACTCAAAGTACAGACGCTTGAAAAATCTACAGTACAGTACAGTCTGCCTTTTGCCTGAAATCCGCTAGGATAGACTCCAGCTCCCTGTGAATCTGAAAGGATAAGCTTTACGGGAAAATGGACAGATGCATGTACAAAGGTCTTAAAAGCTGTAATGTGTAATGCAAAGTACCCGGAGACAAATGTGTTCACTCCAGCACCGCGCGCAGAGATGTAACTGCCTGTTTACTTTCTGAGAACATCTCTTGCATTCTGACACGGTTGCCATTGGCAACCGCCAATGTTGCACTGGTCAAAATGCCAGTCATAAATCTTCCCTTTATTTCACAGCATTATCTCAGAGTTAAGCATGAGAGGCTGTCTTGTAAGGAAGCACAACTCCGTGTGATGAGCGGCCGTCGCAACTCAATTATCTGCTTGTTTGGAGTCAGCAGAGCACCAAACACGCGCCCACCTCCAATATTTTCTGCGGAGAGCCGCATACAGAAAAATCAAAGGATACAAGGGCGGCTTTTAAATTCTTTGACTTTAACTTATTATTCATTCATTTATCTTACGTTCCGTTTATCCTCACTAAGATGCTAAAATCAATCCATCAAGCAATTACATATTGTTTACATATTATAGTTTTGCTTTAACTGCTCCATCACAACTTTCTATTACTGTTGACAAAGCAAATACAAACCCCAATTCCAGTGAAGTTGGGAACAGAATACAATGATATGCAAATCATTTACAACCAATGTTCAATTGAATACACTACAAAGGCAATATATTTAATGTTCAAACTGATCAACTTTATTGATTTTGCAAGTATTAACTCATTTTGAATTTGATGCCTGCAACGCATTCCCAAAAACATCTGGGACAGGCATGTTTACGACTGTGTTACATCACATTTCCTTTTAACAACTCAAATAGGGGATGGGAACTTCAGGACACTCAATGTTGAAGTTTTGTAGGTGGTTCTTGCTTGATAAACAATTTCAGTTGCTCGACAGTACGGGGTCTCCATTTTCATATTTTGCACTTAATAATGCGCCACACATTTTCAGTGGGAGACAGGTCTGGATCAGAGAATCTGGAGAAATCTCTCCACGTAAGCGGCAAGGCGGACAACCAACATTGAATACCTGTGACCTTCGATCCCTCAGGTGGCACTGCATTAAAAACCGTCGTTGTGTAAAGGATATTGTTATGTGAGCTCAGGAACACTTCAGAAAACCATTGTCAGTCAACACGGTTCTTCCCTACATCTACTGTACAAAATGCAAGTTAAAACTCTCCCATGTAAAGCAAAAGCCATATATCAACAACACCCAGATATGGCGCCAGGTTCTCTCGGCTCATCTGAGATTAACGGACTCAAAGTGGAAAAGTGGGGCTGTGGTATGACGAGTGCACATTTCATATTGTTTTGGGAACTAATGTACGTCGTGTCCACCGAGCCAACGTCCAAAATTCATTGGAATTGGGGTTTGTATTATCTGTTACGTATTGTGCCACTGTTTGTGTTGAAATATCCGTTGCTTAAAGGGTTATTACACTACAACAGCAATGCTATTTGTTACCTCAGCTAAGGCGTTTGTGTGTTTATTATGTGTTAGCATTAAGCTACTACGATTTTAAGGCAAAGTCATGCGGTTGCTATCAAGACATTTTGTAATTCGGTTTTATTTATGTATAGTTAAACTTCAACTGGGAGTGGCAATAAACGGCTTGAAGCCTTTTTTGAAGAATTGCTTACTATCTGCCAAACTGCTGCTTTTTGTGAAGTGAGATGACTTGAGTTCACTACCACCATACATATCTCAAGCTTTTGTTCGCCAGTCAAAGCAAAAAAAAAAAAAAAACAACAACTGAATGACTGCTCATATCTAAAAAAAAAAAAAACCTCATAAGTTGGTTCACTCCTATCTCAAGGCACCACTGTACTGGTAGTAGTTGTCAGGGGTGTCGCACTCATGTAGGATGTGGGTGTCACAACTCTCCCACTGTTTCAACACCCACACTTTTCATTTTGTCTCCCCGCACACCTATTTAAATGTTATCTTTAGTACTGTATATGCCGCAGGCCCCCCCAAAAATTGCCGTCAGTTAGACACCACTGCCTCAGAAGGCCATCACCGATGAGGCCGTACGGAGATAATCCACGTGTATGCGAAAGGTCGTTGCCATTTGCTTGATGCATTTTACACGTATCAGTGGTGTCGATTATAATGATGCACCTGCCAGGAGAAAATCCAGGAACACGGGCTGGCGTGCAAGGAGAAGTGATCAGCCATTGTCAAATCAAAGAGTAATTTAATCATTTTAAATCCACAAACAACCGTCCCTAAACCGAACTATTTGGATTAGTTAAGCCTGCATGTGATTCAGGGTCATGGAGCAGCATATGTTTTTGCATATTACTGTGAATAGCAGGGAGCTGGGACTTTAGCCATCAAATCCTTTTTTTGGCAGACGATCTTGACACATTCCATACCCTGCATGTGCTGGCCCACTTAGCAAGCGCGGGCCTAACCAGATTTTCTCAGACAAGGCCACACTACTTTCAAGTAGTCGGCGATCGATGAGCCCTGTGGGAAATCACAATGCTAACAAACGCTTGGAGCCGGTGACAGAGTCAGCAAAAAAATGAGCTGCTGATTACTCGCAAAAGACAACTATTGACTGGGAGGGCATCGGTCTGCCTGTGTGACACTTATGGTGGCTTTAATTGCATCTTTTCACGCCACATTTTTAGGTTTTGTGTCCTTAAAGTCTATATATATATTCACTACACAAATAATGTTATTGTGATAATTCACCAAAGGTTTGTCAATTAAGGCATTCCAAAACAAACATTTGAATTTGTATATATGTTATGTTATCTATATCTTTATCATGGAAAAAGTTAATTCATTGCTAAATATGTTTTATTGTGTATTTAGTGTAAAATATTGTTTAGTAAATAAATCATGTGTTATATTTTTTTGCAGAGAACTTATGTTATAGTAATACAACAACAATGAGCCATTTTATGGTCACAAATTCAACAACACATGGGGACAACACTGCATAATGTTCGCTAGATGTCACTGTAATCACATCTTGCTCGTAACAAATACACACCCATGTTTAAGCCGCACGTCATCAACTCCTTTTGAATTGAATTTATTCATTACAATTGGATTTTTGTTGACAATTAAGTTTCTTTATAAAGAATGTTTACTAGTTTTATATTGGTAGCCTCGGTGCAATGTAATGATAACGATGTACCATAATTATCTACTGAGCCGTAATAAAAGTATAGATTTTAAGGATTATTTTAAAGAGATTTCGGGTAATATACATTGGGTTTTTTTGGTAGTTAAATAATGAAGATGAAACTGTATACTGTACATGAGGAAAGTCTAGTGATGGGTTGTTGTCAGCGGTGCCATAATTTATGTTTGATTGAACTGTATTTCATTTAACTAAAGCCAAATATCCGGGTGCACTTCAATAAATTGGAATATCATAGAAAATGTCATTTATTTCAGTATTATTTATGTATTTATTATTTTGATTGATATTTTGATTGCTTCCTCAGATGGCCTATTTTATTTTATTTTTGTTAGCAATAAGATAAAATCATCAAAATGATGTCTAAACAGTACCCGAAGCTCTATTTACAACCAAAATTCAAATATTTGGTCCATGAAATTGTATTGCTTGATTCCAACCCGTCTAGTCTCTTCATTTCCCGGCATTTCTCTTGGCTGCACTACTTCCATTACATTTTTTTTTGTATATCTAATCATCCAGAGGCCTCATGCTGGCCAATGTAACTATAAACAACGGTACTGCTTATTTAGCCAATCATAGTTCCAATTTTCTGCCCTGTGATTGGTTGGTCAGTTATAGCCAACTTCAAGAAGCAAAACACACCTGTAGCGATCGGCACACATCAGCATCTCTGGTGAGAATGATGGATTTTAGGTTTTTGTCGTGTTATCAGGAAAAAAAATGTGGTTCCTCAACTGGTCTGGGTGACATGTTTAGGTGGTACAGCTGAATGCTGTTGAATAAGGTATGTATTTATTTATTTTATTTTTTTTGTGGGTGGTCGGGGGGAGGGGTTCCTATAATCGCGAGGTTACAGTGGCGATTAGGAGATCGATTAATTAGTTGGCAAGTCGCCACCGTAGGCCCAATGCAGGTACTGAACGCCTGCAATCATAATGCAGGACATGAATTTCACTTTTTCAACTGGACTACTAAAATAAATGTATTGAGATGCACCTGTAAAATAATAATAATAATAATAAAATAAAAAAAAACCTTATTTGAAAGAAAGTGATCGTGGGGGTTGGGGATGCTGGCGCGTCACGTGTGGGCGTGGCTTAGCGGGTGTAATAATGCGCCGCTAAGCCGCACAAGAGCTCCAGTGTGACACGCGCAAGGGGGACTGAAGAGAGCCAAGCAGACGATGGAAAGCATTCACCTCTTCCTGTACACCTTCCTCGTGTCTCACTACTTGTGGAGCGTCGTCTTCATCTTGTGGCTCTCCGTGAGCGGGACGCCCACGGAGCTCAGCAACTATGGCTTACCTCATTGAAGTTGGCGAGCACGAGCGCGGAGACTCGCGTCCGAATCGTTATGGACTCTTGTGAAATTCCTGCGCTTCCTCTTCTGCGAGCCCAAGCAGGATTTCCGCAGGATATCTATTTCACATAACGCTCGAGCCTGAAATGCATCAAGTTTTGGTAATCACGGCGGAAGGTTTTGTTTGAATAGTGCGTGCGTAAACGCATTATTATTATTATTATTATTATTTTTATTTATTTATTTATTTTTTTGCTTGCGCATGCTTACTTTTTTGGGACTCGGTAGTCAATCGATAAGGTCCAGTCTTGCCAAGTGAACTTTGCGCACAAGTCCGCCATGGCTTTACCAGACAGCGGCATATCCGCAGAGGAAGTTCCCTTCCCGGAGATCGTAGAGCTGAATGTCGGCGGTCAGGTGTACATAACCCGCTACTCCACGCTCACAAGTGTGCCAGACTCCCTTTTGTACGAGATGTTCAGCCGCAAGTCGGCCAAAGGACTGGCCAGGGACACCAAAGGGCGTTTCTTCGTGGACCGGGATGGCTTCCTTTTCCGCTACATCCTGGACTACATGCGGGACCAGCATCTGGTCCTTCCCGACCACTTTCCCGAGCGCGGGCGTCTGCAGCGGGAGGCCGAGTTCTTCAATCTGCCCGAGCTCGTCAAGCAACTGGCGCCCAAAATAAGCAAGCAGAACTCGTTGGGAGACGACGGGTGTCAGAGCGACCCGGAGGACTCCTCGCCCGGGGCGGACGCCGCCCGGAATCTGGGGTCGCTCGGCGCGGCGGCGGCCTGCGCCGGCCTCGCACCCCACTCGATGGATGGGAAGAAATCCGGCTTCGTCACCATTGGCTACCGCGGCTCGTACACCCTTGGCCGCGACAGCCACACCGATGCCAAATTCCGTCGGGTGGCCCGGATCATGGTCTGCGGGAAGACGTCCCTGGCCAAAGAGGTCTTCGGGGAGACCCTGAACGAGAGCCGCGACCCCGATCGCCCGCCGGAGCGCTACACGTCCCGCTACTATCTCAAGTTCACCTTCCTGGAGCAGGCCTTCGACAAGCTGGCCGACGCCGGCTTCCACATGGTGGCCTGTAACTCCACGGGAACCTGCGCCTTTGCCCACGAGCAGACGGACGACAAGATCTGGACCAGCTACACTGAATATGTGTTCCACCGTGAGTGACGCTATCGATCTCCCCCCCACCACCTTGTCCCCTACCAGCCTCAAGCCTTCTCTCTAGTAGATGTCCTGTAGATGATCAGCCCCAGGCTCCACGCAATTCCTTCCATGAACAGAACCCACTAGTGACTCTTTGCACCCCCCCCCCCCCCACCCACCCCCCCGACCACCAGCTTTACTACCCCCCCCGTCCCCGTCCCCGTCCCCGTCTCATCTAGTTGTTGTGTCCACCAAACCACAGCTTTCACTGCAGGAAATTGACCTTCTGTATCCAACCTCTTTTCATATTTCATCTCCCTCAGTGAAGCACAACTGTTTCTATGATCTGACTTTGTTCAACCGCAAGCCTTGTAGGGGCGCTAAGAAAAAGGGCTTTAAAAGAGTGGCCATTATGTACTGTGTAGCTTTCCTTCTCCTGGCTCAATATAGGTCCCGCTCCTCCGAAATAAATCACCGCCGTAATTGGACTTTGTTATGAGCCTCCAGGGGGACGTGAGCGCTAAAAGAAGCAACGTGTCCTGCGATTTTATGTCCTGTATCGCACGACTGGGATCGTGCCTTTGCGGCCCTGTCAGTCGTTACTTTCAGAGACATTGTAGTCACATGAGAAGGATTGTTGGGGTTTCCTTTTCACCGCGAGAAAGTAATGAAAGGCACAACACCAAGAGACCTTTTGGACAAAACAAAAAGGTCTCGCTGTGGTGTGCATTGATTGTGCAACGAAGCTTTTAGTAGTTTAATCACCCGCGCTGGGCGGCCACCGGACACGAGGGGGAAAGGGGTGTTGCGCCACTTACGTTGCGCTGCTTAATATTTGCTGTTTTGTTGACATTCTGGCGCTCGATAACAACCTAGACTGCGTGTTTGGCCCTCATCTCAGTGAATGTCGTTGTGGTTTCATGTCAGTATTGTTTGAAGCTGTTTCACAGTTAAAGTGAATAGCCAAACCGAAACAGTTAAATTAAGCTGTATAGTCGACCCACATCTGATGATTTCTCTCCGCTGTAGCTACACCACTGCTCAAGAAAGGTCTGCACATCGAAAACATACCTCAGACTATGATAGAGTAGCTGCAGCAACATTTGAAAACACACAATTCGGAAAATAGTTCAAGCACATATGCTGGTATAACATTAACATTTGGTATGAGAACTTTTTAACTGGGAGTCTTCAGGGTTTTTGTCTGACATTTGTTGTGAAATGTGTGACGAAACATCCGCGTCGAAATGTTACACCCGCCGGCAAAGACGCTGCTGAAATGAAGTGTTTATCTAATATTTGTCCAATAAAGGATGTTCTTTCTATTTCATCTGTACTTTGGATCCTACGCGTTCTCTTGTAGTCAGCACTGACCTACATCCAGCTCAAGCGGGAGGACATTTCGTGTTTTGGTTATCAGTCCAACTTAGTCGCAAAGTAAACCAATTCAAATAGCCATGAAATCCATCCATTTTCTTGACTGCTTGTCCTGGGGCTGATCCCGTGTGACTTTGGGCGACAGGCGGGGTGCACCCTGGACTGGTCGACAGCTAAATGCAGAGCACTTTTAGACAAACAACCAATCTTGCTCAGTTTCACGCCTCCAGACAAGTTAAAGTCTTGAACTAACCTAACATGCCTTTGGATGCCATCTTATTTGTTTGTCTCATCTAGTCTATGATCCAAATTTGGAAACATTTATATAAAAAGCTATTTCATACGAAGCAAAGTATGGTTTCCTGATACTGTACAGCACTTTCCATAAACAATTATCACAGAAGGATATACAGGATAATTACAGCATGCATCAAATGTTTAATGACACAGAAATAAATGCATAAAAATGTCGGCAGGGTGCAATAAAACTTCCAACAGATTGTCAATTACTGGTCAACAGAGATATAATAAGTACAGAGAAGCCGTGGGTTAAAAACAGATTATATAACCCTAATTTAATCAGTTGTTGGTCGGATAAATTCCATTCATATAATTCCTAAGTATGTGCAGATGTGGTCTGCTGTCAATAAACACGGCAGCAGGTGAAACAGTGGCTATTATATTCCATTTGAACAACAAGTTACGTGGTCGTGTATGAGGTGCGACAAATCCTTTCGTAACCTCTGACTCATGTAACACACGATTATCACGCATGAGCAGTTCTCCACACTAAGTCTGATCCTCTATGGCTGAGATGAAAACGTTCATCAGCTCCGCAAACAAACAAATGAGAAAACAAAACAAAAAAACGGCTGCAAAATTCATATGGCTCCCTTCCTGGAAAACTAAGATTCCTCCGGGAATGAGATTATATTATGCCTGCAGTGTCTCCAAAGCCTAAAGCAAACAGGCAGCATTCCTCTGTCATTCTGCTCGGGCGCACACTGCAATGGGGAAAACCTGGTTTAGCAGCATGCTGCACCACAATTTAGGAGGAGTGTTTCATACCAATATTAACATCATAAATAGTAGAATTACTAGCAAAAAAAAAAAATTTTTGTTTTAATTATTATTGATTTTTATGAAGGACCCGAACAGCTTTGATTGTAAATTAAACGGTGCGATGTCTACGGTCAAAGGTGTGATTTAGAAAAAATAAAATCATGAGGGGAAAAATATGTCCCAGGGTCAAACTGTTGCCGTTATAAAAGCCCTATTGAGTTTTATTATTAATTCGTTTGTGTATGTAATAATATTATTGATTTTCTCCAGGTACTCCGGCTTCCTCCCACATTCCAAAAGCGTGCATATTAGGTTCATTGAAGACTCTACATTGTGCTGTTGTGAATGTGAGTGTGAATGGTTGTTTGTCTATATATGCCCTGCAATTGACTGGAAACCAGTCCCCAGGGTGTACCCCCAAAGTCAGCTGGGATAGGCCCCAGCTCACTGCTGACCAGAGGCAAGACACTGCTCTGCAAGTCCCAAGTCAGTGGTACAGAACGTTCAAATTCAAATACGTTTTTGAATTAAAAGCATCATTGGGTGCCTTGAATGGCCATATATGAATGTAAATTATTATTATTATTATATAAAATACGTTTTTAAATTTATAGGATCCTTGGGTCCCTTGAATGACCTTATATGTAAGTCATTATTATTATTATTATTATTATTTAACAGCAGTATTTTAAGTAACAATCATAGAAGTGTAGAACTAAGCTAACCACTAACAGTAAAATATAAAAACAATATAACAAGCAAGGGGTAATGCAAAGTTGAGATATGACACATTTCTAACATCCTCAACTGTCATACAAGTATGATAAGATGTAAGATGTAAAAACTAAATTTGAACATTAATAAGTGACGAGTCGAACGATTGTACTCTTATTACCCCTTATTGAGGCTGCTCATTCTATTGACCTGCCCCCCCCCCCCCCCCCCCCCCCAAAAAAAAACAACCAACTGCTCCTCATTGAACTGAGTTCTGAAGTCTCGTGCACAATGCTGAGATCTTGCATGACAATGAGAGAGCGGGCCATTTTTTTGAAACAAACGTTGAAGAAAAAGTTAAATGGATAAATTCAATCCTTTTGATGCTATCGCGATGTATGCTGACGTCCTGTCGAGGGTTTTGTTCATTTTCCCCCTAAAATCCCACAGTGGTGAATTTGTGGTACAATATAGCATTAGCCAAGAGCATGGTGAAAGAGTGGTTAGCATGTCTGCCTGGTGACCATTTTGTTCTTTGATTGATTTTAGATCCATTGGTACGTATAAGACCTGACTGCTGGCCTCTGAGTCGAACAAATGATCAAATATAAGTGAAGCCTTTGTTTTGTTTTGTTTTTCGTTTTATTTGTGTGGAGTTTGCATGTTCTCCCCGTGCCTGCACGGGTTTTACCCGTGTGCTCCAGTTTCCTCCCACATCCCAAAAACATGCATGGGAGGTTAATTGCAGACTCTAACTTGCACGTAGGTGTGAATCTGAGTGCAAATGGTTGTTGTTTTCACTGACAATCTTCACTTCATACGAAAACAGTGGTATGCCATGGTCATGCTCCTCATAAAAGGGTGCGACCAAATCATGAAAACTGAAAAAGTTGGTCACACCAGTGCTATTAGTGTAAAAATTAGTGTAGAGCCCTGTTTCTGTATACATAATTGCTCTTTAACCAAGCAAAAATATATTTTATCCAAATAATCGATTTTTATCAGTTTGAACATTAAGTATCTTGTCTTTGTAGTGTATTCAATTAAATATTGGTTGAACATGATTTGGAAATGCAGTTTATTACGACGTCCCAACTTCATTGGAATTGGGGTTGTAGATTGCAGGCGGCACGGTGAAAATTGGTTAGCACATCTGCCTCACAGTTCTGAGGAGCGGTGTTCAAATCCCGGCCTCGCCTGTGTGGGCTTTGCATGTTCTCCCTGTGCCCGCATGGGTTTCCTCCCACATCCCAAAAACATGTATGGTAGGTTGATCGAAGACTCTAAATTGTCCCCTTGATGTGAATGTGAGTGTGAATGGTTGTTTGTCAATTTGTGCCCTGTGGCTAGCTGTCCCAGGGGTATCCTACCTTTTGCCCAAAGTCGGCTGGTATAGGCTCCAGCACACCCGTAAACCGAATGAGAACAAGCGCTATACAAAATGGATAGATGCATGGATGTCTGCCATGTATTTGCAGTGCAGCCTGAGCATAGCACAGTGCTGACCTTTTTGTACGATTTCCTACTAAATATGTGTGAAGCTACTTTGAGTAAGTCATTAGCACAAATATGCTGAGTCATGTCTAAGGTGTGAAATTTTAGCCACTGGCGTCTTAGCCCCCCTCCATCTCGAGTCGTGGCGGGACTCGACATTCAACGGCGTCGACGCCTGGCAACATTTCAACCTGGGCCCACCCCACAGATTCACTGATTGCCGACTGCATAACAGCTACATTTGCATGTTCCATTAAAACGGCATCACGGGGAGGCATCGCACTTCATGATTCAGCTGTAAAACTGCTAGGCAAAAAAAAAAAAGAAAAAAAAGCGGAGCGCCCTCAGAGCGCCAGTCTGTTCTCGCTAACTCCCAGCGGCGATTTGCCCCTCGTCATGTTCCCCCTGCTGTCATTGTCATCCACATGGCAGCGCGCCTTTCGTACGATCGCCTTGTCTCTCAGCCAGCTGGGTCAGCGCTTTCCCTATTTGGATAGAAGAGGAGAGACCAGGAAGGGATGTACATCAAAAGGGAAAAGGGGGCTGCAAAGTGGGGCGAGGAGGAGGAGGAGGAGGAGGTGGAAGGAGATAAAAAAGAAAAGCGAGCTAGGGATGGGGGAGCGTTTTGCAAAGAATTTGGTGCTTCTGTCTCTTCTCTCCCTGAGCTATGTCTAGATGAAGCACGACTGGATGTTCTTCAGAGAGGAAGTGGACTCAAACTGACTACCCCGTGATTGTGTTACACCAAACAGACATTGATTGATGAGATTAGCCTGCATATACTGATGCCGCTTATTCGACGAAATGACAGACAGGAACTTCACAGCTGAACACAATATATCCCGTGACACTGATTCTTCTTACCATACAGTATATGCATGTTCTGCAGCGTTTGTGGGCGAGCAGGAGTTGATCCTGACTGACTTTAGGTAAGAGTTGGGGTACAACCTGGACTAGTCACCAACAAATCACAGGGCACACACAGACAAACAACCATTCCGCTCACATTGACATTCTCACCTATGGACTAAACCCTGCTTGTTATTAAACTTTGTTTGAAAAAAAAAAAAGAAAGAAATCCCATAGAAATTTATGTAAAGTAAATTCAAGCAGCCGGCACGGTTGTATATTGGTCAGCACACCCACCTAATAGTTCTGGGGTTGGGGGTTCAAATCCAGGCTTCTGCCTTTCTGTGTGGAATTTGCATGTTCTCCTCATGCTGTGTGGATTTTCTCTGGGTACTCCAGTTTCCTCCCACAGTCCGAAAACATGCATGGTAGGTTCAACGAAGACTGAGTTGTCCATAGGCGTGAATGTGATTATGAATAGTTGTTTGTCTATACTGTAGGCCCTTCGATTGGCTGGTGACCAGTCCAGGGTGCACCCCGTCTCTCCCCCGAAGTCAGCTGCCCAGAGACCTTAATGAGTATTAGTGGTGCAGGAAATGGAAGGATGGATGAATTTGTGCGTTATTAACAGTACAGACAAGACGTTAACAAAGATTTGAACATTCTTAACTGTCACACAAGCATCCTGGTACGCTTCTGTGGTGGCATCACTCACAACACACAGAAGGCCCTAGAAAAAGATCGTCACTTGTGGTGCCCAGCTGAAATCTCATAAAATTTGCTGACAGTTTCAAATTTTTCCTCACGTCCCAAACATTTTGATTGAACTTGTAATTGTAAACGTTTTGGGGCACTCACTTTGGTAGGTATTCACTGATGGAGTAGTGGTTGAGACGCCTGACGTGTGCAGGCAGCGTGGCTTCAGTTCCCACTCGGCGAATGGCAGTCTGTCTCTATATGTGCCTTATGGTTGACTGGTGACCAATCCAGGCTGCAGTCAGCCTTTAGCCTGAAGTCAGCTGAGATAGGCTGCAGCTGCTTGCCACCCTGAGCAGGATAATCAGTATAAAGAATGGATGGATAGAATTTTGGAGGTTACACTCCAACGTGGATTACCAAAGCTGGAGTTTCCAGGTTGTATTTTTCAATTAAACATAGCATATGTATCGGTGTTGTATTGTTTTGGGAATATCTGTGGGTGCACCATCAGATGTTGTCAGCATGCTGCTCATTCAAAGGGCTCAGCTGCAATCATCTTATCATTACACTGCTTATTCATGGCCTCTCAAATTGTTCAGCTGCAACTTTAGGATCAGTATGCCATCCCATTCTGTTTGGGCATTTTGAAGAACAGTGTAGCTGCCTTTTGGGGGAGTCTGTGTTTGCTCAGTGTTCGGGGTGCTACGGGGGCCACACGAGGGCAATGCACTCCCCAGTTTGCCATTATGCTGAGCAGGCAGCCGGCACCGATGAAACCAACACAAACACTGACACACACACAAACTCACACACACAGATGGAGGGGAGATGTGCAGTAAGCCTCCCGCATAATGTGAACGATTAGGAGCTGCAATTGTCTTGCTTCTTTTCAGTCTTCATTGTAATCTTTCACACCATTTGCTCCCACGTTTTCCTCTTGACAGTAATAATCAGTAGATTGTGGTAATAAAAAGAGCATCTTTGCTACTTATTAACTGGGAGGAGAGATAACAAATAACATGGGAAATGGAAGCAAGAGAGCCCCGGGCGTACATTACCGTTATTATTTTCTCTATCAACATGTGACGCAAGTGCACCAAGTCTGCTTGCTTTTGTTACATTGGTGTGGTCAGAACCATTGAGTGTGCAGAGATCCTTGACGACAACACCCACGCTTGCATGTAAGCTCACATGCGCCCGCATGCGGCGACACTGCTTCCGAGTGTCTTTATCTCATTGTGCATTGGACTATTTTTAGTGAACCAGGCATGGAGCCAGATGTGTACCTTCACTGCACTGCCACAGTATGTCCTCCAGCATGGGTACATATCCTCATCAAAACATATGGCCTATACATCTGCTAAAGCAAATATTGGCCTGCATACAAGGAGGATGTCAACATGAAGTTGCAAGCAGCCTTAAACATCCAGTCACATAGATGTTAAACCAGTCCAGGACCATTCCAGAAGGCTCTGCCAGTAGGGGGCATGTACAGTTGCATTATATGTTAGCATGAAGCAACCGGAGAAAATGTTATCGTTTGTTTAACAATTTAGTGTTTAGATATACAATGTGTAATTCTCTTTTGTTTTATGTGTCAGTTTGACAGTAAAATGAAACTGGGAGTGACAAATAAACAGGTTGAAGCATGCACACTTTGCTTCTTTTCAGACATTGTGAGCTAGTTTCTTCTTCATTTTGTTTCCTCAGAGTGATGTTATACAATAGTCTACCATTTCCTGGCAGCGAGTGAGAACTGGTGCTGAAGAATAGTTTAAAAGCTGTGTTTTAACAAGTTTAAGTATATTTCAATCGGTTTAAATGTGATAAATATATATAATTTATCAGTCGCTCTATATTGCAGAATGTCACCTATTGCTGTGGGTCTGGAACGTATTTCCGTCAATAAGTGTGTAATACTTACATACGTATATGTGATTGCTATATGCATTAACCAACATTATGATCCCTAATCAATGTATTTATTCGCCATTTCAGCTCGGCTGCATGATCTTTCAGCATTCACACGCAATTTAAAGAGGAAATTTTGAGATAGTAGACGGTTCTAAATATGCATTACTTGTGATTTGTTTCCACTGAGACTTTGATCACCTGCTTTTGTTTTAGAAAGCTGTTGCAGGTTTACCCTACGCTGACACTGAGCTTTGTGCAGATTTGTGAAAGATGTTGTCTGAAAAGTATTATTCGTTGCAAATCGATCATCTATCTATGCTAGCAACGTATAGTGACAGCAGACGGACAGCAGAAGGTACAATGAAGCTGTTTATCGCCCTGTTGCCAGTCTTGCAACAAAATGTCATACTGTAAATATTCAAGGTACTGTATAAGTAGGTGTAAGCAGCAAACTGTAAATGTGTGAGTGTTGGCTGTTGCTAGGCTGGGATTCACCTCTCAGCCATCTGGAGACCGAGTTTCTAATCTGCCTGTCTAATTATCAGTAATCTGAATGGTCAGTTTTGTCCTTGACGCTGCAGTCCTTCTGGTTGTCTCCCCTTGTCTGCAACCTGGGATGACATGGACTCAAGCCCTTGGATACACATGAAACACCTCATTCTGCTTTAGTTTGTCCAAATATTTCAAATTGAGTCATCTTTTCATCTTGGTACTGCAATGAAATGCTTCATTAGTTTTATAAATTATGGGATTTATTTCAAGGCCTCGCTGCCCCTTTGCTCTTCCTATTTGGCAGCAGCTCGTGCCTCTCCTGCTGTGTATTCCACTCATTTCCTCAAAATTATGTAGATTGACAGCTTTGTAATTGCTCAGACTCATGAGTACACACCAGCGTTTTTTATGCAGGGGACCGTGCTTATATCTCAGCGTGTAAATTTAGTTGAAAAGAGTGTAGCATCAAAACGTCTAATTACACACCCACGTGTTTTTGCTCTGATGGTAATCAAAGAGAAAAGCCTGTCAGTGAGATGTCTGGAGGTGGTGAGGCCAAGCACGCGGATTATTTCACAAAGCAGATATTAGGATATGTGAGCTACAAGCTCAGTAATTACAAGTAAAACATTTAATAAGTGGCAAAATGTCGTGGAAGGCACCATAGAGACGACCTCACGGTACGGATGAAAGGCCTCATCGCTCTTAGACACGTACGATCCAATTTAGCTCTGCTTCCTTCACACGACAGTAACGTTTCCATGGAGATGATGTGATCCTTGTGTTTGCCATGCATCTTCCCCGTCGTGAGGTCACAACACTTACCGTATCATCGGGTACCCGGTATGTTTCCAAAGCAAATCCTTCTTGGTTAACCTAGCACATTTCATGTTGTTTTATTAGGGCGACCCTGGGGGGAAAATGCTCCTGTGTCACTCTAGTGTGCTGTGAAAGATCATCAGGGGTCCCGTGGGATATTATCCAATTTCACTCTCTTTGTCTGAAAAGTATTATTTTTTACAAATCGATCATCTGTCTATGCTAGCAACGTATAGTGACAGCAGATGGACAGCATAAGGTACAATGAACCTGCTTATCCCCCTGTTGCCAGTCTTACAACAAAATGTCATGCTGTAAATATTCAAGATTCTTTATTGACAGTGTACAAGTCATACAACGAAATGCAGGTGCACTCAAGAGCCGGAATTAAATCAAATCAGTTGGAAAGATAATTAGTACAACCCCAATTCCAATGAAGTTGGGAAGTTGTGTTAAACATAAATTAAAACAGAATACAATGATTTCCAAATCATGTTCAACCTATATTTAATGGAATACACAACAAAGACAAGATATTTCATGTTCAAACTGATAAACCTTATTGTTTTTAGCACATGTGCCACACAATTTCAATGGGAGACAGGTCTGGACTGCAGGCAGGCCAGTCTAGTACCTGGACTCTTTTACTACAAAGCCACGCTGCCAGCTATCATCAGGCAGGAGGCGGGGTTCACCCTGAACTGGTTGCCTGAACTAGTGTTCCTGTGGGAATTTTGACACTCCCTTGTTAAAATTACAATTATTATCTTTTCCCCAGAAAAAATACGAATGATTTTCCTTATGGTGACATCATGGCTTCATTCCATTAAGTTCCCTTTTAAAGGCCATGTAAAGTGAAAATAAAATGTCAATACTCTTCTTCACAAAGAAGAGTATTGTTAACACGCATGCCAAATTTTGAATGAATACAAAAATCTTTAAATATATAAAATGAGGGTCCAAAATCATGAGCCAGTCTGTCGGATGCTGCGGGCGTGTCCGCTGAATGCCCTGTTCGAACTTCGCCTGTGAATCAAGTACGTTTGTTTGTACAGTAAGTGCTCAAATGTCTGTAGTCAGCTACAGGCTGAATAATGTGTGCTGCTGTGTTAAATAAACAGTTAAGTGTTTCTGTTATGTGGGGACCCGCACACAACAACAAAGAGTGAGTTGCTGACGTATTAGACGACCCCGCGCCAGTAAGTCGAGCTCGCTAGCTGTTTAGCTCACGGGCTAGCAAACGTAATAAACAGTTAACTTTCCCTGAAGTGTCTCTACGTGCGGCGCATGGATCGAGGGTGTGGAGTATTTGATGGACCCAACGCCCGTCCGGTAAAGGGCTACTAGCTGCTAGTAGGGGTCCAATTTGCTGTCCCATTCGCCATCGTCTCACTCTGTGAGCCACACGTGGCATAACACTTCAGGGAAGAAAACATTTTGGGTTGTAGGCATAGCTAGATGGCTAACTGTATGCTATAGTGGTACAATAATATTTGATTCTTTTCAATTTGGCCCTAGTACTCCCTCTTAGCAAGTTTGTCATGAAGCCCAGTTAGTACTCTCCTTCCACTTTTAAGGACAACTGCCACAATTCTGCCAACATTTTGCTTGTAAGAATAGAGATGTTGTCCATTGTTTGACTGACATTTTGAGAGCTGAAGCTGAAAGAAGATAAAATGTGGACCTCCACTAAGCATTATGTTGTGCAAGTACCCTTCAAACACTGCCACCATTCAACATGGTGCTTATCCTTTTCAGCCAGCATGTAAAAAACTGGTGTTACACCTTTTACCAATTAGCGTTGGGTTCCTTTATCTTTGTACTAGAACACAGTGTGTGCGTGCTTCACATTCAAATGACTGGTAATTTGTGTACAACGTGGCGATGCTAATTTCGGTTATGCAAAGCATGCATAGTGCTGCATCGTTATTAAATGGAAAATGGATTGCATTATACAGCGCTTTATCTACACCATCACGGTACCCAAAGCGCCCTACAGATTCTCTTCACATTCACTCACCAAGACGCTGCCAGGCCCGCAAGGAGCAATTTCAGAGCTGGGATGCGAACCGCCAATCCTTGAGTCACTGGACAACCCGCTCTACCGAGCCACAGGCAGTTAGTCATTTAAAACATTCTACTCTGAAAAATGGATTTGAATGCCAAATCATTTTATGTGGACCGTGAAAGCAAATCTTGTGTCAACTTCCATAATTCATGCAAAAATGTGTTACCAAAATTTCTAAATTGTCATATGTAATAAATGTTGAGTTATTGTAAAAGCATTTTTTTAAATATCCTTATAATGGTTTACACCCTAGTGATTAGCACGTCTGCCTCACAGTCGAAAGGACAGGGTCGAATTTTGGCTCATGAACTCCCTTTCTGAAGTTTGTGTTATGTGCCCATGCTTGTGTGAGTTTTGTACAGGCACTCAGGCAGCCTTTCACATTCTAAAACCATGCATCTTAGGTTAACTCAAGACTCTAAATTGTCCATATGTGTGAATGTGAGTGTGAATTTTACTTGTCAATCAGAGTGCGGATCTGTGCATATGGCACATGCAGCGAACACAAATACCGTCGCTTCCACATCAACAACTGTGTAGAACATTTGAATATGTGCTGGTAATCAGAAGGTAACGCTAATAACTCTGTTAGCTGATGTTAATCTGTGCTAACACCACTGCTCTGCTTACCTTATGGCTTACAGCTTTTCCCTTTAGTCTGTTGGCTGGACTTTGGTTGTAACTTGGGTAAAATGCTGTATAAGAGAAGTATTATGTAAATCTGTCTCACTGTCACGTGACACTTGTTGGGAAACAGGCAGATTAAATATTAACTTGGGAGGAGGTTGGGGGGGGGTTAACATGCAAAAAAAGCCACATTTTTGGCTAATAAATGTGAGAGTACAGAAGCGGAAGGTGGTACAAGGTATTAAGTAGCTAATTCAGATAAATACTGACTCATCAAATATTTTGCAATCCAATAAAATTACATTAAGTTTTTATATGCTAAATGTTAGAAGACCATGAATACAAGGTAGTCCTTTGTAGAAGACAACATTAAACAATTATTATAAAACTATTATAGACAAGGCGGCACGGTGGCCCACATCCCAAAAACATGCGTGGTAGATTGATTGAAGACTCTAAATTGCCTGTAAGTGTGAATGTGAGTGCGAATGGTTGTTTGTTTCTATGTGCCCTGCGATTGGCTGGCGACTGGTTCAGGGTGTACCCCGCCTCCCGCCCGAAGATAGCTGGGATAGGCTCCAGCAGCCTGCGACCCTCGTGAGGAGAAGAGTTAAAGAAAATGGATGGATGGATGGATAGACAAAAGAGAACCCTATTTATTGCAGGGGATATGTTTCAGGGCCACGCACAATAAGGGAAAATCTGCGATACAGACATTAAAGCAAAGCAAAGAAATTTTTTTATATAGCGCATTTCATACACAAGGTAACTCAATGTGCTTTACATGATTAAAAGCATTTAAAACAAAGAAAAAAACAGCTCATAAACATTTAAAAGTAACAGAGAGAGAAAATTTTATTAAATTAATTAAATCAGCATACAGTGCAAGAAATATCATTTAAAAGTTGAGATGCTCTAAAAACCATGAGCAAAAAAGAAAGAGTTTTTAACCTGGACTTAAAAACATTCACACTTGGGGCTGACATCACTTCTGTTGGCAATTTATTCCATTTGTGTGCAGCATAATAGCTAAATGCTGCTACACCGTGTTTGCTTTGGAGTTTGTGCTCCAGTATTTGACCTGAGTCTTTCGATCTCAGAGCCCTACTGGGTTTATATTCCATTCATATTTCTTTCATCTATTCAGGACCTAAACCATTTAGTGATTTATAGATCAGTAGCAGAACTTTCAAATATATTCTAAAGCTGACTGGGATCCAGTGTAAATACTTTAGAATTGGACTAATATGCTCTGACCTCTTTGTTCTGGTCAGAACAGCATTCTGAATGAGCTGCATCTGTTTAATGCTCTTTTTGGGGAGTCCAGTCAGAAGACCATTACAATAGTCAAGTCTACTTGAGATAAAAGCATGGATGAGCTTCTCCTGGTCTGCTTGACACATGCAAGCCTACACTCTGGATATGTTCTTCAGAAGGCAGTTTTAGTAATTGATTTGATAAGTCAGGTCGGAATCTATCAGTCTATCTATCATCAAGGTTTCGGACTTTGTCTTTTTGATTTTTAAAGAGAGTGACTCCAGGTATTTACTAATATCAATCCTCTTTTCTTTATTGCCAAAAACAATTATTTCAGTTTTCTTGTGGTTTAATTGAAGAAAATGTTGGCTCATCCACTTATTGATCTGTTTTAGACAGTGACACAACATCTCAATTGAACTGAAGTCATCTGGAGACACTGCTAGATGTAACTGCGTGTTATCTGCATAGCAATGATAGTCAAATTAAAGTTCTGAAGAATTTGACCCAAGGGTAGCATTTACAGGCTGAACAGGTGGGGACCAAGAACTGACCCTTGAGGGACCCCATAGGTCATTGCCATTCGATGAGATTGAACACTTCCAATGGTTACAAAATAACTCCTTTCCTCCAGGTAGGACCTGAACCATTTCAGGACTGTTCCACTATAAAAATATTTGTATCTATACTTTTAACACAATTAAACTTGTTAAAACACACATTAAAAAGTATTCTTTAGAACCTGTTCTCATGTTCTTGCTCGCACAGTTCCCTAAACAAGACACAAAGTGGCTTGCTTCCTGCTGTTTATTTGTCGGTTTCAGTTGAAGTTTACTGTAAAACTAACACATCAAACAAACAAAAAAACAAAAAAAGAAAAATCATATCTCTAAACACCGAAATGTTCAACCAAACCAAATGATTTTTTTAAGCAAAAGCCAGCCAGCGTAATGGTAACATACAATAGCAAACACTATTGATGGGCTAACAGAAACTGGCATTGATGTCAGGGTAATTATAAACCTTTAATAACGGAAATGAGCATAGCTCTTACGGTAAATCTAAACCTTCAAACAACCGCTACTTTAAAGCTCAATGTATTTTGCCAAACCAACATTTTCTAGTATTTGGGATGTAATACTGTCTCTCTGGAACCTCAGTAAACATGTGAAACAGGAATTAAAATCGTCCACGAGATCCAGACGTTTTTCTGCCGAGAGGCCTGAAATCAGGTCATTGGAAATTCTCGTGCTTATCTACGTCACTAGCAAAGATCTCTGCCTGTCTCTCCGCTCCCAAGGTGTCAACATAACAAACACGTGTGCTCTCACAAGTGGGTCTTCTACACGGAGGCAACCAATCAGAGAAAAGGAGACAGTCTTAGCCAAATATGGACAAAGCGGATACAAAACTGGGCCAAACAGAAGCAGTTGTCACAGGTGCCTTTTCTGGACACTTTTATGACAAAACCAAGGTATTTTTTGAAATTGGCACTTTTATACTAAGTCCATGTTAGAGTGTCACTGTGTGGAGGTCTAAATAGCCAAAATATGGAACCTTTAACACACACGGAGGAGCAACACAACGGTGACTCATAGGAGACCTTCTATGCCTCTTTTTCTCAGTGCTGCCCAGGATTTTGCAGCACAATGTGATATTACACTTAGGGTGCACAATTCGGACTTGATTGTACCGTACATCATAGAGTACTATAAAAACCCATAAAAATGATGGCTTTAAAATCTGCGTTATGGGTGGGATGTGAACGATGAATCGCAAAATAGAGGGGGGAACACAGTAGGCTACTATTACTTTGTACTACTCCCACCAGCCAGTATAATCACTACAATTATTCTGAGTAAATAAAAGTTTACAACCCCATTTTTGTAAAACATCTCAATTCAGTAAGGGTGAACAACATAACAAACCTTCTGGAGGACATTTTGTGGCATCGAAGTGCTAAATGTCAGCCGCACTGACATGTTGGAGATGCTAATAGCCATAACGATGGCAGCGGAGCCAAGTGTCACATTGCACAGATGGGAGAGCGCCAGAGAAGATGTGTGGGAAAGTACTTTGTCTTTTGCATACATCCCTGGAGAAGTGGCCTCTGGGAGGAAAAAAAGGTTGAGTGCTCTCTTTTGCTGTTCTCCTCCATAAGGCTTACCGGTGGATGAAATCATGGAGCCCATCCCCCAGTGGATTATTCCTCCGACACTGCTAAGCCCCCATACTCCCACGGCCAGGCATCCTCAAACACATGTATTCATTACAGCAGATTTGGAATGCACTGTGCACACTGAAGCAACGGGTGGAGAACAGCTTCCCCAGCTTCCTTTTCCTTTTCTTTCTGTCTTAATCTGCCCCACTTTCAAATGCCTGGACATGCTTAGCGTATAAAGACATCCACACATACACACATCAGGCCTCACATGCAAACAGCCACATGTGTCACGCATAAATGCACAAACACATAAGGTGGTCCACACTCAGCCTTGTGCTCTTAGTCACGTTGACGTTCAGAGAGAAGGCAATGTAAAGGGGAGCAAGCGAATGTGTGTGCATGTGTGTCATTTCACACATTGGCTGAGGCTTCTTGTACCTGGCTGACTCTGCGGGAGCACGGCTCACAAGTAGCGGAAGATTAGGGCTTCATGTATTTTCATGTACTTCTACAGCTAGCACGTACAATTTAATATCATGTGACTGGATGCACAGTAGGCATGCAATGCTGTCGTTATCATTCAGCATGTTGGGGGGCCGTGGGCAGACGAGAGATATACAAATACATACCTGCGCAATGTAATGACATTCACCACAAGAGTTCTATCAGTAAAGCTCAGATTTGTCGGACACTGCCAGAGACTTATTAATTTAACAATATGTTTATTATTGCAGTGAAAAGTGCTGCGGGGAATCACACTGAGAGGTGTTTAATCATCTGTCCTTCCTATTTAGATAAATAAGGAAACCAAAATATTCACCTGTGATGTGATGCAATGTGGTTTGTGTACAGCTGCAAACAAAAACTACAGAAACAAAGATTCTTCAATAACTACCTTTCTGACCGTGTCAATCAAAACTCAGCCTTATTATAAGATTTAAAAAACATATTCAAATACATACAAGGAAATGCAGTTCTTAATATCTATTAATTCTTTTTAGACAGACAGGTGGATAGAGATTTTCTATTAATCCCACAGGAAATTCTGGTATCCAGTAGCAGCAATCATAGTTACAAAACACACATTACTGTATGGACTGTCGGCCGCAGTAGTTAAGAGGCAAGTACAGTGGTGCTTTGAGATACGAGTGACCCGAGAAATTAGTTTTTCGAGATACGAGCTGCAGTTCAGCCAATTTGTTTTGCTTTGATTTGCAAGTAAACATTTGAGATACAAGCATTGTATAGTGGCATTGAAATCAACTCACTTCACAAGAAGCAGCAGTTTGGCAGAAAGTGAACAATTCTTAAAAAAAGAGGCTTCAAGCTGTTTAATGCCACTCCAAGTTGAAGTTTACTGTCAAACTAAACATAGAACAAAGAGAATTACACATTATTTGAAACAACAACACAGCTGTGCCTTCTGCTAGCTTAAAGCTAACTGGTACATTGTGCTGCATATGGTTGCGTGCAATGCTTTACAATTATGACAAGGGAATTGGGAGCACAAACACAGAAGGTGGTCAAAATAATTTTGGGGGCTTTTTTAAAATATGTTCTGCTTTGACAACACACCCTTTAGCGTTGGCAAAAAAAATAAACCTCATGAAAATCTGTTGAGAAATGAGCAAGTTCCGATTTAATTTCAATGTCCATGCATTGCCTTTGATGGGAACATCCATCCTCCCAACATGGCCGCACCCATATCGCCCATATCAGAAACAACCGTGACAAAGATTTCCCTCAAAGAAGAGAAATTGGTTAATCGTCAAAAATGCCTCATTCGGCTTCTGCAAGACACTTTCACACCATCCACTTACTCACCATTGAATTGTGAACACACACACACAAACAAGCAGTTGTCCTCCATTCCCATTGTCTTGTTTCGGGTTCCCCCCTGGTGAGTAATATTCCCCATTTTTCTTCCCCTCCCATTCACTGAGAGACAAAGCATCTTTTATTCCCCAGCCACATGATGTACTTCAATTAGGAGATCAAAACAATCATGTTTTTTTTACTTGACGTTTTCCAAGGCAAAACACATTTGTTATCTAGTTACCTTGCTGCGTGGACAGATAAAGTTATCTCCCCACGTTGCAATTTCTTGAACAGTGTTATTATATTGAGGTATCTTATTTGCAATGCGCTTTTTAAATGAGAAACGAGGCAGCCATAATTGGTGCAATTTTAATTTTGAAGGCTCAAATGTGTTTTGTTCTCATACCACACACAGATTCAACACATTTTGAAAAAAGGAATTAGGCAGTTTATACTTACTGAAGTCGTTTATTGACCAAGCAATAGCTGGTAACTTAAAGAAGTGCTCAAAATCAATTCAGCTTAATTTATAGTTGGTCCTTATTGATTACTACAAATGCTCAACCACAGACTAATCAGCCATGCTAGGCCAACCCCAACTGCTGCTCTGAACTTCACTCACTCGGCCACGCCCCTTAAATGCACACATACAACACTTCAGGTGTTGGTGTGACTTTCAGCGTGTCCCAATGTAAAGTAATCACACATTATGAATCCCGTTTCTTTCTTTACATTACCTTTAATTCTGTTTTATGGTGTTTTCATACAATACAGTGCTACTTTTGTTTTATTAAAAAAAATTGTGTTTTGAGGGGCTGGAATGGATTAATAGCACTTTGAGTAAATTGAATCACAAGCTCGGCCTCAGAACAAATAAAACTCGTAAGTCAAGGTACCATTGTATATGTCCTTAGGTGACCTTTTGAATGGATCATTAATAAAAATAAAAGATAAAATTAATAGCATTTCAATGAGGTCCTCAAAAACAGCTAGCTCTATGAAATGAAAAATACTTTTTTCCTTCTTCAGGTGGTTCATCGGTGATTCCCAAAGCCAACACAACTTCAGATTTCCGCATTCTCCCTGAAGTGGCCCCAACCAAACCTCAGGCTGAGTCGGCTTCAGTGGAACCCAGCAGCAACAGCAGCACAAGCTTTGGTGGTCGAACCCAAAGCCTCCCAGAAAGTAGCAGCATCCCATCACCGGACGTACAGCCACGACCCCTTAACTCCCCCCCTCCTCCCCTCACACCTCCACTTCCTTCTCCTCCATCAATTCCCCTGAGAAGCCCTGAACTCCCCCCTCACCCCCCTCATGTCCCAACCCAGCCGCTGCCCTCAACCAAACCTTGCCCTATCCCCAGTCCTCCCTCGACTCCGCCTCCCTTCGAGAGCACCCAGCACCCAACCAACCTCATCCTAAAGACGCTGCCCCGGCTCACTCCGCGAGAGAACGGAGGTCCCCTTACTGTTGTGAACGAAGATGAGGAGGAGAGAAAGATGCTGGAGGAGGATCTAAAGAAATGCATTGATGACTTCAAAAAGATCCGCATGCCCAAAGTGTTTCCAGATCGTAAGAGGCACTGGCAAAATGACTTGCTCAAGAAGTACAATGCATAGTGTGCATCTGTTTAAACATGCCCATGTTATACCAATGAACAGTAGAGTCCACAGTATTTCCATGGTGCTTGTATCCACATTTTGTGACCGCTGTTGACAAGTTTCCTCAAGCTCTACAATTAGATGCCATCAGCAATGCAATTCACTGAGCAGAGTGCTTAGCCCTCAGCTAGTTTACATGTTAGCAATAACCAAGTTTGCAGGCATTTGTGTTCAAACATATTAAATATTTTCAACAGTACAGTACATCATTGATAATGTGATGCTCTTATTTTTAAATTTGCTCTTGACACTACGACATTGTCAATAACAAGTTATGGGTGGGTCGCTACTATTCAAATTTGCAAGAAAGACATTTAAACCCTCAATGGATTAAAATGGGACTCTAAAGAACAGGGGTGGGTAAAGAATAGCCTGCTCTGTTCTTTATTTGTTGCAGTTATTTATTTTTTTCTTTACAGTGGTAAATTAAAATATATTTTTTATTATTTTATTACATTAAATAATTGGTTAATTTACTTATTGTAAATAATCAAATCAAAATCTATAATTGGTTAATTTATTTATTGTGAATAAAATAAAAATTCTAAAATAACCAATTTTACATCTACGTGTATATTAAGAAATATTTATTCGTTTATTCTTTTTCCGTACCGCATATCCTCACTAGGGTCGCGGGAGTGCTGGAGCCTATCACAGCTAACTTCGGGCAAGAGGTGGGGTACACCCTGAACTGGTTGTCAACCAATCGCGGGGCACATACAAAAACAAACAACCATTCGCATTCACATTTACACCTACAGGCAATTTAGAGTCTTCAATTAACGTACCATAAATGTTTTTGGGATGTGGGAGGAAACCGGAGTACCTGGAGAAAACCCACACAAACACGGGGAGAACATGCAAACTCCACACAGGTGGGGGCGGGATTTGAACCCCAGTCCTCTGAACTGTGAGGCAGATGTGCTAACCAGTCGGTCACCGTGCTGCCGACAAGTTAGGTAGATGTTTTACTTAAGTTAACATGCATGTTTCTGGAATGGAGGAAGCTAGAATACACGGAGAAGACCCACACAAGCACGGGGAGAAAATGCAAACTCCACACAGGATAGCCACAGCCATGCGATAAATATATTTGTAAAAATACTTTCACAGGGACTCAATGCAAGAAAACAAGATGATTAAAAGGAGAGAGGACGTGACCAACCAAATCCTCAAATTTGATAGAACATGCAGGAGGACGACTCACAAGAAATGTACATGCTTGGAGAAAAAACTGATAAAAGTATATGTCTGAGCACTGAAATTCCTGTTGATAATCATCCAAAATATCAAAGTCCGTCAATGTTGAGTTCAAAGCTTTTTCACTCTGCACTGCTTGTGATTAAAAAGCTAAGCCGTTTTGTCCATTTTTGTGATTACATTATCTTGCAGCCCACACTGGGGAATTCAGCCAGAGAATGCAGTGTACCGCAAAGCAAAATGGGTTCTTGGTAGGGCCAGAGTGGGGAATAATAATGACATATCTGTGTGAACCAATACATAAACTGTTCACCCACATTCAGTGGGGAATGAGCAGGTGTGTGCTTATGTCACCTTGTCATGCTAATATCATTTGCATTTCCCTAGCTGAATTTCCATATCCCTATTTATAGTTTACATTATATTCAATTGGACAAAGTGACACTGATATACACTGTAAAGTATAAAAATGCTGGCCTAACATCTGCAGACCTAGACTCTAAGGCACAGCTGTCAAACTGGTGGCCCGGGGGCCAGATCTGGCCCACCACATCATTTTACGTGGCCCGTGAAAGCAAATCAAAATTGCTCATTGTGTTATGGTGTAATACCATTGAGATATTTGCAAGCATTTTTTTTGTTACCAATCCCACTTTGAAAAGAAATGTAATAGACCAAAAAAATTTTTTATAGGCTTCTGATTTCAAAACTGGTTATTCATCAATGTATTGTGTATACTGTATGTAATTACAGTGTATGAGGTAATCTTTCATTTATATGGGTTCACAGTTGTAGCGGCCCTCTGAGGGAAGTCATAACTACGATGTGGCCCGTGACAAAAATGAGTTTGACACCCATGCTCTAAGGGATAGTACCTGCTTTTTGCAAGCAGATTTAATGATATCATCTCAGCATTATACAGGCAACATTTTAAGAAGCATTTTAACATTCTTCACTGTCATGTGTGTAAATTTAATAAGTGTAGATGTTAATTGATAAAGACGTTGAACAATAACATGCACTCACTAAATCAGCCCCCACAATTGAAAACCACACCATATTTGACCGTATCTGTCAACATCCAATATATACTCCATAGCATAGTCACTCATGCTAACAACAAAAATGAAGGTAAACTAGTCTTTTATTTTACTTTTCAACCTGTGACTGTTGGTAACTATAAACAGACAAATATAATTTAAGACAGCATGAGGGTAGGTTCCGGGCACATGCCACCGGGAGGAGGCTCTGGGGATGACCCAGGACACACTCGAGAGACTATGATTCCCGGCTGGCCTCGGATCCCCCAGAAGAGCTGGACCAAGTGGCTTGAGAGGGGAGTCTTGGCTTCACTGCTTAAACTGCTGCCCTCGTGACCCGACCCCGAATAAGGTGAAAACGATGGATGGATGGATGGATGGATAGATGGAGTTGTACAGGTTATAGGACATTAAAAATAGTGGGAAAAGTTTTAAAATGATTTAGCTTGGTCTCGCTTTTTTATATCACAAAAACCTGGAATTTGAATTTGGAAGGGTGTGTAGATTATAATATCCACTGTATGAAAATAGAGGCATTCAACAGCTACAGTGCAACAGATATGTGGTCTTGGTCTGAGGTGTAACAACAGTTTAGGTTCTAAAGTCACTAAAAAGCAGGCTAGTCCTCTCACAAACTGCACTGAGATCACCCTTTGCGACATGATGCACTTCTCATGCCCATCAACACTCAAGCCAACTTCCAGGTGGCTGCTGATTGCAAAGAAATCCATTGAAAGGTTTGTGCATGGCAAGTCAATAAAGTATTGCTTTGTCAGCTTTTTTTTTTCGCATTCCTAATCTGACAGCATTGGTTTGAGGAAGCGCCAGCACCCCGTCTAGACTCTTGAGTTCCATCAATGCCCATTAAAATGCATGCAATGGGAATGGAAATAAATTACTATTTTTTTAAATTGTGGTTAACTGTGGCTAATCTGGAACACTGGGAGAAATTCCGGTGGGCCAGGCTGCTGGGCCACTTGTACACTCTCCAGGAATCAGTGTGCACGCTCTCCATTTGCCACGTTGCCAATGGCACGCTGAAACTAGGCGTCGTGGCGAGGTGAATATTTCCGTCATTCGGTATGCTGGAAAAGGGCCATATTTACAGATACTGCTGGAAAACAGTTTCTGCAGCTCTCCTCCACCACTACCTGCTCCTTTCAATCATTGCGCCAATTCAGGGAGGAAACCCGCTCGCCCCCTACCAGCCGGCACGTCATGCGACTTGCGATCAGTAAAAATGTCTCTACGCAAATCGAATAATCCTACAATTCTCTATGCGCCCATTGACGCATATGATTGGTAACAGCATAATCACAACAGTGCTTGTCAAGCCCAGTGACGCATTGTTTTATATGGCATTTTAGAGGGGATGTGAAATTTAAAAGAAAGTAAAATCAAATCCGAATGGTTGGGCAAATTCCCCCGTCTTTGACACGATGATGAGAGAAATTGTGTTTTTCTGTAAATTGTGTGCAAAAAGAAGGATAATGAAACGCTTTCACGATGAGGAAAGTCGTCAAAGGGTCCCTTGGAAGGAAGATACTGCAGACCACGTGTTTTCTACCAAGTTTTATTTTATTATTATTTATTTTTAAATTTTATTGTTATTAATTTGTCGTCTGCACACATTTTCCCCATCTAAACTCAGCTCTGGTTTGCATAACGTAATCCCACAATGCTCATTGACTGATATCTTTACTGCAAATAATGCAGTAATCGTGACATAATGTCATTATATTACTGTGTATATTATTCTACAATTTCAGGTGGCAAATGTAAGAGATAACTTTACAGAAATACTGTACTATCACAGACAATTATTCACCTAAAGCAGTGGTTCACACAAGTACCACCTAAAAAAAAACACATCGCTCTCCAAGTACCACTTATTGACCAACATTAAAATGCAGTAATATTGTCGTTAATAAAAAAATCTGAACTTTTATTCCTAAAACTATACCTGTATGTGGTATTGTAAGGCAGTGCAACATTATACACAATTCAAACATTAACACTGTGCTTGAGTATAGGAAAATAAAAATGCACTTAAATAATGACTATATTTAAAGTTATTGAACAGAAATGTAAAATAAAAGTCATACTCCAATAAATGTTTAAAAAAAAACCATTTCTTAAAATTAAAATGCAAATGTATAGAAGGGGTGGGGGGAAGGACCCCCCCCCCCCCCCAAAAAAAAAAACAAATCGAATGACACGACAAAGTCGACTTCCAAAATAGGTTGACGCAAAATCTCTGCCTCGAAGCTCTGCCGGGACAAAAGAGTTCTGCCCGGAACCATATTTGCGCCGCCGGAACCCATGTTTCACATGGACATTTATTGCAGACGGACGCAGTGTTGGGCCAGTGATAAACCTTTCCAAAAATGACAAAGGAGCGTCTGTAAGTGATTTTTAAGACACTGTTAGATGTGTAATGTACATATCACATGATGAGTCAGCTAAATGGTAGTTGGAGTTGGTTTTTTTTACCTAAAATGTCAATTGGTAGCACGCTAATGCTAATCGTGATTGCTAACCATTTAGTATTTAGCATTTTGCCAACTCAAATTCTGTACACCAAATTTATACCATACACGTAGTACGAACATATGCAGTTTAAGGATCGAAGTCCATCCCTCATAAATGAGAATATAATGCATGTTAGTAAAAACAAAACAAAAAAAGTAATATTGGGGGGTATTGTTATTTGATCATTCGAGGAATAATCAATGGAGAATGGATTCTATAAAGATGTGATTGAGACAGCCCTAATGTATAGTACTGTACTTAAAAGCTGAACACAACTCAACTGTATTTGAAACCTAAAATGTGTACTGTACTGGATTTTTAAAAAAAGTTTAAACTGGCTGTTGGTATGAAAACCTTCATTCTAATATGTTTGACTATCATGTTTAAATGTTTATTTATTAGTATTTAATTCAGGGACTCTTTTGCGTACTACTCTGAGAATCACAGATGTGATATAGCACATGAATATTTCTTGGTGAATATGTCATATTATAGTTATTTACTTGCATTCCTGATCAGAAAAAAATATTTTAGTGGTTGAATGTTATGCTTGATTAATTTCTGACTTTTCAGAGAAGCCCAGTAATATGGCTCAAATTTGGGTGAATTCAGTTTGAAATCATTCTTGTTCAAAACTTGTTCTGCAAATGAAAGCGTCCACATCAACGCACTTTATGATGCTGGATGGTCTCTGTAATGCCCTAGATCAGACTACAGGATTTTAGCCCCGATATTGGCCCTATTAGCTAGCAATTTCCCAGATCTTGCCTGACATATTTTGTCGGGAACGGCAAAACCTCTTGTAGTGTGTCATAATCCACAACCAACGATTTGGCCCTACGACGGCAAAATGAAAAGTCGAACATGTTTGATTTTTTGGGATATCTTCCGTGTCGTGTGACATCAAGGACAACTCTCCGACAGGGTTTGATTTGACAAGATAAAGCCCAGTGATGGTAAAAGACGGGATACGGTGCTATCGGATTACGCCGTGTAGTGTTGCCACTGTCTGACTGAGATATGGCAAGATTGTATGGCAGTAGTCTGACATAGTGCAATCGTAAAAGACCACATTTGTCTTGTAGTCTGATCCAGGCATAAGAGCTATGACAGGTGGTCTAATAAATTTGTTAGGCACTGTACATTTTAACTATGCATGTTCTCATACTTGTTCAGATAAACACTGATCATGATCTTGGAAGCGCATTGAGGTGGAATTTTGATTTTTGATCAAATACAATATGAATATCAATATTGGAGGGAATGGTAAACTATTTTAGATGATACTAGTAAGGGTAAAATTATCCATCCATCCATTTTCCAAACCACATATCCTCACCATCTTAATTTAAACACTGTGAACTAAAGTGGGCTGGTCTGATCCATTAAACTCCAGGACTAAAACTGAGTCCCACTCCGGCCCTGAATGTTGTCTCCCAAACTCAATTGATTTGCATTTATAAGAAGAATAAGAAGAAGACGGGTATCTCATTGGGACACAGCCTGGTAGTCTCTTTTTTGTTTGCTTCAACCTTCTGATGTTAGCCTCTACCTTCTGATGTTGGCCTTTGAACTGCCGGGCGCGATGAAGAGTTCTCTGAAGCCTCTGCACTTCAACAAAGGGAATTCCTAAAATATCCTTTGATTTGAAGAGGTAAGGAAATAGATGGGGAATATTTTTAAACAGCAAGCAAAGCCAACATTTTGGGGGGAAATAATATGTTGTATGTGCCTCCACAAGTCTAAATTAATAGTGCATTTCTGGAATAAGAAATCAACAGAAAAAAAAAATCATACATTTTCAGATTCCAAGGGGCATGTTGGGCATTATTCACCCTCTGCTGTCAACTGAAATTAACGTCACAAGGGCCCTAGAAAACGTCACATGACCAAACCCAGAAATCAGGATATCCCGCCCGCTGCGATAACTAGCAGAACTACGGGTTCATTATATGATGGACAATATTCTAGCACGTTTGGTTGCAAACCATCATATAATCCAGTGGTCCCCAACCTTTTTTGCACCATGGGCCGGTTTAGAGGAAGCATTTTTCACGGACCGGCTGTCAAGGTGTGGCATATATATATATATATATATATATATATATATATATATATATATATATATATATATATATATACAACAAAAATAAATGAACATGGCGTGCTTAAAAACGAATGTTAAATGCATGAAAAAAAGTGCTTAAAAACGAATGTTAAATGCATGAGAAAAAAAATACAACTCAGCATAATGGTTCTGGCTCCTCAGTTTGCCTTTTTCCTTTTGAAAAGAAGCTCTTCGAAGACGTTTTTTTTTACTCATTTTTGCTAGTTTGCGGATTTATTTTTAGTAATGTATCACGTGACCGACGTGAAGACTGGTGTTGTTTCATTCACAAACGTTTCGTTCAAAAGAACGAATCTTTTCAGTGAACGAAATGAACTGAATCAGTTTATGAAATGATTCGTTCTTTGAGCTTGGCCGCCATGAGCGAGTCGGTTGGGAGTGGAAACGGAACTGCTGCAGCGTTCTGTGCATTCTTGACGTGTCAATTGCGACGCGTAGCTGTTGCAGCTAAGAAGATCCGGTAATTGCGTCTCAGCTAAGAAGATCCGGTAATTTTTCAAAGAAGTTCCGGTATTTGCGTCGCAGCTAAGAAGATACGGTAATTTTTCAAAGTAAAACCCATTTGACACGCGGAAACGTAATACAACAGAAATTATATAAATTGGTCATTCCTTCTATTCAGCTCAGTAACAAATACCTCACGGACCGCTACCAGTCCGTGGACGGGGGACCACTGATATAATCCACCCCTGCCTCCAGTGAAAGAGTCGAAATCAAGCACGCTGCCACAACGATTGTTCATAAGCAACACGCCAGATGTCACTAACGCGGCAGCCAACTTCAACATAAAAGGTCGACAACATCAATGCCTTGTTACGCTTTTATGTTGAAGTTGGGCTTCGCTGCTCCTCAGAGGTTTCTGGCACGAACACTCAGCTCGGCGGGCGGCCCTGCCGGCCACAATGGCCGACCCGACTACGACTTCTTGACTGGATTCTGTCCTGACTGCAGTTTATATTTCCATCATATACTGTTGCCACCAATATCAACACAACACCATTCCATAATCATGTTCAACACCATTCCATAATCCTGTGCAATCGCATAATCATGTTCAATCGTTAATTTAATACACTGAATTTATTTCGCTGTCGTTGATTAAATGGTAAAATGGCTGCTACATCACGTTAGCAGCTAGAAGCTAGCTACCCAAGTGGCTGGTGGGCTCATGACAGCCGGTGGCTAGTTTTTCCGAAAGAGTTTAATAGGCGAAAATGAATCTCCACACTTACCTTTGATGCTGCCAGCCTGATGCAGTTGAAGTTCCTAGTGATCCATTTTGAACTAGGCTTACTCAAATGTAAGGGAAAACACTAGCTAGTAGCTACATTAGATGTGACGTCACTTCCTCCCTTTCACCGGAAAAAGGGGCAGATTCACGTCACATTCTTATTCTGACAACTTTTGCACATGGAATTATGTAAAAATGGTGGCCCCTGATGTGTTTTAAAAGTATTTTTTAGAATACTTTGTAGACTGCATCAGATAAAGAAGATAAGGACGTTTACAATATAACGAAGTTTTGACTTCCAAGGTTTACTTCCGCTTTAAGATGGGAGAATAAACCTCAGATCCAGATCATCTGATTGACTCAAGGTGATCAGTCTCACCTCCATGTTTTGGTTAACCAGATTGTCACTGGATTTGTCTGAGCTTAAAATATTTTTCATTGGAGTGCGACTGATTAGAATAGTGCTTATGTAGTTATCCAATGAAAAAGTAAATCCCGAAGAAATCTTAATAGCACTTAAAGATAACACAAACTTTTCTCCTTGTGTTTTTGTTGGTGTTAAATAAAGGAGGTGCTTCCCAAGAAGAGAACACAGCAGAGAAATGTTTAATTTGACAAAATGATTATTATAAACACGACTATATAGCTTCATGATAAGGGCTTATTTCAGCAACTTAGAATAGTAAATGATACAGTATGGTGTAACAATAGTAATTAAACAAACTCACATAATAATGACAAAGCACAAAACTAATGTCACATAATAATGACAAAGCACAAAACTAATGTAATCAACTTGGTTGGACAATGACATAATGATCAAGTGATATGGTGAGATCCAGCGTACTTGTATGGGCTAGATCTTTTAAATTTCATATTCAGCAGGTTCCAAACAGTCCACACATCCAGCAGTACTGATGTGAAATGGCTTGTTGAATCCTTGATAATTAGAGGGATAATCCCTACTTGTATGGGCTAGATCTTTTACATTTCATATTCAGCAGGTTCCAAACATGTACTTGTATGGGCTAGATCTTTTGCATTTCATATTCAGCAGGTTCCAAACAGTCCACACATCCAGCAGTACTGATGTGACATGGCTTGTTGAATCCTGGATAATTAGAGGGATAATCAGGAGTCCAAGGAGACATGAAGAATTGACAATCGAGGGTTAATCAGGAGTCCAAGGACATATGAAGAATGGAAAATCATGTCAATTTCTGAAAATAGTGTTACTAAAGTCATCAGCTTCTGACACTGTAGCAGAGTCAGAATCTCTTGGTGGAGCAATAATTCTTTCACAACCTTTGATATCATCAGGGACACTTTCAGCAGGCCAGGCTAACAGGTCTTGCTCTCGAAAAGAGGGACCAGGAAATGTTTACGTTTACATTTCATCAAATAATTATAGGTCTTGCTCTCAATCAAATAATTATAGGTCTTGCTCTCAAAGAGAGGAACCAGGAAATGCTTACTTTTACATTTAATCAAATATTTAATTTTATCATCTCGGGCAAAATATGGAGCTATAGTCTCTAATGTGCCGCTCTAAACCAACAGAGGGATTGTTGTCATGAAGTGTAGTTGTTAATTGTAGGTTCACAAGTATAATCATACTGTATCTTGGTGGCTTCCACTGGAAAGCTAGTTAAGGCATCTGCAGATACTCAATCATCCTTGGATCTTATCAAGCACACTTCTAAGTAGGCCAGGTTCGTGAACCAAATTGTTATGAAGCAGGAAATCTAGAAAGCAATTCTACAGTGTCATAATCTTTATCCATTACCCGCAACGTGTGCAACATCTGGAATTGGTTTGCATTTAAGTAGCTTCTAATCCACCACTGGGAATCATTTTATGGTGTACTTGTGTTGTTGAACCCAGTAGCTCTTGGGAATCAAGAACAGACAATTCCTCCATAGTCGGTGTCATCGTGATATTAACCTTTATGCAATGCATAGACGGTCTTGTGTCACTAGCATATGTGCCGCTTCTAAATCATCAGTAATAAGTCTCAGTGACGCACTTGGAATTTGGAAATCATTTGAATTATGTAGAGCCGTGGGAGAAGGAGAAGTTACTGCCACAGTATAATTATTTTCAGATATGGATTTCTTGTATTGAAGAGTTGCCTGTGGTTAAACAGCTGTAGTTCGAAATCCATCTGGGGATTTGATTTGATCAAGCACACTAAGTAGGCCAGTTGACTAAATCAGCATTTTCTTGTAAATAAAAAATATGCAGTATTTCCAAGTGGCATCAGTTATGTGTTACTGCAATACATGAAAGATCTATAAAATTAATCTTCACTGGAATCTATCTTATGAAATGTACTTGATATGTTGAAAGTTGTTAAAATGTGTAGAGCTTGGAAATTAAGAGGACATTTTCTGACAAACTGTCATATTAGCCAATACTTCATGAAATATCTCGAGTTGGCATATGTGCAACTTCGAAATCATCAAGGGGATTGGTCAGACAACGTGCACTTGACATTTGGAAGTCATTGGAATTATGTAGATCCCTGGAACAAAGTCTACTAGTTACCCTTGCAGTGTCATGCTCAGATATGGCTTTCATGCTTTCAACATTTGTTTGTGGGAAAAAAAGATGTAGATTCTAATTCCTCTGTGGATTTCATTTCATCAAGCACACGTGCAGTTGAGACCAGGTTACTAAACCATGCTGTTCTTGGAAAGGAAAACCACAAAGTTTTTCCAATGTGTCATCTTTATCCATTTCTGCAATACATGGAAAATGTGGAGTTATTTGTATAAATTCAGCTTCTAAATCCTCAACAAAATCAATCTCATGATATTTACTTATGTTGAAAGTAGTTGGGTCATGCAGTTCTAGGGATTTAACACGAGATTCTTTTTCCAATATGTCATCATTTTTAGGTAGTATTGAAATGCAGGGAACATCTTGGATTGGTAATATACATGCCATTTCTAAACCATCAGTGGCATTGGTTTCAGAAGGTCTACTTTCCACGTATTCAGAATTTCCATGTGGACGAACAGCTGCAGATTCCAATCCATCTCTGGCAATAAGCTCATCGACCACACTTGATGTAGTCCTGGTAACTGAATCATGTGGTTCTTGCAAAGGAGAATTAGAAATCTTTTCCAAAGAGACATCTTCATCCATTATTTCAATGCATGGAATATCGGTAGTTTGTTTAATAAATTTAGATTCTAAATCATTGGAATTGAGCTGATGAAATGTACTTGTTAAAACATCGAGATCTTGGGAATTAGGAGGAGAGTTCCTCTAATGCATCATCATATTTAGCCAATAAGTCAAGGCATGGGATATCATGGGTTGTTTGTATATGTGCTTCTAAACCATCAGTAGTGTAGGTCTCAGAAAGTGCGCTGGGAATTTGGAAGTTATTTGAATTATGTAGATCCTTGAATGAAAGTGTTCGAGTTACTTGCATGACTTGCATGTAGTAAAACAGTGGTAGATTCTAATCCATCAGTGGATTTGATCTCAGCCAGCACATCTGAAGTAGGCCAGGTTACTGAGCTATGTTCTCAGATTTCCAAATTTCCATGATCAATTACTGAAATGCATGAAACATCTTCAGTTGGTTGCACAAATTCAGCTTCAAAATCATCTCTGGAATCAATCTCATGAAGTGTACATCCTATGTTGAAAGTTGTTAAATCGTGTAGCACTTGGGAATTAAGAGTGGATAGTTCTTCCAAAGTGTCATCAAAATTAGCCAATACTTCAGTGGATGAAATATACTGGGTTGGTAGACTATGTGCATCTTCTAAACCATCAGTGGTATAGGTCTCAGAAAGTGCATTAGGAATCTCAAAGTCCACTAGTGTCACTGCGTCATCATCTCCATATACCTTTTCAATGTTCTGAACAATTGCACATGGTAAAACAGCTGCAGATTTTGATCCGTTTTTGGATTTCATCTCATTGAGCACACTTGAAGGAACAGTAACTAAATCAGGTTGTTCTTGGAAAAGAGAATGACATAGTATTCCAAACGGGACATTATTTTTATCCATTACTGCAATACACTGACTGCCTAGAGTTGTCTGCATAAAACCAGCTTCTAAAACTTCACTGGAATTGTTTTCATGAAATATACTTTTTGTGTCATGAAGATCTTGGGAGTTAACAGGTGACAGTTCTTCCAATGTATCACATTTTGCCAATAATTCAAGGCATGTAAACTCTTGAGTTGGGAACAGTTGTGTAGCTTCTAAACCATCAGGGCAATAGGTCTCAGAAAGAACACTTTGGAAGTCAGTTGAATTATGTGAATCCCTGGAAGAAGGTCCACCAGTTACCACCCCTGCTTCATCCTCTCCAGGTATGGGTACCATGCACTGAACAATTGCATGTGGTAAAACAGCTGCAGATTCTAATCCATCATTGGTTATGATCTCAGCAAGCACACTTGAAGGCCCAGTAACTGAATCTAATTGTTCTTGACTAGGAGAACCAATAATTACTTCCAAAGTGCCATTATCTTGAGCTTGCAGGGCATTACATGGAACAGATTTTGCTTTTCCTAGCTCTGCATCTTCTGAATCATAAAGTTCACTTGGCATATCGAAATGTGTCAAAACCTTTGAATCTTTGCTAGTAGGCTCGCCAATGCACTTGTCTCTAGGCAAGACTCCCAAGCACTGAAAGGTTGTTAAAGCCACTGATTCTAAATGATCACTGGGATTGATTCCATGCAGGATATTTGATATAGGACACATTATTGAATCATGTTGCGTCTGGGAAATGGTACCAACAATTGTACTTTGTAGTACATTTGAAGCTACTTCTTCACATGGATTTGTCTCATTGATCCTATTGGACAATGTATAAGTTGTCAAATCATGTGAAACTTTGCAGGCAGAAGTACTAGGTCCTCCCAGAGCTTTTTGGGCTATTGCTGCTAAGCTTAAAATGCCTGGAGAAGGAAATACATTTAGGATTTGTAATGTGTCGATAGAATTACTCTCATCTGGTGTACTTGAAAAGGTGTCCGCTATTGAAACTTGTCGTTCATTAGAAGACAGTACGTCCACAGTATCATCATCTGTTGTTAAAGCTGCCATGAATGGAACAGGTGGATTTGGGCATACACTTACTGATTTGACTCCTGGGCTGTCACCAATCCTTTCAGGCATATTTGATTTGACCCAGGTTGGTGAATCCTGTTGCTCTTGGCAAGTATGGCCAGATTGGACTTCCAAATCTTTATCATATGTTGCTATTGCTTCAACATCTGGAATTTCTTGCACAGGTTTAGCTTTTAAAACATCAATGGGATTGATTTCATAGTTCATGGCTATAAGGGAGGGAGTTGAATCCTGGGGTTCTTTGAAAGCAGGCTCACTAGTTTCTGCCTGGGTCTCATAATCTCTAACCACAACTTCCATTTTTTCAACAGCAGCTGTCAAGTCTACACGACTGGTAAACCTGATCCAGTCCAACATACTTAACATGGGACTGGTTTGTGAATCATGTTGCTTTTGACAAGTAGGACCGGAATCTATTTCCACATTCTCATCTTGTGCTAAAATTGCAACTTTGGGAGTTTGTAGCACATTGTTAGGTTTTAAACAACCAATGGGACTGATGTCATGGAGGGTAGATGATATAGGGGAGTTCGTTGAATTCTCTGGTTCTTTGGAAGTACAACCACTAGGTTGTGACATGGTTTCATCGTTTCTACCCATAACGTTCGTACCTTCAACAGCAGCTGCCAATTCTAAACCACTAGTGGACATGATCCAATCAAACAAACTTGATATGGGACTGGTTGTTGAATCACATTGCTCTTGGCAGGTAGAACCACTAATGGGATTGATCTCATATAGTGTAGTCGATATAGGAGATGTTGAATCACCAGGTTCTCTGGAAATAGGGCCACTCGGTTCTGCCATGGTCTGATCAGCGCTACCCATTACGTTCATGTTTTCGAAATCAGCTGTTGATTCTAAACCACTGGTGGATGTGATCCAATCCAACAACATACTTAAAATAGGACTGACTGGAAAATGCGGTTGGAAAGAAGGACCAGAATCTCTTCCCAAAGCGTCATCTTTTGCTATTACTACAACCGCCGCAGTGGGTAGAACATGTGCAGATTTGAAACCACCAGCTAAATTGGTAATTGTAGTTGTTATGGGGGAGGTACTTGAATCCTCTGGTTCTTTGGAAGAAGGGAACCTCGATTCTGTCATGGTCTCCTGAGCTCCTTGAATGACCTTGCTTTCAAAAGCACTGCCTGATTCTAAACGACTGGTGGACGTGATCCAATCCAACGTAGTTGATAAGGGACTCATTGAATCAAGTTGGTCTTGGAAAACAGAATCAGTTTCCAAAGAGTCATCATCTTTCGTTATTATTGCAGCATCTGGTGTTGGTAGTACAAGTTTGAGTTGTAAACCACCAATTGAATCGGTGAGTGTAGTTGATATAGGGGAGACACTTGGTTCTGCCATGATCTCCTCATCTCTACACATAACTGTGTTTTCAACAGCAACTAAAGATTGTAATCCACTGGTGGATGTAATCCAATCTAATATACTTGGTTTGGGACTGATTGGTGAATCATGGCACTCTTGGCAAGTATGATCAGAATCATTTTCATCATCTTTGGCAATTACTGCAACCGCTGCAGTTGGTAGCACAAGTGAGGTTTTAAAATTACAAATGAAATTGTTGACTGTAGTTAATATAGGGGAGGTAGTTGAATCCTCTGGGTCTTTTGTGCTTTTGTTCCACTCCAACATATTTGATATTGAACTGGTTGGTGACTCATTTAGCTCTTTGCAAGTTGGACTAGAATTCATTTCCAAAGTGACATCTCTCTTAACTGCTGCATTATCTGGATTTGGTAGCACATATGTCGGTTTAAAACCACCAATTAAATTGGTAAGAGCAGTTGACATAGGGCATTTACTTGATTCGTCTGTTTCTTTGAAATTAGGGAAAGTACGATCAGCTATGGTCTCATCATGTCCAATGACTTCTATGCTTTCAAAAGCATCTCCTGATTCAAAATCACTGATGGATGTACTCCAATCCAACATTTTTGATATGGGACTGGTTGGTGAATCATGTTGTTCTTGGCAAGTAGGTTCAGAATTCATTTCAAAAGTGTCGTCTTTTACATTTAATGCAACATCTGGAGTTGGCAGCACAGGTTTAGGGTTGAAATCGTGAGTAAAATTGGTGAGTGTAGTTGATATAGGTAAGGTACTTGAATCCCCTGGTTCTCTGTAAACTCTGCCACTGAGTTTTGCTGTGGTCTGACCAGCTTTTTCCATAAAATCTATCCATTCACGAGCGTCAGTTGATTTTAACCCATTGGTTGATGTGATCCAATCCAATTTACTAGATATGGGATCAGGTTGAGCTTGGCAAATAGGACCATAATCAATTTCCAAAGAATCACCATCTTTCACCTTTATTTCAACATTTGGAGTTGGTAGAATAGGTTTATGTTTTAAACCAGTAAAGAAATTGGTGACTGCAGTTGAAATAGATGAGGTATTTGAATGTTCTTCTTTGGAATCAGGTCCACTAGGTTCTGACACAGTCTTCTCAGCTCTGCCCATAACATCCATGGTTTCAACAGCAGCTGGTGGTTCTAAACCACTGGTAGATGGGCTCAAATCCAACATATCTGATATGAGACTGTTTGGTAAATCATGTTGTTCTTGCCAAGTAGGTATAGAATGTATTTCCAAAGTGTAATCTTTGGCAATTACTGAAACATCTGGGTTACAACCCCAGATGTGCTCATGTGTAGGTTTTAAACAATCATTGGAATTGATGAGTGTAATTGATTTTGTAGCGGTTGTTGAATCCTCTTGCTCTTTTGAAGTGGGGTCACTATGTTCATTCGTGGTCTCATTAGCTCTTCCTATGACTTGAATGCTTTTAAAAGCAGTCAATTCTAAGCCACTGGTGGATGTGATCAAATCCAACTTACTTGATATGGGACTTATTGGTAATTTAGGTTGATCTTGGCAATCAGTTTCCAAAGACTTATCTTTCACTTTTATTTCAACATCTGGAGTTAGTAGCACAGGTTTAGATTTTAAACTACCGGTGAAATTGGTGGCTGTAGTTGATATTGGGGAGGTACTTGAATCTTTTTCTTTTGAAGCAGGTCCACGAGGTTTTGACATAGTCTTTTCATCGCTGCTTATAACCTCCATGTTTTCAACAGGAATTGATGAATCTAAACCACTGATGGATGTGATCACATCCAACATATTTGATATGGGACAGGTTGATAAATCATGTTGCTCTTGGAAAGTAGGTCCAGAAGTTACTCCCAAAATGTTATCTTTAGCAATGACTGCAACATCTGTGGTTGGTAGCACATGTGTAGGTTTTAAACTATCATTGAAATTGATGAGTGTAATTGATATGGGAAAGGTTGTTGAATCCTCTGGTTCTTTTGAAGTGTGGTAACTCAGTTTATCCATGGTCTCGTTAGCTTTTCCTATGACTTGAATGCTTTCAAAAGCAGTCAATTCTAAATTACTGGTGGGTGTGATCCAATCAGACTTACTTGATATGGCACTTGTTGAATTAGGTTCATCCTGGCAAGTAGGACCACAATCACTTTCCAAAGACTCATCATCTTTCACTTTTAATTCAACATCTGGAGTTAGTAGCGTAGGCTTAGGTTTTATACTGCCGATGAAATTGGTGACCGTAGTTAATATTGGGGAGGTACTTGAATTTTTTTCTTCTTTGGAAGCAGGTCCACTAGGTTCTGACATGGTCTTGCCAGCTCTGCTCATAACTTTCAAGTTTTCAACAGCAGTTGATGAATCTAAACCACCGGTGGATGTGATCAAATCCAAGACGTTTGATATGGGACAGGTTGGGAAATCATGTTGCTCTTGGAAAGTAGGTCCAGAAGGTGCTCCCAAAATGTCATATTTGGCAATTACTGCAACATCTAGGGTTGGTAGCGTATGTGTAGGTTTTAAACCTTCATTGGAATTGATGAGTGTAGTTGATATAGGAGAAGTAGTAGAATCCTCATGTTCTTTTAAAGTGGGGTCACTAGGTTCATTATTTCTTGCTGTAACGTCCATACTTTTAAAAGCATCAATCGATTCTAAACCACTGGAGGACGTGATCCAATCCAAGTTATTTGATATGGAGCTTTTTGTTGAATCATGTTGGTCTTGGCAAGGAGGAGAACAATCAGTTTCCAAACAGTCATCATCCTTTGCTTTGATTTCAACATCTGGAGTTGGAAGCATAGATTTAGGTTTTAAACCACCAATGAAATTGACAACTGTAGTTGATATAGGGGAGATACTTGTATCTTCTTTGGAAGCAGGGCCACAAGGTTCCGCTATGCTCTCATCAGCTTTGTCCAAAATGTCTATGCTTTCAAAAGCATAAGTCAATTCTAAACCACTGGTGGACGTGATCCAATCAAACTTACTTAATATGGGACTCGTTGCCGAATCAGGTTGGTCTTGGCAAGTAGGACCACAATCAGTTTCTACAGAGTCATCAGGTTGCACTTTTATTTCAACATCTGTAGTTGGTACCATAGGTTTAGGTTTTAAATCACCAATGACATTGGTGACTGTAGCTGTAATAACTGAAGGCCTTGAATCTTCTTCTTTGGAAGCAGATCCACGAGATTCTGACATGGTTTTGTCAGCTCTGCCCATATCATCCATGTACTCATCAGCAGCTGATGAATCTAAATCACAGGTGGATGTGATTGACTCCAAAGTATTTGATGTAGGACTCGTTGAAAAATCATATTGCTCTTGAGAAGTAGAACCAAAATGTACTCCCAAAGGGTCATCTTTGGCAATTACTGCAACATCTGGCTCTAGTGTAGGTTTTAAACCATCCTTGTAATTAATGAGTGTAGTTGATTTTGGAGAGGTAGTTGAATCCTCTTGTTCTTTTGAAGAGGGGCCACTAGGTTCATCCATGTTCACATCAGCTCTGCCTATAATTTCCATGCTTTCTAAACCACTGGTGGACATGATCCAATTCAACTTACTGAATGTATAACAGTTTCTTGAATCCGGCTTGTCCTGGCAAGTAGTGAGACCTAATTTTAGAACAGCCTCAGGCCTCGCTGTTTCTGTTCCAACAATAGGATCAATTTCATGGAGCATACTTGATATGTTGCAGGTTGTCAATTTACGTGTGGGTATAAGCTTGGTACTTTTTAGTGCTGTTACAGTGTTCACAGTTAGATCTGGTGCAACTGCAATATTTAAACATCTTGTGTTATTAAGCTCATCTTGTCGACTTGATGAGTCATTGGTATTAGGATAGCAAGGTACTGCTTCATTGTCAGTACATCCAGGTATTGCTGCCATGCATGGGACAACTGTAGTTGTATCACTTGGAAAATGGCAACCACCAATGGATTCAATCTCATTTAGCAGACATGACTGCATACAGTTAATTATATCCTGTACATCTTTGTAAGTAGGATCGCAGGGCACTGCCACAGGTTCACAATTTGGAGCAACTGTCACCTCCAAAAGTGACAGTTCACTTGCAGAGTCATCTCCATTTGCCATTACTTCCATGCTTGGAACAGCTGGGACTGATTGTACACATTTAGTGTACATATAATCTCCAGGGGTTAGATTAAGATCATCAGGCATACTGGACATGGTGAAGGTTGCTTTACCTTGTATATCGTTGTCAGTAGGACCATGATGTACAGCCACAGGGTCATCATCTCTACTCATTGCAACTGTGTATTGAGGAACTGAATCAAGCAGAACAGCAGAAGGATTTAAATCTCTAGATGTAATCCTTCTGGGCATCCTTGATCTCATCGATGTTATTGAATCCATTTGACCTGAGGGGGTTTGGTCAGTGTGTATTGCATCTCCAGTTATTGTTTCAGTGCAAGAATTTGAAGTTGATAGTCCAACTGTAACTTCTAAATCACCTATTTGTTTGTCTTGAATAGGCTCACTCCTCCCATCACAGAGAAACTGCTGAAGAACCTCCGCAGTTCTAGTGACAAAGTTACCCAAAACGAAACCCAGTGTCAAGATGGGCATTTTGTCTCACCCAATTTTACAGTCACAGAAAACATAAATGTTACTCTTGCTGTTGTGTAGTGAGACAAATAAGGCATTTTTTAAAATCCTTTATTAAAAAACTGTCCTACCATGTATGTAATGTCATCAAATGATGTTTACCTCTGTGATGTCATGACATGAGTGATTGATGAAATTAATGATTTCATCTTTATGACTTTAATACTAGTTTGTCACCGAAAAATAATGCTCATCATGCTTGAGTTAATAGTAGCAGTGAAGGCACAAACAACATAAGTGAGTAAGTGTAATATGCATCCAAACCCCACATATTTGTGAAATAATAGTGTTTCAAACTACTTTGGGATGTATTGTTGTTATTACAGTTTTGTTGGTTTATGGTGGCTTTAGTTAATAAAAGTATAAGCAAAATCAATATTATGCAGTTATTAACTTCTGTCTCTGCTGTCCATGTTAATGTAACAACTACAATGCCTTGAAAAAGTATTCATATAGTACCCCTTGAACTTTTTCACATTTTGCCACCTTAAACCAAAAACCTAATTGTTTTTTGTTGAGATTTGTCTCACAATACCAAAATACTTCGATACCGGCCGGCACTGAAACAATCCGACAGCAAAAATTTAAAACATCAGTAAAAGCAGTTGAATAAAAACTGACAAAACAATTTCAAATACTTTTTTTAGTTTTTTCGTCCATCCATTCTCAACACTGCTTATCCTGTTCTGGGTCGCGGGACGCTGGAGCCTATCTCATCTGACTTCGGGCGAAAGGCGAACTACACCCTGAACTGGTCGACAGTTGGAGCGCACATATATTTATTTTTATGTATTCAAAATATTACAATAAACTTGAAAACTTACATAATAATGGAATTAGCCAATTCTTAACATTAGTCATTTTCTAAATAATTAGATCGATAGCTGCATTATCATATATATCATGAGAAATATGTGTTTGTATGTCTATAAAAATAAATCTAACTGCATACAGAGCGTCTGCCTCACAGTTCCGAGGACCGGGGTTCAATCCCCGGCCCCGCCTGTGTGGAGTTTGCATGTTCTCCTCCGTGTTTGCCTTCGTGGGTTTTCTCCAGGCACTCCGGTTTCATCCCAGATCCCAAAAACATGCATGCAAGTTAATTGAGGAGTCTAAATTGCCCGGAGGTGTGAATGTGAGTGCGAATGGTTGTTTGTTTCTATGTGCCCTGCGATTGGCTGGCAACCAGTTCAGGGTGTACCCCGCCTCCTGCCCGATGATAGCTGGGATAGCTCCAGCACGGCCGCGACCCTCAGAAAATGGATGGATGGATGGATCTGTATGCAGTATGATATATACAGTAATGAAAAAAAATATTAGACCACCCTTGTTTCTTTAATTTCTTGTTCATTATAATACCTGCACCACTAAAGGCATTTTACCTGAAGAATACAAAAGGTTAATTGTATTAGTAAATATAATTTTGGGCACGGTGGCCGACTGGTTAGAGCGTCAGCCTCACAGTTCTGAGGACCCGGGTTCAATCCCCGACCCCGCCTGTGTGGAGTTTGCATGTTCTCCCTGTGCCTGTGTGGGTTTTCTCCGGGCACTCCGGTTTCCTCCCACATCCCAAAAACATGCATTAATTGGAGACTTTAAATTGCCCATAGGTGTGAATGTGAGTGCGAATGGTTGTTTGTTCCTATGTGCCCTGCGATTGGCTGGCAACCAGTTCAGGGTGTACCCCGCCTCCTGCCCGATGACAGCTGGGATAGGCTCCAGCACGCCCGCGACCCTCGTGAGGAGAAGCGGCTCAGAAAATGGATGGATGGATAGATTAATATAATTTTGGTTAACATCAAGGAAACCATGGAAAATGGCAAGAGCTAGATAGCTCTTATGAGCTGTTTTCGTTGTCATTATATTTGTCCAAACAAAGGTACATTTAGTTGTACCTGGTATTATAAAATGAACAAGAAACTGAAGAAAAATACTATATTCATAGTATTTTACTCATACTTAATACTGTGTATTTCAAGCTTTTTATTCAAGCTTTGAGTGTGCAGTATTCTTGTATTTGACTGCATTTGATTACTCCTATTGTAAACAATAAATTGTGTATCCACTCAGTGCAGTGCTGTTTTTCATTGCATACGGAGCCACGACACTCAAAAAGTGGACCTTTTTGCTCCACTTGGATAATAAGTGGTTTTCCTTTTGCATTTGGAGGATTTGTATTCTTCTCAAACTCCCTGATTTCCGGCGTGGTCTCGGCTGACGAGTGTAGCTTGTATCCGGGTCGGAGCGCTCCAAGCTGGTTTTACGTGCGGCGCGCACCCGCGCTAAGACGTCCCCTTCTAACGATGCTTTCGATCTCCTGCTTTGTAACACTGACTCTTGTGTGCATCATGCCGAGTAGCCCTAACAGCGCAGGAGAATCCACTGCATATAACACCAACTTTGCTCAAGTAGCCTCATGAGCTGCGGACTCTGAGGTTATGCTAATGGATGCTAAGGAGCTAGATGGGGGGACAAGTCGACTCGAGTCAAATGACTTGACTCGAGTCGATTCGAGTTGCCAGCTTTATGACTTGCAACTTACTTAACAAATACTTCAGAAAGACTTGACGTTAGACTTGGTAGCCAAGAGACTTGACTTCACTTTGACTTGAACAACGACTTGTCAAGTCATCTCGTTTAGAATTGGAAATCTGCATCTTAATTGAGACAGTGTGCCTTTTTTTTTTTAAGTTAGAAACGTTATGGGAGTCAACACAGTCTGCATTGTTGTGTACTTGCCAGCGTGATGTAGCGTAACTGCATGAACAACGATAGAAGAAGCTCAAAGATGATACAATTTGGATTTACAGATTTTATGTTGTCGATGAAGTCTGGAAAAATAGGATGGCAACCCGCATGGCTTGCAACTCGCACATTAAGGAGGAGAAGGAGAAAAAACGTAATGTCATGTGGAACGAATACAATGCGATGATCTGAAAGAAAAGCGAATAAAAAAACATACAAGACCGAGAATGAGACTTGAGAATGCCCAACTGTCCAGAACATTTCGCTCAGACAACGACTAACCGGCCCACTGTCAAACTATTTGCGTGATTACTCATGCAACGATGCTCCATAGTAGCTGCTAATGCTAACATAAACAAATCCTGTGAACACTATCTCGTCCATGATTGACAAACTACTATCTTATTATCTTCGCGGCCCGTTCATGGAGCGAAAAAAACACAAGCGCTTCAACTGCCACCACAAACGCTATGCTGTTTACATTACAGGAGCTGCACGGAGTCGCAGCTCTCTTTAACGTGACACATGCGTCACACTCGATAACGTGTTTTATATTCAGATGATTTTACACAGATATGGCTCTCTTCCTTGTAACATCTTTTATGCAGTTTTTGCAGACTACGGTTGTTTCCAAATGATAGACATGTCATTTCTTGGAACCATTGCTCGCTAGTCGCTAGCATCTTCTCCATGTTGGTGGAAGATTCAGGGAGTAGAGAAAAGTATCGAAAATAAAATCGATGATCCCCTTTTTCCATATTGAGCATTCATAAAATATTGATCAAATCGAGCTTCTCAATATATCGCTCAGCACTAATTGTAAACTCACAAAATCTGAAACAGTTCAAGGGGTATGAATACTTTTTCAAGGCACTCTTACAACTCTCTCATATACAGTAATATTACGAAGAACTCACTAACAAGTTCATCATTAACAACATAGAGCGTTGACATAAAGCCTTTTGACCCTTAGAGGCCAACATGCCTTTCACATACGATGATGCAAACTAATGTCCTGCAAACTATCATGTTTTGACAGACACATTTATATCCAAGTCACTGGTGATATAGTTTACATTTGCTTGATTTAGCTCTAGGCAGCGCGGGTTCAGTTCCCACTCAGTGATGGTGTCAGGTTATTTGAAGTTTTGCCGCATTCCTTGCCTTAACTCAAAAATGGCCAACAGCACAGAATGTAGGTGATAAACGCAGATGGCACATTTTCTTCTTCTTTATAGTTTATTTGAATTGAGGTGCCGAAATCAGGTTGAAAACCTTTAAAGAAAATAATATTGCCAGTGGTACATTAAACAAACTAATAATCATTACAATGAGTTCCTAAACACACTTTAAATAACTAAGAAATAGTAGGCATTCATCCTACCAAACAAAATACCCACATAGCTCAAGCACCTGAGGTCACCAATTAAGCCAAAATAGGCTAAAGTTGCTAGTTTGGCTTCATGTCATCACATCCACAGGCCACATGATATCTCGTATTGTCAATTTCCATTTAGCATTAGCATGTTTAGTTTACTCCTAATGTAGATTAGCATGCAATTAACATTTGAAACGTTGCACAAGTTTAGCATGTTATCGTTCACATGTTAAGCTAATAGCTAGGGTACCATGCAATTAATACTAGAAAATATTAAACATTGCACGTTAGCAATATAATTTTAAGATAATGTCTAAGCTAATAGCTAGTGCAGCATGCCACTAACATTTGAAACTTAAACATTGCATGTTAGCATGAACACATTAGTATGTATTGGACAGAATTAGTCAAACTGAATCCCACCAGTGGTATCCCTGCAGTTTGTCCATGACGCTCTCCTTTCTACACTTGGATAACAGTTTAGTTTCTTGGGTTTTTCTTGAACCAGTAACTCATGCAGCAGCTTGTCTATTTCACTTGTGTTTTTTTTGTTTAGTTTTTTCTTCTGCAGATGGCATCTAACATTTAAGAGGCATTACTGCCATTTACTGTGCTGGTTTGTGGGCCAAAATAAGTATATACTTACAAGGAGCAAAACAAAGAACAAAAACAGAAACTTAAATGATCTTTTATCATCTCTTTTCTCTTAGAAACTAAAACAAGACTAATAAAATAAATTTCTTTAGTCCTCAACATATTCTAAACCTGAACTACTGCATTCCTACCTTAATTTGTTCATCTCAGTTTCTTGTAGTTATTTAATATCACTGATGTGATATATAATTTAAAGTTTCTATGTATCAAAGGATCTATCTATCTATCTATCTATCTATCTATCTATCTATCTATCTATCTATCTATCTATCTATCTATCTATCTATCTATCTATCTATCTATCTATCTATCTATCTATCAGAACCATTTACTAATCTTTTGTTACCCTTGACTCGATGTCTCTTGGCTGCCCTGAGCACTGAGATCATCCCTCACACCCTACCATTTTAGCTGTTATATGTTTTCTGCTGCTCTAAATATAATTTGTATTCTCTCCGTTTTTTTAAAATGTTATACCCATTGTTGCATTTATTACACCTGCAATGAATGTGATGAGTCTTTTTGTATGCAGTCTTTCCCTTCCTGATTTGGTTTGCCTGTTTGTCAAGTTGTTTTTTTCCATTTTTCTCCACTGGGTTTCCCTCTCTCTGCTGATTCAGTACCTTTACAGCATCTGCATTTGTGAGTTTATTTTGCCCTTTGACCTGCTGAACTTGCACCTCTCGTTTCATGACCTTACATTCCCTAAATGCCACGCTATGACTTTTTCCACAACGACAACACTTGGGTTGACTCTGATTTCTACATTGTGTGTTCGTGATCCTCCCCGCACCTTGCAAACCGTCTCTTCCCTTTGCATGTCAAACCTGTATGACCGAATCTATGACACTTTGTAGCACCTCTCTTGGTTCATATTCCCTAACCGAGTATGACATGAATCCTAGATAGACTTTTCTGGGATGGTCTCTTCAAAAACCAACATAACGCTTCTACTATTTATTTTCTTCTCATCTTGTTATTTGGAGTTCCCTTGCCTCATTTAATGCTCCTCTAAAATTCAACATTATTTTCTCCATAGAAAACTCCTCTGGTATTCTCCAGATCACCCCTTCCTTCCACTTATCCTCTATCTCCACCCGACTCACGCTCACCACCTTCCACCATCCCAACTCCTTCATCCATCATGCTATCTCCCTTTACTCCTCGAATATTTCCCACTTGATTTTTTTAGAATCTTGTCATCACCGAAATGAAGAATAACTATATACTCCCTCTCCAAAACCTCTTTTCCTTGTCCTACCTCAACGTTTCTATTTGCTTTTTGCTTTTTAGTGCCAACTACCTCAAATGGGTCTTCTGTTTTTCCTCCCATTCCTTCACTACTCTCATACCTAGCATCCATACTGTCACTAACACTACTGTCATTCCCTTCAAAATCTCCTCACTCTGACCCATTCACAGCACAGCTGTGCCTCTGCAGAGTCATTCAAGTTCCTGCCAGTGCCCACAGAAAATCCTCATCTTCTACGCCAACCTCCAGAGGGCAGGGGTGAAGGTATCACAATCCACTGTTTGAAGAAGACTTTGAGAGAAGAAATATTGAGGCGATGCCACAAGATGCAAACCACTCATCAGCAAATAGAATCAGAAGGCCAGACTGGATTTTGCAAAGAAGTACAGAGCCAGAAATGTTTTGGAACAAAGTTTTATGGACTGATGAGACCAAGATTAACTCTGGAATTCTGAACTTTTCTTTCATATTCATCTTTTGATCTGACACCCAATGTCTTCAGTATACAACAAAAACAAAGGAATTGACCTTGCCGCTCCAATACTTTGGGAGGAAACTGTATATGGATCCTTAGTCTTTATGAGTCGCCATCTAGCCACCAATCATTTCGCCTTTTCCAGCTAAACCCTCATCATCCTCATCCCATTTCCTGGTTTACCACTTCCTCATCCTTTTAGCTCCTCCTGAGTGATCTACCTCCTGTCATTTCAAAATAAGAGCTCATACCTGTTGAGCAGGTTACAGCTACAGAGCACAGATGTGTTAATGTAAGTGTGAAGTGTGGTTGTCTGTCTCTATATGAACCCTGTGATTTTAGTCCGTGTTTAACCTTGTCACTATAGCTGACAATGACACCCAACTGGAAAAGCAGTATAGAAAATAGATGGATGGATTTCTACTTACATGAAAACGTCTGTTTCAAATCTGCATTCTGCACCACGGATTATATGTCATAAAATTACCGCATGAATGTGATTCATTCATTCTTGTAATGTTACCTGTGCACGTGTGATATATCAACAGGTTAGTTCGGGTTGATTGCATTTAGTGTGTCATTGTCAATGTCAAAAGACAATGTTCAAAATTCATCGAGTGCTAAAATGAAAGGTAGTGGTTTTTATGCCTCTGCTACGGAGACGCTGTAATTTAGCGGAGTATTGTTACGTTTGAAATTTTGAATGTTAGAAAACAAATGTATGCCATTTATGAGAAAGCAGATCTGGTTCTGACCAGAGGTCGCCTGGGTGCGATCAGCAGAAAAGGTGCTCGAAGGACAGGCAGCAGAGAGGAGAGAGCAAGGCCGGTGATGATGTGTCACAGTTGTTCCATGTACATCATTAAAACCTGGAGCCTAATCCTGTAGCTACTTTAATCTCCTAATTCTGCACCATTTTCTCTCTGCTGCACCCTTTCTCCATTCTCTCGCTCTCTCTCTCTTGCTGATTTAAAATCATGCAAAAGCTTTCACTGCCTCTCCAATACGACACAACACACACACATTTCTAGTTTTTCATTAAGGTCACTCTACTTGACTTGCTCTTACTGCCTTTGAATGTGTGTGCGTGCGTGTGTGTATGTGTGTGTGTGTGTGTGTGTGTGTGCGTGCGTGGGGCAAATGCTCTCTCCTGCTCCTTCCATGTGCCTTGTCAGCCCTTGAACATATTGGATTATAAGTATAGTGTATAGAACAGCGCAATGTTCTGTATCCATTTCTTGCCCAGCTCCTTGGAACGCTGTACATGATAAGCAATATAGAAACGGGGGGATCATGCATAGATAGGTCTTTGTACTCTGGCACAACAAAGGATGACTTGATCAACAAGCACCGTATATAATTTACAAAGTCCGATAGCCGATGGCTCAATAGTTCAATCCATGGGTCCAATGCATGAAAAACATACTGTAGTTTAGTGTGGATGTAGGGAACATTTCCTTTATTGCTGTTTTGCAGTTGCTGCTGTGTGATTGCATCTGTTGCCGTGCATGGGAATTATCGTGTACCAAATATAGAAGCAAATTTCAAACAGGCTGAGCCTCCTGCAGGAGAATTATATATTTATAAGAGCTTGTAATAATGGTCCAAACTCACAGGAGCGATGTAATAGCCCTCATAGTACCTCATTTGACTGTGTTGTTTCTACACTTGCTCGTTATTGCTTTCCTCGGTGTAAAATTCTCCAAAATGGTCGAGCTTTTTTATCCACAGCAATAAATGCCCTGCTGACATGCTGATATGGCCATCTGGTGTCAACATGCACAGGAGCGAGTCAGTAAATGTAGCTTTGCATGTGTTTCTATTTAATCTCCTGCGTCAGTGCTGCCTCGTTGGTGACTGGTCAAGTTTTAAGGCTTTTTTTTATGTTATTTACAGTGAATGTTATACAGTACAGTGCAAATCTATATATACTTGTTATCTGCTAAAATAAATAAATTACATGAAATGAAATTAGTAGGCTACAGAAGGAATTGTGGTTAGCACATTTGTCTCGCAGTCGAGAGGTCCCGGTTCACATCACTGTGTGGATTTTACACGTTCTGCCTGGATTTGTCCCACCTCTTGCCTGGAGTCAGCTGAGATGGGCTCCAGTTCACCTGTGACCCTAATGATTATCAAGCGGTATAGAAAATGGACGGCTTGATACAGAAGTCTCACTTTGGCTGCTATCCTACCAAAAAAACAGAGTTGTACTGATGATAACAGCAGGCCTTATTCGGACTAACTTTTTACTTCTGAGTCCATCTTTTACATATTTTCAGAGGCCTGATGTGTATGTTTTCAAACAACCACTCAGAACTGTCTCAAGCACAGGTGTGTAATGGTCAATGAAAATATTCCACACTTCAAAAATCTCCATCCACATAAAAAGTATGTTTTTTTCCATGGCCTGTACCACAACTCAGGTTAATGGACTTTTCTATTTATTATTATTATTATTATTTTTTAAATATTAAAAAAAGAATTATAACAACATGAAATTTACTATAAATCCTATATCAGTGTGACTTTTTTTTTTTTTTGCTCAATCATGCTGGCATTCAAATGAGCATAGGATTTGTTGCGAGCACAGAACAGATGCAGCATGACCTCACAATTAGTCATTTCAGATTACATTAAACCTTACCAGGAAGTTGCTCATTAGCTTGTGCACCTTGCATCTCAGTGAGCAGCAACAAGGATGATCCTCGACTAAACCATGCAGACTTTATTATTTTTACCATTTCTTTAACTGCATGCCCTCTTGTTTGAAGCACCAAACGAACAAAGGCTATACAAATACAGTGCAGTACAGTACTTTCACTGTTAAGAGTAGTCAAAAACGTTCTGTAGCCAATTGCTGATTATTTCATTTGTGAGCTGGTAATTGTGTGCTCATCCAAACAATGCCGTTCTTGTTGGTATTGTTTGAGAGGCAAGCTTGAATCTTCCCAGAAGCAGAGTTCATGCATTTTTTATGTGACCTGGGATAGTGTGGCCCAAATATTTCAGATACAATCCAAAAGTAAGAAAATGAAGTATACGCTAATTGCCTGCAGAGAATCCCCAGTGATATGTCACAATATTAAAATTATTTATTTCACAATATCAGAGACCTTCATGCTGCTATCATGGTTTCATCCAACAGCCTATGCTATTTTTATTAATTAAATGTAATATTACCAGCCAACTTTACAAAGCCCCCAATGTCTTTCTTGACTTATTTAGCACACTATGGAAAAAGCCTCATTTGGGAGAAGTAAATTTAGATGCAGAATTGCAAATGTTCCGCATTCAGGGACACAGGCAGCAGACAATAACTAACAAAACACAGTCACATGAACCACAGGGACATGCAGTCTCTAGATGGGCTCCTCCTTCAGCGCCCTTTTGGCAGAGGAGCTGATACTTGTAATACGGCACAATAGAAGCCATGTCAGGTTACTTCTATGGTCTCGTCTACTATTTGTGTGCAGCTGGGAAGGTCCTTGAACGCACCTTGACTGCATACCTTCTCAATCCCTGTGTGTGTCTTGTCTGCTGATCTCCCATGAGTTCCCTTGCACTGCTGTGGTACAAACACTGCAGCATAAACAGAACTTCAAAAGGTTTTTGAGGTTGAGTATTAAAACAGAAACTTTCCACACGACATCAGACTACCCTTACTTCATACCCTGGATGTAGAAAGACATGACAAATCATTTGTAACAGGTGAAATGAGATTAATAGTGGTTTATAATTTACGACCATAGTAATTCCCATTGAATCATTCACAGATTCTAGTGAGAGGGGATTACAAATTCCTTTTTTATAAACAATAATGGCAAAATGTGTGGTGGAAATATCATTTCTCTCATACAGACAGACCAAGAAAGTGGACAAAAGGCAGAAAACAGATGCTGAGATGCTCGGATGCTAACGCAGATAGAAGGGTTTACTAGAAGACGTAATTGGAGGCATCCTAATCAGATGCTCGAGCCACCTCATCTGGCTCCTCCCGGATGACCGAGCTTCTCATCCTATCGCTAAGGGAGAGGAAACTCTTTTTGGTTGCTTCTATCCGAGACCTTGTTCGTTCAGTCACGACCCACAGCTCGTGACCATAGATGAGGGTAGAACGTCGATTGACCGGTAAATTGAGAGCTTAGACCTTTCGGTTTAGCTCCTTCTTTACCACAACGGACAACGGATACAAAGTCTACATCACTGCAGACACTGCACCGATCCGCCTGTCGATCTTTATGTCTTTATGTCTCAAAATGTGTTCTCTGTCAATTGAGTGTCTGTTGTCGTACTAGAGCGCCTCCAATTACCGGAGACAAATTTGTTGTGTGTTTTTTGGACAAACTAGGCAAATAAAGATGATTCTGATTCTCATTCTGATCTTCCGTTCCATTCGTCCCTCACTCGTGAACAAGACCCCAAGATACTTGAACTCCTCCACTTGGGGAAGGATCTCATCCCTGACCTGGAGAGGGCACCCCACCCTTTTCTGACTCAGGACCATGGTCTCAGGTTTGGAGGTGCTGATTCTCATCCCAGCCGCTTCACACTCGCTGCGAACCGCTCCAGTGAGAGTTGGAAATCACGGCTTGATGAAGCCAACAGAACCACATCATCTGCAAAAAGCAGAGATGCAATACTGAGGCCACCAAACCGGTGCCTTGGGGGTGTCCAACCCTCACCGGAAACGAGTCCGACTTACTGCTGGCAATGCGGACCAAACTCTTACACCGGTCGTACAGGGACCGGACATCCCGTATCAGGGGTCCAGTACCCCATACTCCCGAAGCACCCCCCGACAGGACTCCCCGAGGGACACTGTCGAATGCCTTCTCCAAGTCCACAAAAAAGTCCATATAGACTGGTTGGGCGAACTCCCATGCACCCTCGAGGACCCTGCCGAGGGTTTAGCGCTGGTCCACTGTTCCACGGCCAGGACGAAAACCACACTGCTCCTCCTGAATCTGAGATTCAACTTCCCGACAGACCCTCCTCTTGAGCACCCCTGAATAGACCTTACCAGGGAGGCTGAGGAGTGTGATCCCCCTGTAGTTGGAACACACCCTCCGGTCCCCCTTCTTAAAAAGGGGGACCACCACCCCAGTCTGCCAATCCAGAGGCACTGTCCCCGATGTCTACGCGATGTTGCAGAGGTGTGTCAACCAGGACAGCCCCACAACATCCTGAGTCTTTAGGAACTCTGGGCGAATCTCATCCACCCCCGGGGCCTTGCCACTGAGGAGCTTTTTAACCAACTCGGTGACCTTAACCCCAGAGGTAGGAGAGCCCGCCTCAGAAAACCCAGACTCTGCTTCCTCATGGGAAGGCGTGTCGGTGGAATTGAGGAGGTCTTCGAAGTATTCTCCCCACTGACTCACAACGTCCCTAGTCGAGGTCAGCAGTGCCCCATCCTCACTATACACAGGGTTGATGGTGCATTGCTTCCCCATCCTGGATTGTGGACCAGAATTTCCTCAAAGCTGTCCGGAAGTCGTTCTCCATGGCCTCAGCGAACTCCTCCCAGGTCCGAGTTTTTGCCTCAGCGACCACCCTCTCTTCACCCGAGTGTCCAAGACATGCGGCCGCAAGTCCGATGACACGACCACAAAGTCGATCATCGAACGGTGACCTACGGTGTCCTGGTGCAAAGTGCATGTGTGGACACCCTTATGCTTGAACATGGTGTTCGTTATGGACAATCCGTGGTGAGCACAGAAGTCCAATAACAGAAAACCACTCGGGTTCTGATTGGGAGGGGTGTGTGGTTGGGGCTTTTCCTCCCAATCACGCCCTTGCAGTTCTCACTGTTATTGCCCACGTGAGCATTGAAGTCCCCCAACAGAACGATGGAGTCCTCAATGGGAGCGCTCTCCAGCACCCCCTGCAAGGACTCCAAAAAGGGTGGGTACTCTAAACTACTGTTTGGTGCATAGGCACAAACAACAGTCAGGACCCGTCACCCCACCCGAAGGCGGAGGGAGGCTACCCTCTCGTCGACCGGGGTGAACCCCAATGTACCAGGGGGCAATAAGTATACCCACACCTGCTCGGCGCCTCTCACCGTGGGCAACTCCAGAGTGGAAGAGAGTCCAACCGCTCTCTCGAGGACCGGTACCAGAGACCAAGCCATGTGTGGAGGCGAGCACGACTATATCTGGTTAGAACTTCTCGACCTCACACACCAGCTCGGGCTCCTTCCCTGCCAGAGAGGTGACATTCCACATCCCTGGAACCAGCTTCTGTAGCCGGGGATCGAATCGCCAAGGTCCCTGCCTTCGGCCAATATTGAATATTTGAATATTTTCTTCTACAACTCCAATTCCAATGAGGTTGGGACGTTGTGTTAAACATAAATAAAAACAGAATACAATGATTTGCAAATCATGTTCGACCTATATTTAATTGAATACACTACAAAGACAAGATATTTAATATTCAAACTGATCAACTTGATTATTTTTAGCAAATAATCATTAAATTAGAATTTTATGGCTGCAACACGTTCCAAAAAAGCTGGGACAGGGTCATGTTTACCACTGTGTTACATCACCTTTTCTTTTAACAACAGTCAATAAAGGTTTGGGAACTGAGGACACTAATTGTTGAATTTTTGAAGGTGGAATTCTTTCCCATTCTTGCTTGATGTACAGCTTCAGCTGTTCAACTGTCCGGTGTCTCCGTTGTCGTATTTTACGCTTCATAATGCGCCGCACATTTTCAATGGGAGACAAGTCTTGACTGCAGGCAGGCCAGTCTAGTACCCGCACTCTTTTACTACAAAGCCACGCTGTTGTAACACGTGCAGAATGTGGTTTGGCATTGTCTTGCTGAAATAAGCAGGGGCGTCCATGAAAAAGTTGTTGCTTGGATGGCAGGATATGTTTCTCCAAAACCTGTATATACCTTTCAGCATTAATGGTGCCTTCACAGATGTGTAAGTTACCCATGCCATTGGCACTAACACAGCCCCATACCATCACAGATGCTGGCTTTTGAACTTTGCGTCCATAACAGTCCGGATGGTTCTTTTCCTCTTTGGCCCGGAGGACACGACGTCCACAATTTCCAAAAACAATTTGAAATTTGGACTCATCAGACCACAGAACACTTTTCCACTTTTCATCAGTCCATCTTAGATGAGCTCGGGCCCAGAGAAGCCGGCGGCGTTTCTGGGTATTGTTGATAAATGGCTTTTGCTTTGCATAGTAGTGTTTCAAGTTGCACTTACGGATGTAGCGCCGAACTGTATTTACTGACATTGGTTTTCTGAAGTGTTCCTGAGCCCATGTGGTGATCTCCTTGACACATTGATGTCAGTTTTTGATGCAGTGCCGCCTGAGGGATCGAAGGTCACGGGCATTCAATGTTGGTTTTGGGCCTTGCCGCTTACATGCAGTGATTTCTCCAGATTCTCTCAAACCTTTGGTGATATTATGGACCGTAGATGATGAAATCCCTAAATTCCTTGCAATTGTACGTTGAGGAACATTGTCCTTGAACTGTTCGACTATTTTCTCACGCACTTGTTCCCAAAGAGGTGAACCTCGCCCCAGCTTTTTGGGAACGTGTTGCAGCCATAAAATTCGAATTTAATGATTATTTGCTAAAAACAATAAAGTTTATCAGTTTGAACATTAAATATCTTGTCTTCGTAGTGTATTCAATTAAATATAGGTTGATCATGATTTGCAAATCATTGTATTCTGTTTTTATTTAGGTTTAACACAATGTCCCAACTTCATTGGAATTGGGGTTGTAAAATAATTGAGAGAGGAACAATGCACTTCAGTGCAGACCACCCGCGTGTCACCCATTATGTAGATGGTTTCACGTGGCTTTGAAGCAGTTGTCTTGCCGTATTCTCCCCTCAGTCTATTGTAAAGTCTCTATTATGGCCTGCGGTTGTGTCTCAAACACATCAAGGTGAGCGGGTGGGGTAGCGCACGCCCCTGCAGCCACAGCTATTTCAATGAACAGACAGAATTTAATTAAAAATACCAGTAACAGAACATGCTGGAGTTATTCAGATTTAATCAGACTGTCACACTGGAACTCTCACTGAATGAATGCAGGCAATTAATGCAAGGCTGAAAGAGAAATGCTAAATCCTGTTTTCTGCACCCCATGTCTTTTGAGCACAAGAGTTTTTGTATTGGTGCTATCGGCATGAAAACTGTCTTTGTAATAGAAGAGCATTTAACAGTACGAATCGCCAAATGCATTTGTTGATTTTCGGATCCTTAAGAATTGTGTTATGTTCAATTTGATTGATCTAATGTTGGTATTGACAAAGTTATGCTGTGTTGTCCATCTGGTGTATGCTCTAAAGAGGTGGCAGAATAATAATACTTTTACAGTACATAGGACCAGGCAACTATTCGGGGTAAGGGGTTTCTACGTAACATAAAATGATCTTTCAGAGAACTTGTTTTCAACAAGAGGTGCTGCTCTGTTGGTTAGCAACAGGGTTCAAATGGAATCTGCATTTTTAATGTCTGAACAATAGTGTTTTGCACTCAAGTAATTACAGATACATGTTTTTTCCCCGAGGGAAGAAAAGGAGACATTGATTTGGAAAGAGCTGGTTGTTTGTTTCTTTCAAGTACATGGCCCACTTGCCGAATAATAGAGACAAGGTGTCTATTGGAGTGAAGGCCAATATTTAAATAAATGAAATACGGTAATAGGAAATGCATGTTGGCTGTTTGTTTATCAGGTGTATGTGTCCTTCGTTTGATTTCCCTCATCAAAAATCATTCAATATTTCAAAATGCCTGTTGTATCATGTCAGTCCTTTTAATATCACATTTCTGTGGGTTTTACTTGGCTTTGGGTTAACCCCTGGGTAATTAGATTTCCTAACCTCAGACTGTCAACAGCACCTTAGATGTTGGGGGAAATTTAAATCTCACTTCATTAGTAAATCAATATAAAACACAGCCAAAGTGTAGAAATGAGGAGATGCAGTCAAACGATTAACCTACTGCGGGAATTGATTTAGTCTGCTTCAGCTTCTCTCTTTTGGTAATGTCAAGCTTTTACTGTACATAGGTACTGGGAGGGTGAAAAATTTATCTTTGCTTCAAAAGATGACAACATGCCAAGATCAGCACAGATTTTCGTTTTCACCCAGGCAATTATCTGCTATAGTAATCAGTGCACATCTGCTGCCTAATAGTCGATGGAATCACTCCCTCAGCGGGCTGTACAAATTACAGTTATTCATCAAGGAAGCACAGTGCACTCACTGCCAATGATGCTGAATCAATTCATTGGATACATGGACACATATATTGAGGTTTTCATTAAGCTATTGGCCAACCAACTGTTTACTGGTGAAGTTACACCTGCTCAGTGAAGGGGAAAAGTTTGCCGTTGAATCAAACAACATATGTATAATCCTAGTAGGAATAACATGATATGGTGTCATACATTCAACATCCAAATTTGCAAAACATCTATTAGCAGAATTCTAAAGCAATATTGCATCTGTATAGCTGAAGAAGCCTAATCAGAAATGATTGTAAGGATTGGCTTCATCTGTCACTTGTACCCCAAAGCAGACACAACAATTCTTGTGCAATTTAGTAGTGTTAGCTAAAAACCAGGGGATCGTGCAAGCGTGGAATACAAAACAAAAGAATACAAAAACAGAAAACGATGACAAAAGGTCATTGTCAAATATAAACCAATACTATCAGGAACTAAAGGAGGTGGATAGAGCCACAGTGGAAGGAAGGTACAGATAGTGTATACTGTAAAACAAAACAGGCTCTAACCTACACTAAGCTGGAGTAACGAATAAGAAACCCAAACCTACTCTGACGTACACAAGGTAGAAATACAAAAACAGAGAAACTTATCTGGCCCATTGATTCACAAATGTTGTCCCCTTGGTACCCACATTTTTCTATTCTTGCTAAGTTGTGACCCACTATTACAGAAGTTAAGAACAATAAAGAACATGCATTGTTCAAAAATAGCCTTTGAAAACATGAATATCGTCATTTTAAAAATAACTACTCATGATTACATGTTTAAAGTGCCTTTCATAGCACCTTATTAGGAAACTCAGGACGAACATAATGTATGTACAGATTGTTTATATCTTGGCACTCATCTCTTCTTGTGTGTCTTCTTTTTTTTAGAAATGAAGGCAGAAAACCAAAGCAACTATAACACTTTTAACAGTCTGAATTATGCTGTAAATATTTTATGACCTGTTCGCGACCCACTTAAAATGGCACTGCGATCCACTTTTTGGTCCCAACCCATCAGTTGAGAATCACTGATCTAGCCTAAGGTAGAAAAACCAAACACAGAAAAACACAGCAGTATGTACTTATAGTACAAGGAGTAACCACGCCGGAAAGAAAAGGACAGATTAAATACAAATTGTGCAGAGCCCAGCCAGACAGCACAGCAAACAGGAAAAGATCTGTATGGGTCCACATCTGAGAATTTGGATACTTTGGGGAATGGACAGACAGATGAGTGGGAACAAGATGCTTCCTATGTAGTTGTTTAACCTGATTACTGTATACAAAAAAGCATTCTTACTGTGTCTTTAATCGACTGTTTTGACTACATACACAGACACACAAAATGTAGTTTTTAAAGCCCCATCGCATCAACACCATAGGCACTGGCCAGACCCTAAATTCTCACTTCTGGGGTGGGAGTAAATTTTCTGCAATTTTCAAGTTTGACCACTTTTTCAGGTCAGTGGCTGGGATACAGATGGGTTTACAGATGTATCTGCCACCAGCCTGAATCATCAAGAAGGGTCTCGAAACCTTCTGAAGAAGCCTAATCAGAAATGATTGTAAGGGTTGGCTTCATCTGTCACTTGTACCCAAAAGCAGACACAAACATTCTTGTGCAATTTAGTAGTGTTTGTTAAAAACCAGGGGATCGTGCAAGCGTGCAATATAAAACAAAACAATACAAAAACAGAAAACGATGACAAAAATAAAGGAATACTGTAATAATGCTCCGTTTTGATTTGAACAGAGGTATTAATTTAGCAATATGTTTATTAATGTACTGTAATTGTAGTTTGAAGTGATGTTGAACTTTACTGTATCATACAGAGAGCTGTGTCTTCTTTAGATACACAAGACAAAATGTTTCAGTAGGATGCAGTGCAGTGTAGAATTTGTGCTCTTTTATTCAAGTGGGCAGGGAGAAATCCCTCAGAGCACATGTTCAACCCTACTTGACTCCATATGGCAGATTGAGGATTACAGAGTCTGTCATCTTTCCACTGTGTCACTCAGGTCAGGGGTTCCAGTAAATGTTCGTGTCATATTTTGCGTTACAGGATGGAGGAAACGTTGGCATCATCCATCAAGTAAGAGAAAGGCAGAAGGTGAAAGCAGCTCCCAGCACTCACAGGAGAATGATGCACTGTTTACACACACTCAGAGGGGCTCCGTCACTGTTGAGCTGCGGATTTCCGCTTGGAAGTTGTACTCCATTGCACATGGCTGCCAAAACACTCTCTGCTATCATAACATTTACTTTGCCACAGGTGGTGTGTTAGGCAAATGCTGTTTGATGAGCACACACTGCAACAATTTCCCAGGGCAGATGAACATATTGCACACCTCATGCCCCAGATAAGATACAAGTTAATAGAACAATTTGTTTTCGCATTACATCCAGGTGGCTTAGAGAGACTTTTCTTTAAAGCACATTGTTGTGCCATCCTGTAAACATGTGTTTACAGAGCCCGAGGGGCAGTAGAGGGATGGAAAATATGATTGATTCAGCACCAAATCAAAGAAACCACTCCTGCTTTCTGTATCAGCCCTTCCCATCACAATATTTGAAATACTGTATCTGGTACCCTCTCACCTGTCTTAACAACACGTCTTGAATAAAAGATCATTTAACATTAATATTGCTAGCAGACAGAAGGTGAGCCAAGAATAGGAGGCCTTATGTTTGTGTTTACAGATCAACATATTAAAGTGTTTACTGCAATGGCCTTCATTCAATAAAATAAGGCCAGAGTCTGACTGACTGAGACATTAGTAATGGACTGTATGGACAAAGTATTTAAACATGTTTTAGTCAATGAATTCATTCAAATTTACTGTAAATGTCTTTCAATGGGTTGTAATCTTTTATCTTAATGGGACATTTTACAATTCTATGCCTCTGTGTTTTACCAGTGCACAAAGCAAGGTCCATAAAGTTTGGACGCTTTTGGTATGGACGAACTTGAGAACGCTGACCTCTACCCCATTAAACTCCGTTAGAAAGAACAAAAAGACATAATGCGAGCCAGACAGTCTCTCAGGTCCAACATGTGTACTCATACTTTTTGTTAACTTGTCTGTGTTTCTCACATTCAAAGAGTGTGCTGTCTACACAGTGTGTAGAGTATAAATTGGTGGTTCATGTCCTGATCTCACTTCATCTCATTTTCTGTCATGTCAGCATTTCTGGATTTGCTAGTTAGTGCAAGACAAAGTCCATGCATTCAGATCCCCTTTTCCTTCCCTGACACCAATCAGAATTAGTTCAGAGCTGCAGTGTTTCACAAAGGCTTCTCCATGGAATATTTATTCACAAGACTTTTAAGAACAGAAAAGTGAGTCAGCGAGCTTTATCCTGACAAAGTACTCGTGTATAGTCTTAAAGCTGTAGAGGTGACACTGGGTGGTGCAGGTTGCTTCCTGACTGGATTGGAGAATGAAAACTGCACTAGTGATTACAAATTGAGGAATGCTCCAAAAACACTTCTTTGGAAAATTCCACAAGTGAACAGGTTCACTGGAAACAGGTGAGTGTCATGATTTGGTTGAGGTTCACCACTTTGTGAACAACTGAGTGAGCAAATAGTCCAAGAGTTTAAGACTAACGTTTCTCAACTCAATCTCAATTGCAAGGAATTTAGGGATTGCATCATCTACGGTCGATAATATCAAGAAATCTCTGCATGTCAGCGGCAATGCCGAAAGCCAGCAGAGTCCACATTTCAAATTGTTTTTGGAAATCATAGACTTCGTGTCCTCCAGGCCAAAGAGGAAAAGATTATCAGCACAAAATTCAAAAGCCAGTATCAGTGATGGTATGGGTGCGTATGAGAGCCCATGGCATGGGTAACTTGCACATCTGTGAAGGCAGCATTAATGCCGTAAGGTATATACAGGTTTAGGAGCAACATATGCTGTCATCTTTTTCAGGGATCAGGCATCAAATTCAAAATTAGTGAATTTTTGCAACAACAAAAAAGGTTTATCAGTTTGAATTTTAAATATCTTGTCTTTGTAATGTATTCAACTGAATATAGGTTGAAAAGGGTTTGCAAATCATCGTATTCTGTTTTTATTTACGTTTTACATAACATCACAACTTCCTTGAAATTGGGGTTTGTAGACACTATATGAACAACATTTGCAAAAAATACTGTTGACATTCCATTTATTTTCTATATAGCCTAATATTCATTGAATACTGACTTCGAGCTCCAGGAAAAGGATGTGTCAAAGACAGAGGCAAAAGACGATTGGCGATGTGCCCGCCGCATTCACCTTTTGCACGGATCTGCTTCACTAATTGACAAGTAATTTGGTAACTTGGTGATGAAGTGCTGCATCCAGATACAGAGCTGCAGTGTTGTGGGATACACAGACACAGCATTACATTACTACAGAAGACATCTGAGTGAAGTACATAGATTAATTTTATTCTGAACGGAAACTCAAGATTGTGTCTGCAAAGGTGCAGTCGTCTGCACCAACCACTTAACGTCTGACTGTCAGCAACCTCGCTTAACATAAAGTTGAACGGGCAATGAGACTGTTAGATGAGGGAACTTTAACAATTCTACGTTGTAAAAATATTATGGTTTGTGTTTCTTTACGGTAGCCATTTAGCACAAACTAATGCAAACAGTTTATGTAATGAGAAACGTCTACTACAGGTGAACCTATTAGTCCACGAGTCGACTTTACTTCGCTGCATCGACGTTCAATGCTTTAAGTTTAAAAATCGCTATTCACGTTTTTGGCATCTTGCCTTCCAATCGACCAAGTTCGAATCATCGGTCTGCTGTCGACGCCATACTATAATGCTGTGTGGAGCAGCGAAATGTCCTTATACGACTCAGGTCCGAGAGTACTTTTAAAAATATGCTGGTTGTGGAAGAGCATAGCGGTTAGCCTCGCTAGCTTCAGCTATTCCGATCGCCGTAGTCTTAAAGGTTCCATACCAGCAGTCCCTCTGGACTGGCATTGAGGAATGAGGGCAGCGGTGAAAGTAAAATTCCTTCTTCGTCGCCAATAATAATAATGCTAATAATGCACAGAAAGCTGTATGCTAATGAGAACTTTATTAATCATAGAAGTTATGTGAGAAAAACATATCGAGACCTGTAGAAAGTCTATCCTCAAATACACAAAAAACACAAGTGACAAAGAAATGCTTAATTTTTATGAGCCTGCCTACAATTTCCCTTCTTACAATACGCAATGCTATGGAACAAGATGAGGCTGGCTGGTTTGTTAAAGAGAAAACATGGTGAGTTGTATTTTTAATCATTGGTTATTATTTGTTTGTATGCCTGTCCGTCAAAATGTCTTTAGGTCAACTAGTCCGTGGCGCAAATATGGTTGGGGACTGCTGTACTGTGCTGAAACTATATCGATGACGTTATCGATTAATCGACTTTGACTAGACTTTCATCACATTATAGTCGACAACAAAAAATCTTTCGTCGTTCAACCCTTATTAACTGCATGTAAAGTTATTGATGTTACTTGCACAGTACATCTACAGTAATGTTAAAAGCACATAAACAAGCACATAAACAAGTCAGTATGTAACATTATATTGTAGCAATCACTAGCATAGCATAACAGACAGATAAAAACATTATTTTACTCTTACAGTACTTTACATGCCAATATAAAAAAATAACCTCTTGCCATTGATCCCTCACAGATCTATCCAAACAATGTTTGCATTATTACATTTCTTTTTCTCTTTGTTCACCCCCTATCATTTCCTCCTCCCTCGTAATTGTTCCGTTGATCTCCTCCATCAAAGCCTTCCTCAGGCTAGTGACCTCTTACCCTGCTCTCCAATGAGTGCCAACTTCCAGGAGACCCCACAGCTGCTCGCCCTTGGGGTTAGTCTCATCTAACCCTCCCATTATAGATCGGCCAGAGTCCTGTGAACTCGTTTGCTCACTAGCCAGCCCCCAACCACACATACACACATATCACGCAGATGCACATGCAATATAGGAATCCTGATCTGTCCCCACCATTTTCCCACTACTCATCTTCTCGGTCTCATCAATAATTCAAGGCTCACTGATGGCAGCCCCAAGCTGGGTGAGGAGCTGGAGGCTTTGAACAGAAGGTCAGACCCCTACGGGGCCTTCTGGGATGACATTAATTAAGACACTTCCAGGTGTCCACCCCCCCCAAAACAAACACTCACATCCTGTAGGTGTGCTCATTACCCTTCCCTTCACAGCAGGGCCTGAACATTCATCCACAACTCAACACATTCATGCTCTTAACTGCTCACCTGAGATTAGTTCACACCTCAGCCCCTCCATACCCTACTTGGTGTTCAAAAACACGTACACATTCGATCTGTTATGAACACAGAGCCCCCCAACCCTAGTACCTATTTCTATCCACCACTAAAACCACAGTGTTTATGCTACACCTGGTCTCCCCTAAGTGATCTGACCACTGACGTGACCTCTGATGGCCCGCTCCCACCCACTCACCGTACTTTCTGTTACCAACACCTCATTACAAGAGCGATGGCTCACTCACACTCCCCACCAGGTTGTGCCGCCTCTTACCAGATCCGAACCCATCAATCTCTCAGACAAAAGGCAGCGGACGGAGGAGGACACTAAATCACTTATATTTAAGGTGAGCATGGATGTTGGCTACAAAATTGTTCTAGTTACTTTCATTGGGTGGTAAAGTTGCAGTGCTGTTGTTTTTCTCATGGCACATTTTATTCCTGCAAGTTATAACAACAGCAACGCAATTAGAAAATGTGCTAATACCGGTTACAATTATCACCCGTGTTGGGGAGTAACCAATTACACGTAACGGGATTATGTAATATTTAATCGTAATCAATTACATTACTAGGAGAAAATGTGTACTTAAATTACAGCTGCTTTTGGCAATTTCCATGATTACAATTTTTGTTACACTTGAGAAATAGCTGCAAAAGCTCATATTGTTATTTTTTTCATATCACTTCCACCTTCTAAAGCCGACACTTATGATTGGCTCTCTCTGGTCATGTGCCATTTGGCCGTAGACTGAAACAAAACATATTTTTCCAAATATGACCTCAAAGCACCACCTTGTGGTCTGATCTATCACTTTGGCTGAGCTTTGAAAAGGTTAGACTCATAAACCTGGTTTACAGTGAGTGAGCCTTGTATTCCGATTAGAATTGTGTTAGAAGCCCAAACAGAATGAAAATGCACCATATAAACACCTCATTTGGAATAAACAGGCCGAATACGAATGAAATTTCATTTGGATTCACAGGGATGGAATATTCCTTTTGCCAAACTGATCAGAAGTAAAAAAAAATAATAATCATAAACCGTGAATTAGAATGGTGTCAGGCTGCACTCTCTCTTGACGTAAATGTCCCGTGACGTCATTGTTTACGCACTTGAAAATATGGCGGCTTCAAAACAGCTGGTCTACGACAAGATGTTTTTAACCACTTGTAACTTGTTTTTAATCAAGCTGTTGCTTTAATAAAAGTGTAAATAACTAAATAAATAAAAGTATAAACAATCTCAACTACTCAGCTAAATAGACGACAGACCTCCATCTCGATAAATCATGTGATGTTTACAATCGATCTCCACACGTTACACTCCCCAACACGTGTCTGAAAAACAGCTGTTCCCATTGACTGTAATAAACACCAGCTATAGAATAGACCATGTCACATGTAAATAGTTGACCAGAGGTCTTCAATCGGAATGATTTCAATTGGACAAAAAAGTCTTCATGTAAACCTGGCTATTGTTACGTTTTTGAATACGTAAAAGAAGATTGACTTTCGAACTTCATATTATAATTTTGGACTTTTCTTATGGGACGTTCACTTATCTGGATTGTCATATGAAGCGATATTGTCTAAATTGAGCATTAGGTGAGTGTGTACCAACAAAGACATTTTGCACGTTCAATAACAACAAACCGTGGTTCACTGCCAAACTTCTGCAACTTCACCAGGCTAAAGAGGACACCTATCGAAGTCGGGACAGAGCCCTGAACAATCACGCTGGAAATCACCTGACAAAAGAAATTAACATTGCAAAGAGAAATTAAGCAGAAAAGTTGGAAAAAAAAGTTTACTGCCAACGACTCTCAATCGTCTGGCGAAGATTAAAATCACTAACCAACTATCCATCCCCCCTAGCGGAGAACAATAAAGGACTAGCTGACAACTTGAACGCCTTCTACTGCATTTTGAAAAGGATAGTTTGCTGCATTATTCTTTCTAATTTGCTGCTTTAAGTAAAATCCCCCAGAGTGGGATCAATGATATCTTATGTCGTTTTATAAATAATGTGCACTGAGACATTGCTGCCAAACTACTTTACTCTTTTAGTCTGCTCTCTAAATGGGTTTTGCATACTAATTTAGTCAGTTAAAGAGAGAGAGAGAGAAAAAAAGGGTTTTGTAATAATACAAATCTTATATTGAACAGCCTTGCAGGCTTTTTAAACATCCCCCATGGAGTCATCCTTCACTCTCCAACTAGTCAATCGTCATGTCAAACCATTGTAGCCAATATGACAGAATCCAGCGTTCTAGCAGTGAAAGCCTGGTTGGAGCCCACAATTTGCCTTGAGGGATTGCTTGAGCTTGTCTTTCCCCCATGATAAAGGATGAACAGCTTGTCTTGCCTCCCCATATAGAGTTGGATTTGAAGAGGAAACAGAGACTCTGCTCCCTCCCCTGCTGCCTGTGTTATTGATTGAAGACTAGCAGGGGGAATGACTCATTGCATCTCCATTGGTTTGGCCAGACAGCAAGCTTAAGATTGAAATAGTGTCTCTCCTATAGCACCTGAGGCCTGTCGCATACTAAAAAGCTCTTAACTATGCAAAGGGTAATGGTGCGCTAAACATGTGTGCTCCTTATTTGAGCTCCATAACCAGAAGGGTTCTCTCATCAATGTCTTCTCTCATCAATGTCTTCTGAAGCTCAGTCGCTTATCTTTGACCTCAAATAGACAATATCACGCCAAATATTGGTTCCATGAGCCATCCAGAAGAAAAATCCAAATAGAAGCAGCAGTAATTGGATTTCAACCATGCTCCGTTCAATTTGTTGATTTAGAAAGGGGCGCGCGTTTGTTGGTGTGCCTACGTTTTTGTGCACGTTAGACACTGTGTGGGCTGGTGCATGATAAATCTATTTTAGAATCCAAGGGGAGTCACGTGGCATATATAATTGCATTCATCTGTATTGGTGGCACTGGCATTAGCATAGTGAGACGTGCAGGTTGATTGTAACAGACACATAAATAGAGGAAATGATTGTTAACAGTCAAGGTCACACATGCAATGGAATATCTTATCCAATATGTTAAAAGGGAAGAAACTTGATTCATCAATATGTTAGTAGGAATTATCTTAAATTTGATTGGATCCATCCATCCATCCATTTTCTTCCGCTTATCTGAGGTCGGTTCACGGGGGCAGTAGATTTAGCAGGGAAGCCCAGACTTCCCTTTCCCCAGCCACTTCTTCCAGGTCTTCCAATGGGATCCCGAGGCGTTCCCAGGCAAGCCGAGAGACGTAGTCTCACCAGCATGTCCTGGGTCATCCCCGGGGTCTCCTCCCGGTAGGACGTGCCCTGAACACCTCACCAGGGAGGCGTCCAGGAAGCATCCTAAACAGATGCCCGAGCCACCTCATCTGGCTCCTCTCAATGCGGCGGAGCAGCGGCTCTACTCTGAGCCCCTCCCAGATGACCAAGCTTCTCACCCTGTCTCTAAGGGAGAGCCCGGACACCCTGCGGCGGAAACTCATTTCGGCTGCTTGTATCCGGGATCTTGTTCTTTCGGTCACGACCCACAACTCGTGACCATAGGTAAGGGTAGGAACGTAGATCGACTGGTAAGTAGAGAGCTTCGTCTTTCGGCTTAGCTCCTTCTTCACCACAACGGACCGATACAAAGTCCGCATCACTGCAGAAGCTGCACCGATCCGCCTGTCGATCTCCCGTTTCATTCTTCTCTCACTCGTGAACAAGACCGCAAGATATTTGACCGAACAGCCCGTATCAGGGGGTTCGGTACCCCATACTCCCAAAGCACCCCTCACAGGACTCCCCGAGGGACACGGTCAAATGCCTTCTCCAAGTCCACAAAACACATGTAGACTGGTTGGGCGAACTCCCATGCACCCTCGAGGACCTTGCTGAGGGTGAAGACATGGTCCGCTGTTCCATGGCCAGGACGAAAACCATACTGCTCCTCCTGAATCTGAGATTCGACTTCCCGACGGACCCTCCTCTCCATCACCCCTGAATAGACCTTACCATTCAGCAGGCAACCCCACTTCTTGGAGCTCATTCATGGATTGAGTACGCCCACAACTCCCTCAACAGCTCCGCTACTGGTATGTCTCCGTCAGGGCGGCCTTAACCCGGTCCACAGTGAGAAACAAACAGCTCGTGGACCTTCATCGCTCTCCTACGCCTGAGTACAAGGTGGGTCAGTCCGTTTGGCTTTCCTCCTGTGAGCTTCCACTCCAGATGGAATCCCGCAAACTGACTCCACGCTTTATTGATCTATCCCCGATCACATAAATTATCAATCCCACATCTGTTCAACTGAAACTTCAGTTTCTACAATCTCTGAAAATTCAATGTGTCACTAGCTCTTAGCCCTCCAGCCGTACCCCCACTGCCCCACCGCGTTATCGACAACCATTGTTATTGTCCGGAGGAACGCTCCTGGATTTCCCGCAAGCTGATCCTTGACAACTCCCTCATTATGGATTTACGCGGCTCACCCGGGGAAACCGGGCAGGACGCCAGGAGGTGTCCGTTGAGACGGGTGTAGTGTCATGAGCTGTGCCCCGCAGTTCTTTTGTTGGAGCTTGGGTGGCGCTTTGCGCCCCTCTCGTCCTCTCACACACCCTCTCTCTCTTCCCAGTAATCAGCACCACTTCGGCCGCGCACCTGTCATCAATCAGCAGTCATCATCACCTGCATAAAAGCCTGCCAGATCCCGGAAACTCTCGCCCAAGTATTAACGTTCTCCCGTGGTACACCGGCTCTCTAAACAACACGTAAGCTACGCCAGTCCTCGTTATCCTTCTGACCTCTGCGTTTTTCCTTGTCTTCAGTGCTCCTTCCATGTTCCCCGCCGTGTTGACCTCTTCCACCACGCCGCCAAGCCATCTACCTGCTCAGGCCACTGCCTGCCGCACGTTCCCTGTCTCGAAAACCCGCCAGTACGCCTCAAGGATCCATCTCTATATCCTCTTCAATAAACCTTCCACCACAAACATCTCAGCCTCCGCTTGCTTCTGGGTCCAGTTAAAATCATATCGTGACAAGCTCTCAACAAACATCCTCTTGCTCCATTAGTAGAAATTTTTAAATGATCCAAAAATAAAGGGATTTTTTTCCCCCCTCAAATGTCAAGAGTTGTACCGATTTTGAAAGAATGACTTAACCAAGATGTCCGAGATAACTGCTAAATTAACACATGCTGCTCGTATTTCCGTCCATATATTTAAACCTCCAGGCATATATGTTGAAGCAAGAAGCTTACTGAATTGTAACATCTGAAATAGCTGAGGGCAGAGGTTTAATATATGAATAACCCTATCTTTTACAGCTGCAATTTCAAATGATTCAAATGATGATTGTTTAATAGCAAAGCAAGTTCTCTGTCATTTACCCTACAGCCAAGGTGGCTTAGATAGCCAAGTGGGTCAGATTGTTACATATTTATGTCTGCAACCTCTGCTGATGGTTGTGTGTGATCCCTTCGCTTTGTTCGATACAAATGTTTATTTTTGCCAGTCAATGAGGCTGTCTCCTCGAGTCAGCTGCTAAATGAAAATAGGATGGGAAAAAGCAATAACTCTGGAGGGCTGCAGAGGGGAAATGTGCAGTTGACCTTCCTTCTGTGTGCAGCGATGCATGCGCAAACAGCGTGTACGTGTCTGAACAAGTGTTCCATGCATGATTTAAACTGGGCTTATCGCGGTTTCCTATGGAGGTGTGTATTTAAATTTTAGTGAGGTCATTTATCCTTTATATAACAGGGCATTTGGTCATGTTACTGTTGGCATAGAATGACTTAACATAGAAATGCCTCTTCATACCAACTACTTTGTTATGTTATACGGTGGAGTTGGACGTTGTGGACGACGTGTTTGGGTTTTGAACCTCAACAAATAAGAGGCAAAGCGGGCTTGCTTCAAGCTGTTTACGTGTCACTCCCTGTAAAACTGACACGTAACACAAGAGTATTGAACATTGTCTATTTAATCACCAAAATGTCCACCTAAACCTGATATTTTTGTATGCCCATAGCTAGGCTATGGTAAATTAGCACAGAGTTTACGCTAATTTGAAACAGTCAAACAACTGTTACTTTAAGGCACACAGAGCAGCAACAAATACACACAGAGCATATTAGAGTTCTCAGAGGCATATACTGTATTTTCTCTGCTGTGTGGGAACAACGAACAATACTGGAGCTCAGTTGGAGTGGGGACCTTCTCTGCCTCTTCCTCTTGCTGTTAATTACGCTGCATCTCTTCCAGTAGACCGCGATGCTGCCCGGCATGTTGCGGCTCAACATGTTACTACGATGAAGGAGCGCATCTATAAATATGGACGTGCAAAACCCATAAAAATGGTGGCTCTGTAGTCTATTTTCTTAACACCCTATTTCAAAATCGGTATTTCATTTGAAATACAGAGTACAAAAATTCACCCAAAAAAGCCGAAGAAAGTTAAAAGATAGTTCACTCAATGGAGGTCTTGCACCTGTTACGATTTCAGTATTACAGTACATTTATTCTCTGCGGTTGTGTTTTTTGTGAGTCATCTTGACATTCATTATAGCGCGACAGGGTGAAGGCAAGCAGGGGTCAGGGGCACTCTGCTAAGAGTTATTAACGATTAGCAGACTGCCCCAAGGGGAAGCAGCTCCAATTACTGCACACAGCTTGCTTCGGAACCATGGAGGGAATGTAACCATGTATTGTTATGCATTTGGAGATATCTCTTTTATTGAGAAAACTGAAGCCTGTGGTTTGTACCCAGGGTACATCATGGATGGCACATCTTGCTTCCATCCATCCATCCATCCATCCATTTTCTATACTGCCTGTCCTCATGATCGTCACGGTTGAGCTACCGTAGCTAACTTTGGCGGGTACGCCCTTGACTGGTCACCGGCCAATCTCAGGGCATCTATAGAGACAAACAAGTGTTTACGTCTATTGAAAATTTTGTCTTCTATTAACCTAACAGTCTGGAGTACCTGGAGATAACCCACGCAAGTACGGGGACAACATGCAATTTCCACACAGGAGGGCCTGAGCCACGATTGAAACCCAGAACCTTAGAACTGTGAGGCAGACATGCTAACCATAATTCCACTGTGGAAAAAAAATATATATATTTTCCTGTAAATGCAGATGTCTTCCATTTATATTCTACACCTCATCTGCCTGCTACCTCCTCTTTTCAGTTGCTCTCTCCAGTAGATTAGTGTAGAAATTGAACAGACTAATTTGCAGTTTCCTTGGTCACAGAGGAAGCTGTCAGTTGCTGTCTGTCGGATGTTCTGTCGGAGCAAACCACATATCACAGCACTCAGACGTGCTCGTCTGCACGCACTCTCACACCGTTAGTGCGCTCACACATCTCGGCCTCTGAGTTTAAAGCAGGCGAATGTTGAGCCGCTATTTGAACAGATGTTCTTTAATTATGCATTACGTAATAATGCATTACAAATATGTTTTCCCCTGTTCTCACTGTGTGTATCGCTTCTCCGATAGTGAGTGTGATACTTGGAAAATACATTGTCAATATGAATTTCATATGCAGCAGCCTAGTGGTTAGCACAAGTGCCTCACAGTTCTGAGCCTCCAGTCTTCTTGTGTGGAGGGTTGCATGCTCTCCCCATGGCTTGATATTACGTCCTAAAATCATGCATGCTAGCGATTGACAGTCCAGGGTCTACCCCCCTCTCACCCAACGTCAACTGGGATAGGCTCCAACACATGACCCTAATGCGGACAAGTGCTATAGAAAATGGATGGTTGGATGAATTTCATATTCATGTTATTGCATTTGTATGTATGGAGGAGCTATGTTGTCCAGACTATATGCCCCTCGATGAGTCTCCCAAGGAAATTAGTTCTTGGTGATGAGTCAGCCCATGAGGGATTCAAAACACCTGAAAAAGAGAAATATACCATGGAACTTGTACCATGTCCAAATTAGGGATACCAGTGCCTCACCCTGGAGACAGGTCTGGAGGAGGGTCTCTCAGGTGTCTTCAACCATGGTGACCAGCCAAAGGTGGTGGGTAGTGACCCCCAGACATAAATTGTGCAATATACAGTATGTTGGGCGTTGGTCTTCAGTTGTCTTTTCCCATTGTAGACAGTTTGTTTTACAAGATTGCTGCCTGAACAACTTCAACAAAGTCAAACATCCATCCATCCATCCATTTTATGAACTGCTTCTCCTCACTAGGGTCGCGGGCGTGCTGGAGCCTATCCCAGCTATCATCGGGCAGAAGGCAGGGTACACCCTGAACTCACAGTCACACCTACGACGGGCAATTTAGAGTATCCAATTAATGCATGTTTTTGGGATGTGGGAGGAAACCGGAGCGCCCGGGGAAAACCCACGCAGGCACGGGGAGAACATGCAAACTCCACACAGGCGAGGCCGGGGATTGAACCCGGGTCCTCAGAACTGTGAGGCTGACGCTCTAACCAGTCGGTCACCGTGCCGCCCAAAGTCAAACAGAAGGTCCTTAAATAAATTGAAAGTTTTTAGTATCTACAGTTCTCTCAAGAGAACTTTAAAAAAAAATCCATCTGTCAATATCTGGATACCTTGATGAAAACAATGAACAGATGAATCCCTTTATTTTATGCAAAGTACAGAGATGAAGGAAGTAGAATTTGCAATTACAGTACATGTAGCCACTTTTATCATTTCAATCAAACCAAGCCAAAGGTTAATGACAAACTGTTGATGACGACAACAACATTGTAGAGTTTGTTTCCTCTGTGAGATCAAAACTAATTTTTTCCTTTTTTTCCTTTGATGGTTTATGTGCTGTGGGCCAAGGTCGACATTCTTCACGCTGATGATGTGTTGACTGGCTCAACTACAGACTGACCTCTCTGTAGTCCACAAATATCTCAGACGTAAACAAGCATGCCTATGCACATACTGATCCTAAACACCTCTTTCACTTTGGGCTAAAGAGAATTGGCTTAATGGTTGGAATGTCAGGACGTTTCCCTTACCAGGTTATAGAGTAGCACCTGCATGTCCTATAACAGTGCCATCTTTAAAACAACAAAGCCCTAACGAAGGAAAACGAAGCAGTGAGATTTAAAAGTGCATTTCAAAGACCAGAGCTCAGAAGAAGAAAACAACGCGCCTGCCTGTGGATACAAAAAGAAAAGACAATACAGGAAAAAAATCGAGCTCTTACCTCTGCTGGAAACATTCCAAGCCTTGACCTTGATGTGAGCACGGCCGTCATAGCTGCTGCTCAAACAATCAAGATGGCTGAGATGAAAAGTAGGAGAGCAGCAGCAATTGTGTGCTTTCTTTGAGCCGCATTGTCCCAGCACTGTATACCCGTTCACCAATTAAAACCTATAGCTTCCTTACAGAAACTATTGTATGAATTGTTGTCATCTTATTTGTTGTGAGACAGTTTGCAAGGTTTTCATCCACTAATGGGGGTACTTATGGGCCTATTGTTTAGACCTAACGTCCATTTTAATTTTTTTATTTTTTTAAATACCACTTGCCCTCATTAGGGTTGCAGGTGAGCTGGAGGCTATCCCAGCTGACTTATGTCGAAAATCGGGGTACACCCTGGACTGGTAGCCAGCCAATCGAAGGGGAATTGTCAAACACCAGGAAATAAAATTACTGTAACAGAGCTAACGGTACAGAGGATGAAAGTGGGGCAGATGGGGATGACGGTTGCACTTTAAGTTGGATTAAACGTTCCATAACCGGTTCAGAGAGTGGTCTGTGAGGGCTGTCGCAGTAGATCCTGAACCAAAGAAGAACTGATTCATTAGTTGCATGATGCATGCCCACATTAGGTACACCTGCACATTGTGGACAGTTCATAATGCTCAGTCTTGATTCACAAAGATAAGGATTAAATTACAGTCTTCTTCTTTTCCTTTGGGCTTGTCCCTTTAGGTGTCGCCACAGCGCGTCATCCTTTTCCATGTAAGCCTATCTCCTGCATCCTCCTCTCTTAACATCAACTGCCCTCATGTCTTCCCTCACGACATCCATCAACCTTCTCTTTGGTCTTCCTCTAGCTCTCTTGCCTGGCAGCTCCATCCTCATCATCCTTCTGCCAATATACTCACTATTTCTCCTCTGGACGTGTCCAAACCATCAAAGTCTGCTCTCTCTAACTTTGTCTTCAAAACATTGAGCCTTGGCTGTCCCTCTGATGAGCTCATTTCTAATTTTATCCAACCTGGTCACTCCGAGAGCAAACCTCAATATCTTCATTTCCGCCACCTCCAGCTCTGCTTCCTGTTGTCTCTTCAGTGCCACTGTCTCTAATCCGTACATCATGGCTGGCCTCACCACTGTTTTATAAACTTTGCCCTTCATCCTAGTAGATACTCTTCTGTCACATAACACACCTGACACCTTCCTCCACCCGTTCCAACCTGCTTGGACCCGTTTCTTCACTTCCTGACCACACTCACCATTGCTCTGGACGGTTGACCCCAAGTATTTGAAGTCCTCCACCCTTGCTATCTCTTCTCCCTGTAGCCTCACTCTTCCCCCACCACCCCTCTCATTCAAACACATATATTCTGTTTTACTTCGGCTAATCTTCATTCCTCTGCTTTCCAGTGCATACCTCCATCTTTCTAACTGTTCCTCCACCTGCTCCCTGCTTTCACTGCAGATCAAAATGTCATCTGCAAACATCATGGTCCACAGGGATTCCAGTCTAACCTCATCTGTCAGCCTATCCATCACCACTGCAAACAGGAATAAGGATTAAATTACAGTACTGTACCTATATTTTTAGTGGCATGTTTTTATTTCTGTCTACAACCTGGATGGTTGTATTATCTCAAGGCAGTTTCTAGTAATCTCCCATGAATAGTTTAGAGATCATCAAACATACTGACCTTTAACATCTTAAAGACCATGTAAAGTAAATTCAGAGCTTTGTTTCTAAATACATTATATACTGTATGTTTGAAGATAATTGCTGAAAACCTGTGCACAGACAGAACAATATAGTACTGAATTGTTGCGCTCTAGCATTAGAATGCTCTTTTTTTTTGTTTTTTTTACTCCATTTCCGTTGTCTGGATTTTTGGGATGTGGCTAAAATGAAGGCATGAGTCGACCCTCCCACACTACAAATGCTTGGGCGCATCAGTGGTTTTCCTGCACAATTGAGAGTTACTTAGTTTTTATTATAAGGCCAATTTCCACTAAAGCGTGCAGTTAGCTAGCAAGCTACTCTATGTCTACAACCCAGAAAATGCATCTTCCCTGGATGCCACAATTTACAGAACAGCTTGGTGTCCATCCATCCATCCATTTTCTGAGGCGCTTCTCCTCACTAGGGTCGCGGGCGTGCTGGAGGCTATCCCAGCTATCATCGGGCAGGAGGCGGGGTACACCCTGAACTGGTTGCCAGCCAATCGCAGGGCACATACAAACTAACAACCATTCGCACGCACAGTCACACCTACGGCCAATTTAGAGTCTTCAATTAATGCATGTTTTTGGGATGTGGGAGGAAACCGGAGTGCCCGGAGAAAACCCACGCAGGCACGGGGAGAACATGCAAACTCCACACAGGCGGGGCCGGGGATTGAACCCGGGTCCTCAGAACTGTGAGGCTGACGCTCTAACCAGTCGGCCACCGTGCCGCCCAGCTCGGTGTCGTTATTTAAATTCCCAAGTCGTATGTATTTTGTGTTCTTTCGGGCTACAGTAATATGTTGAAATGCAAAGCATTTTGTGTTTTCTAACAGGAAGTATGTCAGTCAGTGTGAGTGTTCAAGTCTGATTTCATTCACAAGGCAATTTTTTTTATTCATTCCAATTTGGCAGGCTTGTTAACACTCCTCTCTGTCGTGTGTCAAATATAAAAGAGATTTGTGTTTTCACTTTACTTTGACCAACGTTTAAAATGCGAAATATTCATGCAGAAAATCTAAACATTTACTTTGTGGCAGAGAAATCACTCACTACAGAATAATTGCTAGGATAATCTTTTACAGATATTTGACCGTCAGGCCTTTGCTGACTTGGAAACTATCGGTATTTGTGTACCGCGCTGAATATTTTGGGTATCTTATATAGGTAGATGACAGAGATTTTATTTTTCTCGTGAATACATCTTGGTATGATGCAGTTCTACACCACAGCAGAATACAACCACGAGAATAAACGTCTGAATTGTACGGAGCCCCCCTGGTGCCAAGGTATGAGAAAAATAAAATTCATTGATAATCTGTTCCCTCAGTTTAGTAAACTGTACTCTCAATTTAGTAAACTGTACCCTCAGTTTAGTAATCCGTTCCCTCAGTTTAGCAAATGTCTGGGGCTCCGTATACCTACGTATATCTGTCAAGTGAAGTAAATTCTATTTGTATGTTATATTCTCACTCGTGTGAATTCTGTGTATAAATTGTCATGTCGTGATATATCCTACATCCCATTTTTTCAACTGAAAGGCAATATTGCTGTAGTTCGAGGGGGTTGATCATTATATAGCAGTACTAGCAGGACTGGCTACAATTAGCCTGCGTGTTTCCTAAACACAGTACTAAATTGAGGGTACGGATTACTAAATTGAGGGTACGGATTACTAAACTGAGGGTACGGATTACTAAATTGAGGGAATGGTTTACTAAACTGAGGGAACAGATTATCAATGAATTTTATTTTTCTCATACCTTGGCACCAGGGGGGCTCCGTAGAATTGCCTTCCATCTTTTATAAAGACTGTTTTTTTTCGATGCGTCTCTTGTATTGCATGTTATTAGACTGCGAGTGTACCTAATTAAGTGTCTGTTGAGTGTGTGTTTTCCTAAAGGCCTTCTTTTCTCTGACTTCCTCACTGAGTTTCTGCAGAGGTCAGAGCTGAGCTGCCCCCCGGGTGATGGAGAAATCAGGCAATAGCAGTGTTTGAACAGCCTCTTGTGGCTTTAGAGAGATTGTGCATCAACACTGAGCCGACATCCACAAGACATCCAATCAGCCGGTCCGAATCTGAGATTGTTTTTCACAGAGGTTCTATTACTTTAGTGATTCCTAAAGGTAACTAAAGGTTTCCCAGCATCAAGCTGCACACCACATACAAAATCACCTGTAAGATTACAAAATGCAGCCTATTTATTTTCAATGCTCAACAATCTAAAGGTTAGCAGAGGGGTGGAAAAGTTTGTCTTGCAGCAGCATCCATGAAGTGACTCCAAAAGTGGCACGCAACAATCACTAGCTGGCATTGGTCATGCTTTTTCATGAAATATATTTTTGAATATACAGTGCAGTTGTGCCTTGAGATACAAGTTTAATTCATTCATGTTTGGAACTCAAAACACTCGTATCTCAAATCATCCTTGGCCCAATGAGATAAATGGAAATGTCATTAATCCGTTCCAGTTATCCGTTATTTTATCTGTCGACATTTGTTGCACCACTGTTTGTTCAAAAATCCCTTCCTAAAGGGTTAGAAGACCGTGATGCTGATGTTATTTCTTAACCCGTCTATGGTATTTTGCATTGTTTGTCAGAATTAAGCTAAACTGACTTTTTTGAAGGGCAGCACGGTGGACGACTGGTTAGCACATCCACCCCGCAGAGGTCGAGGATTCAAATCCGGGCTGCGGCCTGCCTTGTGGAATTTGCATGTTCTTTGGGTTTTCTCTGCGTACTCCAATCTAATTCCAAAAAACATGCATGGTACGTTAACTGACGACTTTAAATTGTCAATAGGTGTGAGTGTGAACGGTTGTGCGTCAATGTGCCCTGCGATTGGCTGCTGACCAGTTCAGGGTGTAGCCCTCCTCTCGCCTAAAGTCAGCTGAGATAGGCTTCAGCATACTGCATGCATCTCAAGGATTAACCTCCACAAGTATATTTTGCATTCCCCCCCCCCCTCCCCCCCCCCCCCCCCCCCCCCCAGCATTACAGCAAAATAAAAATGCGTGTGTGATGAGAACCATAAAACCAGAAATGGAACTAATTGTGAGCTAATTGTAACACAGAAAGTAATCAACAATGATAAGCATTGCAAAACATTTGCAAAAAATGCTCACTAAGCAGATTCAAATGTAAATAGCAACCTCTGGCAAAGTGGCTAACTTGCTAATGACTAAAAAGAATATCTTGTTTCCACTCCATTACATGACTTTAATACTGTAAGTATATTGTTAAATGAATTCCTCTCAGACACTCAGTCACTCAAAACAGAATATTGCTGCTCCTGTAAAGGCAACATTATCGACTAACCTTGTAATTGCGTGTGCATATATATACCTAATGTTGTGCCCACGCTCATGTAGATAAGATAGATTTGAGAAGATATGAAGCATCCTGTATTCTGCAACCTTAACTGTGAAGGTTTTCACTTCCTGCATATTTGCCTTCACCCAACCTTCCTCTCAGCTGAAGCAGAGACAATTTCCTTCATATCCTTCTGTGTGGCTTTGAAATCTCATTTTCTCACTTTATACTGGAACACTTTAGATTTGAATATGTTGAGCCTTTCCCAGTCCAACGGCAGCCCTATTCTGCCTGTGTGCACACAGCTTGTGTTTTTTCATCCATACGAAAGAAAACATGAGGAATAGCTTTTGATGTTTCATGGCTTCACCCAAGACATCATAATGAACGTCATGATGAAAGAAAGGAGGATATTAAGGCAGTGATGAGCTCAAGGTCTCGTTTCGTTCTCATTTGCCGAGTCCACATTGATGATTCACTAAAAGGATGTCTACTGGACAGCTTTACCAGTAGTACTTTTTTATACAAAAAAGGTCGATGTGCAGGAAAAATACAGCATGGGCACAGTGGGCCATATTCTCCTGCTGGTGCGTAAATTAGGATTTTATGCGCATTTTCAAGTTCCGCCGATTCCGCCATAATGACTTCAGACACACCCCTCGCACCTACCCGGCCAGTTTGCGCTTGAGAGGCGTGACTCATTGAAGTCTGCTGGTGGGTAGGTTTCCCGTAATGTGGATTTTTCCCGAGACGTGAAAGACTTTGAAATCCACTCGAAGACTATGTCACACTTTAAATGTGAAATTAACCCTTGTAGAGGAAACGGAAGTTAATGGTCACCTGTGACAACAGGCGCATGTTTTTTTGTGTTCTCTAATCTTTGTTACATATTGTACAATATATGTAATTGAATAATAATACCGTGCTTATGAGTGAACAAGTTTGGAAGGCCATCAAAAAGAACGCGAGTGAGTCAGCTGTTGATCAGCATTGCCCAGCAACCATACTAGCGCCACACATGAGGGCGCGTCACTTAAATGAAGATGACATAAATCTAATAAATACATAAATAAATCAAATCAAATAAAAACAGAAGTATTCCATATCTAACACACCTTCGCGCCATCAAGATGATTGCAGTTGGTGTAAACGGTGCTTTCAGACAAACTCCCAATCCGCCATGCAGCATGTTTGAAATGAAAATGCGAAAATGAATGAATGAATATGGCATGATATGTTGACGCTCTGCCGTCGATCAGCGTAATATGGTCAGGACACATAACGGCCGTTTAGCAGTTGACGATGGGAAACGTGCAATATGATGTTTCACCTTCCCGGGGCGCTAGACTTACTACAGCCTCTGGAGCGCGCATGAGCAATCCCGCTTAAAGCTTGCGGGTTTATGCTTGACGCATCCGCAAGGCCTGCACGCTGCAAAATGACATCATTTCAGCAACCACACCCCTTCGTCCAGCATCCGCAAGTCCGAAGTTTCCCCACTGCGCACCTCCAAAAATGTGGAACTACACAGAAAAACATGGCAGATGAGCAAGAGCTCCTAGCAGCGGCGGAAAGAAGTGTTTTCTACTTTTACTATGGTGTAGTGCTGTTCGTATGCCGTAGATGCTCCACACTGCCCCCTACTGTCTGGGAGAATATCGCCTAACAGCAGCCTAACCATCAAATGCTGCAAAAGGTTGTCAGCCTGATTGCATGCATTAAGCATAAACCTAGCTTAAGTCTTTGGCAGAATACACGCAATGCCTGATATGAGAGGGAACGCCCACATTTTAGGGTTAGTCCACCCAAAGTCCACACAAGGCCAGAAGATGCGCATGTGATAGACTTAAGTTGACGGCAAATGGGCGCAGAGGGAAAAGCGCATACGGGAGAAGCATACAGGAGAATCTACCCTAGTATGTTCTGCTGCAGCGGCACGGTGGGCGTCTGGTTAGCAAATCTGCCTCACAGTTCTGAGGACCGGGGTTCAAATAGGTGAATTATTATTATTTTTGTAATTTATCTTTCTCTATTTTTATATTGGAAAAAAATGGCATTTGAACAGGCGTGTGTAGACTTTTTATATCTACTGTACATGTTTTAGAATTGTGCATATATTGTCCTAGGGTTAATTCATCCAACAATGCACCAAAATCATCTGCCATTCGACATGATTTCAATTCAAAGACCATGTAAGACTTATTAAAGTGTCTAAGATACATTTCCATGCCAATACTACTTGTATGTGCCAAGAAATGCACCCCAAGCCATAATGTGAAACATATATAACACATGCTTATGGGCATGATAAGCTGCAAAAAAAATCAAGTGGGACCTTTAAGGTGGCGGTCTCCTTGACTGGCAAACACAAAGAGGAGGTGCATAGTAGTGCAGTCCTCTACCCTGAAAATGGATCACCTAAAGTGCCCCACATCTCATTAAGCCGCATGCCTTATTTAAGCGTATTGCAAAACACAGCACCCTCTCCTCATCCCGTCTCATCCTATGTAGTCATCACTCCTCTCGGGTGTGCCACTTTTTTTACTTAGGAATAACAATACATCAAAGGCAGGCACAAACAAAAGGTCTAAACCAGGGGTGTAAAACTCATTTTTGTCACAGGCTACAGCGTAGTTACTGTCTCCCATTAAAGGGCCATTATGACTGTGAAATCATATAAATGGTTAATGACCTCATATTATTACAATATACACAACAAATTGATGGATAATCAATTTGAAATCACAAGTCAAGGGATAATACTATAGGTTTTTCAGTTATTGTAAAAATGCTTGCAGTATTTTAACATTATTTACTACAAATGACAATTTGAAATTTTGGTACGGATTTTACAAAAATCATGGAAGTTGATGCACATGATTTGCTTTCGCCAGCCACAAAAGAATGTTGTGGCGAGCCGGATCTGGCCCCCCGGGCCTCGAGTTTGACACCTGTGGTCTAACCACACAATCTGCACCATCGTGGTTGCAAAAGCAGGCAGGCACGCTGCCTGCCTGGGAACGGAAATGGATTTTAAATATTGCACCAGTGCTCTTCTGATGCGCTTGAGGTGACGCACAACGCATTTGTCATCTCACAGAACCACCACCCAAAGGTCAAGGGAATGTTTCAAAGTAAACAACTTGCTGTGTATTCACAAGTAGGAATACAAGTAGGGTGTCTGCTAAGATGAATGATGGCACTGGAAACGTTTTGGGAATGGACCACCTTGTGTACAGCAGAGGAAAATGGTTTTGAAGAATGCCTCATTAGTGAAAACACATGGGCTGGAATTGGTCTGCTGTGGACATCTAGTGGCCACATATGGTACCTGATATCGCGTGGGATACATTCCAAACACACCAGCAATAGGTCAAAATCGGCGACAGAGGGACACCATCAAATAAATAAATAAACAAACAAACACACACACACACACACACACCCCGGACACTTTAAAAAACATTGGAAGTTATTAAAACATACATAAACTTACAAAAAAAACTTATTAGAAAAAACACTGTACATATTATAGTGTCTGTTTTGTGTACTTGCATGTGCTTTTAAGAGGCTGGGTCGGGTATAGGATCATGTGGGACGTGTGACTGTGTGAGTGTGAGTGCCTTGAAAAAGTATTGGCCCCATTCTCAAATTCTTATGTTTTTGCATAGTTTCCCCACTTTAATGTTTGAGGCCATCAGACAAATGTAAGTATCAGACACATATAACCCAAATATTACCTAAGTGAACTTAAAATGTTGTTTTTAAATGGGGATTTCATTTATTAAGGAAACAAAACGATTCAAAGTTAAGTGGCCCTGTGTGAAAAAGTAATTACCCCCCTTGTTAAATCATGAATTAATCTAAACTAATCACAAGTTTCGATTCATTTTCAGTGATCACACCCAAGCCTGATTACCTCTAAAACCTGTTCAATCAAGAAGTCACTTAAACAGAATCTGTCCCGACAAAATCAAGTCAGACAAAAGAGCTACAAGAGCTGCAACAAAATGACACGATACAAAGAAATTGCAGAACAGTCGAGAAATAAAATCATTGACATCTATCAGTCTGAAAAGGGTTACAAAAAACATTTCTAAAGCTTTATGATTCCAGCGAACCATAGGGAGAGCCATTATCCTCACATGGAGAAAACATGGAACAGTGGTTAACCTTTCCATGACTGGCTGGCCTACAAAGATTACCCCAAGAGAACAACAATGACTCATCCAGGAGGCTACAAAGGAACTCAGGATAACCTCTACAGAACTGCAGGCCTCCCTTGGCTCAGTTAAGGTCAGTGTTCATGACACAACAAGGAAGAGACTGGGCAAAAATGGCATCCATGGCAGAGTTCCAAGGCAAAAAACACAGCTGATCAAAAAAGAACATGAGGCTCATCTTACTTTTGCAAAAAAACATCTGAATGATACCCAAGACTTTTGGGAGAATGTTATATGGACTGATGAGATGAAAGTTGAGCTTTTTGGAAGGTGTGTGTCTTGTTACATCTGGTGTAATTTTAACGCAGCATTTCAGAAAAAGAGCATACCGACAGTCAAAAATGGTAGTGGTAGTGTGATGGTCCTGGGCTGCTTTCTCCTTCAGGACCTGGACAACTTGCTGTGATTGATGGAACCATGAATTCTGCTCTTTCTCAGAAAATCTTGCAGAATGTTCCGCCATTAGTTTGTGGTTTCAAGCTGAAGAACACAGGTTCTGCAGCAGGACAATGATCCAACACACACTAGCAGGTCAACTACTGAATGTTTTGGAGTAACCTAGTCAAAGTCCAGACTTGAATCCGATTGAAATGTAGTGGCATGACCTTAAAAAGGCCGTTCATGCTCGAAACCCCTCAATTTTTGCTGAATTCAAACAATTCTGCAAGGAAGCGTGGCCAAAATATCTCCACAGAGATGTGAAAGACTCATTGCCAGTTGTAGAAAATGCTTGATTTCAGTTGTTGCTGCTGAGGATGGCCCAACCAGTTTATAGGTTTAGGAAGCAATTACTTTTTCCACACAGGGCCAGGTAACTTTAGTTTTTTTCCCTTGATAAATGAAATCACCATTTTAAAACAGCATTTTAAGTTCACTTGGGTTATAGCTGTCTGACATTTACATTTGTCTGATGATCTTAAACAAAGTGGGGAAACTATGCAAAAATATTTTTGAGAAGCGGGCCAATACTTTTTCACAACTGTGTGTGTGTATATGTATATATATATATATATATATATATATATAGAGGAGGAAATGTAACAGTGGTCGACTGGTTAGCACATCTGCCTCACAGATCTGAGGACCTGGGTTAAAATCCGGCCTCCCTGTGTGGAGTTTGCATGTTCTCCCCATGCCTGCTTGGGTTTTCTCCAGGTACTCCGGTTTCCAGCATGTCCCAAAAACATGCATGGCAGGTTAATTGAAGACTCTAAATTGCCCGTAAGTGATGTGCGTGCGAATGGTTGTCTATATGTGCCCTGCGCTTGGCTGGCGACCAGTTCAGGGTGTACCCTGGCTCTCGCCCAGAGTTAGCTGGGATGGGCTCCAGCACACCCACAAACCTAGTGAGGATAAGCGGTATGGAAAACGGATGGATGAATATCAGAGGAACACTGTACTGACAATACCCAAGTTGGGTTGAACCACCATTTTATTTGGCATAATTTAAAATCATCTCACTGTTAGTTCATTTATACAAATATGCTTTGTTATATATAAAACAATTACAGATCTCTACAAATCAAGTTCCCAGTGTAAAAGCGTAGTACCACGCACGCGGTAGCATACAGCTCTGGGACGCAGACAACAGAGAGCCCACAGGTGTATGTTCCACTTCAATCATATTATTTGAATGAAATCAGGACATCCGGTAAAAGGGGAATACAATATATATTTCAAAAAGCTGACCACAGTTTGTGTAATTGTGCACTTACATTCAACAACATTTTTACTTAAATCAGCCCTTTTGCTGTTATTTCACTTAGGTTATTACAGGGCGCAAGAAACCAATTTAATACAACTCACTCCACAGTTTAAACAAATAGTTACTGACGCTAAAAGAAAGCAACCACTTATTGCTAACAATAAAGACAAATCTTAAAACTGACAAGGCACCTTCCACCAATGCAGTTATTGCTGCACCATGCAATGCAGGGATATAAAAAAACAGCGAGCTTAAAAAAAAAAAAGAGAGAAAAAGTGTGGCTGTGGCACACTGATATGTCACTTTTGCAGCTGTTTTTTTTATATTTTTAATAGCGCGCTGCAGTGTGCTTAATGGAAGGAAGAGAGTAAGGCTTCAGTGACCACATATGAAGGTCACTGCTTGGTGGGAGCTCTTTGTGGCACTAAAATGACTAAGGCGCACCAACCGTAGCTTTTGGTTTGGATAAGGCATTAGAGTCCCACCATCAATCATGACAGTTTGAATGCTGCAACATGCAAAAAAAAATGCACACCGCAGCAGCAATAGCCTTGTCAGTAATGAAATGATCTAACAAATATAAGAAATACATACAAGACTGTTGAAACTAACATACAGTGGAACCTTGCAAAGACAAACAGTCCTAAAGTTGTTACATTAAAAATTGTTAAAATAAAAATGCTCTGAAAAAAAATCTGCCTAAAAGTCAAACATGGATCGAGATCAAAACGTGTGATGTCACCAAATGTTGTGGGACTTGTACTCAGTGAGGGCATTTAGCATTAACTCAAATGTTTTGTGTTTCACCACATAAGGGTACCAAAGATGGCAGACGGGAACAAGAAATGTAAATTGGGGAAAGTCTTTTGGTTCAATTAAATATCAACAGCCTCTGCAAAAGTTTCACTAAGTGGATGCTAACATGAACAGCATGTGGCTGAAAGAATAATAGAAGCTTGACAACTGCTCTCTTTTACCTAGCTATCAGGGCTCTTCAACGGGCGAGACGTTTGAGTAGTTTGGTTGTATTATACAGTGGCTCACTTCTAGTTTTGTAAGTATGACCATAAGGAATGTTAAAACGTTACTTGAAACAATGCCTGTACAGTTGATAAAGGTTTTATGATGGTGACAGTTTGACTGTGGAAGAAATTCATCCACCTCACATTAGTTCCTTTTGGAGAAAATTGTTTTGAAATTGGAACAACGGTGTCACAAAAACAAGATCGTTCAATGTTGCAGGTTCCGCTGCATTCCGATAAGACAGGATATACAGGATCAATCATACGATAGTCATGCTCTGCTTGCATTTAATGCAAGGCAGCAAGGACACTGACATCAATTATGCAAGTGTGGTTTACACCTTAAGGATCCAATAAACACAGGTGATTACAAAACAATATATTCAACTTTGGCCATTTAGTAGGTTAAAATGTTTTTACATGATCAGAAAATAGTTTCTGTGATTCTGGCAAAAAAATCATTAAATTGCAAATGAGGCAAAATGGGGTGCACTACTTGGCTGCAACCAGCAGAGGCACTGTTGACTCTGCCTCAACAAGTTGCTGTCTAAAGAAGATTGAAATGCCTTCAACTATGTGAAGCTAGCTAGCTACATCCGCGCTTGGGCAACTCCTCCGGCCTCATTGACGAGACTGCCAAAGAAACAGGAGTTCAGAACATTCCGAGATAGCGGATCAAGGAAATTGAGTCAAAGGCCCATTCCGTTCCAAGTGTCAAAGGTCATTATTAGGCACATTTCTAATGGAGAGGAGACAGAAGAGGGCTGTGCTACACCCTGACGTCCTCTTCTGTCAGCCATCTTGAGAGCTCCGGTACCAGTTTGGCTTAATTTGTCTAAGCTGCCCGGTTGGTTGATTTGAATGGATGGGGCTGATCAAAGCTTGTTCTTCTCTCCCATATGTGGGTGGATACCTCCAACACGCCACACTGAGCATATACACCAGTTCAAACCCTAATCCATCCCGACTGGTTCTACCGGGAACTGGCCCTTGTCCGGGATTCATCCTGCCCTTTTCTGGATTCAAGTTGCTTGAATTAAAAAAAAGCTGCTCAGCCTCTGCGTGTCAACAACTAGTAGCCAGCATCACAATGCAGTTGCTTGGGACTAGCGAGACACAACCTAAGTGAGGAGTATGAGGTAGTCACTATTTCTCCACCTAAACAACAGTAGATCTCTTCTCTCCAGTCAAATAGGGAAGCTTGGTTTAGATGGAAATATGGCTTGTGACAACCACGATCAGCATTTGTTTATAAAGGCAAAGCAGGGATGCTATAAATCTAGGCCAAGTGTAACGTGAAGAACGGGTAAATATCAAAATATTAAATGTAAGAAAAATTAGATCCACTCCCCCCGTTTCGTCAAAGTCACTTTGGTGATAATGGTGTCGTAAGGATGAAGGTCTCATAAGGATGAAGGAGGAGCTGAAAAAGAAGTCTTACAACTGCTAGAGGTGGCGTGGAAGGAGCAATCATTTGCATCTGTGGATCTCCACAATCCAAATCCGGTAACCGTTATTACAAAAGCACGCATTTCTTGCTGTTCTTTTTCGTGACAGGGTACAACACTGCTCTCACGGCCTCTGCAAACACCTCCCTGACGCCTTCCTGCAGCAGTGCCGAACACTCCATGTATTTGACGGCCCCGATTTGTTTGGCGAGGGAGTTTCCCTGCTGCTGGGTGGTGGGAGCCAAACTCTGCTCTTTCAGCTTCTTCACTGTTTCCACGTCGCCCCTCAGGTCCCTCTTGGTGCCCACCAGCAGGATGGGCACGTTGGGGCAGTGGTGAGACACCTCAGGGTGCCACTTGTGTCTTACGTTGGCGTGGGAGGAGGGACTGCCAATGGAGAAGCAGATGATAAAGACATTAGTCTGGGGGTAGGAGAGAGTACGCAGGCGGTCGTACTCCTCCTGGCCGGCCGTGTCCCACAAGTTAAGGCTGACGGTGCGGCCGTCCACGCTCATCTGGGCACTATAGTTGTCAAACACTGTTGGAATGTATTCTTCAGGGAAGGCATTGGTGGTGTACGAAATGAGTAGGCAGGTTTTCCCCACTGCCCCATCGCCAACCACCACACATTTTATGGTCTGCATCCTGCAAACGACCACTGGGGCTGCAGCACCTGAAAACAAACCAAATTGCAATATTGATTTTTTTTTGTTTAAATAAACCTCCATATCTATCAGTCTACAATACTTCTTAAGTCTGCTGACACTACCCAACAATACTTAAATACAATGCAGTCATGTACTAATAACCCATATCGCATACGAGCTAGCCAAGGCTAGTTTTGCTAAACATCGTATTTAAGGTAGAACAGTCAAGCTGGAAGACAAGTTCACGCATCTATCAAACATTAACGTCGTTAGAAAAGCCCACACACTAGCCGGAAGGGAAAATCACTGAAGCGAAAGCATAATGTTAACTTGTGGTTGTGATCGCTCAGTGATCTTGCATGGTACTAGGCGTTCCCCACTGGCGGCCAGCATCAGGCTAAGGAACTAGCGCCTATGATAGCTACAAAGCTAGCGGTTAGCAAACAACTTCACACTACTACGCCAAAACATATTTTTACAACCCGACAAAAGCCTCGCAGCGTTAATACAATATTTACCATATCCCAAGACGTGTTTTAGACGCTAATGTGGGCTTCAACGATGATATTTTAAGGTCTTTGCCACTTACCGCCACTTAACTCGCGATCTCCTTTGCCTGGTATCGTCAATCACAGCCGCATCCGGGGAGCTGGCCAATACGCAGTAAGTGACGTAACAGAACGGTGCAATCTGGGAAATGTAATTTTTGTTTTGCAATAGTCGTTTTACTTGACGCTAGATGGTAGTGTTGTCTACTCTTAAGTCTAGAGACCTTTTTGAACTAGAAAACGTTTAAGTTTGGGAGGCACAAAATACTTGGCTATCACAAAACGACTAGTCGCCAAGTAAATCACTGGAACATTGGTTATTGAAGTGAAAACATGCAAACAAATACGGTAGTTGGTCACAGTGGTTAGAACAACAGTGGTCGCCAACCTTTTTGAAACTGAGAGATACTTCTTGTGTACTGATTAATTCGAAGGGCTTCCAGTTTGATACACAGTTCTGAAATAACACATTTGCTCAAATTATTTTTAATGCCCCTATAAAGTATTTTCAGTGATTTGTTTCTAAATATATTAAATATGTTTGACGTTAAGTACTGAAAAAATGCAAAGACTGAGAAGAATTTTGTACTGAATTGTTTGGATACAGCATTAAACTCTTTTTCTTCATATCAGTTTTCCAGATTTTATGGGCATTGCTAAAACCAGGGCCAAGTATGCATTTGGGCCTTCTGGCATGAGTCCTCCCGCTATTACACTATATACTGTATACAGTTGAAACCAGAAGTTTACAAAAACTATTATAAAAAGACACAAACACTATTTTTTTCTCAATATCTGACATGATATCAGACTAAACCTTTTCAGTTGTAAATCAAATTAGGATTACAAAAATGATTTCTTTGCTTAATAATAATAATGAGAGAAGGATTTTTTTAGACATTTTTTTATTACCTTTCTCAAAGTCAGACATGTACACACAATAAGATTACTATGCCTTTAAACAATCTGAGCAAATTCATATCTTGATGTCATGTCTTTGGAAGCATCTGGTAGGTTTATTGTATTTGAAGGCACACCTTAAACACACTGCTTCTTTCTGTAACATGATGGGAAAATCAAAAGAAATTATCCAAAAATCAGGAAGAGAATTGTGGACAGGTTCATCCTTGGGTGCGAATTTCCAGATGCCTGAAGGTGCCATGTTCATCTGTTTAAACAATTACCCATCCATCCATTTTCTGAGCCGCTTCTCCTCACTAGGGTCGCGGGCGTGCTGGAGCCTATCCCAGCTGTCATCGGGCAGGACGCTGGGTACACCCTGAACTGGTTGGCAGCCAATCGCAGGGCACATACAAACAAACAACCATTCGGACTCACAGTCATGCCTACGGGCAATTTAGAGTCTCCAATTAATGCATGTTTTTGGGATGTGGGAGGAAACCGGAGTGCCCGGAGAAAACCCACGCAGTCACGGGGAGAACATGCAAACTCCACACAGGCGGGGCCGGGGATTGAAGCCGGGTCCTCAGAACTGTGAGGCTGACGCTCTAACCAGTCGTCCACCGTGCCGCCTTTAAACAATTATATGCAAGAAAAGAAAAAAAAACATGGGAATGTCCAGCCATCATACCACTTTGGAAGGAGACAGTTATGTGTCCCAGAGATGAACGTGCTTTGGTCCGTGAGTTGGTCAACCCAAGTGCAAAAGCAAAAGATCTTGTGACGATGCTGTCTGAAATTGGTCCGAGTGTGTCATTATTATCTACAGTGAAAAGAGTAGTGTACTAACATGGGCTGAAAGGCTACTCTGCCAGGAAGAAGCAACGTAACGACGCCACTGTGGCCTACGGACTTGGCTCAGTTACGCCAGTTCTGCCAGGAGAATTTGGGCCAGAATTCCTGCCAAACTATTGTGAGAGGCTTGCGGAAGGATATCTAAAAAGTTTGACCCAAGTCATACACTTTGAAGCATCAATTTCACCTGTACCAAACCCTAATAAAATGTATGTAAACTTCTGACATTGAAGAAAGTCATGAAACATTGCCTAAAAAAAATCCTTCTCTCATTATTCTGGCATTTTGCAAATTGAAATAATTTTGGGAATCATAATTGAGCAAAACAAGAAAAGTTAGGTCTGATTCCATGTCAGACAGTGAGAAAAAAAGCATTTGTGCCTTTTTATACAGTAATGTGTATTTAAGCTTCTGGTTTCCACTGTAAGTACTGAGTACCTCCATTCCACCAGTGAGTATCCAGTGCAATTGTGAGCTACGTAGTATTAATAACATGGCCCATTTCCACCACGACAGCATGCAGTTAGCTAGCAAGCTATGTCTACAACCTGAAAAATGCATCTTCCCTGAATTGTTTTGTGTTATTTGGGTTACAGTGTCTCTGTTGTGGGGACCCACATGTGCCTAGCCACTAGTGGGTCCCCACAACAGTTAACTGTTTATTATGTTCGATAGCACGCAAGAGCTGTAGCCCTCGAGCTCGGTAGCCTGCTAGCTCGTGCACCGGCGGCAATGTCGTTGAATTCATCACTGCCTTTCTCCGTATGTCATGTGTAACTCCACATAACAGTGACATTTCAGGGACCGTTAACTGTTTATGAAACACAGCAGCACACATTATTTCAGCTTGTGGCCCACTACAGACATTTGAGCACATACTGTACTACAAACGTATTTGAGTGACAAGTGTTTTCGCTTGTGAAGTCCATTCAATTGTGTCCGGGTAGAGCACAGGTGGCCAAAGTATGGCCCACTCCGTTCTTTAACCAGGCCCACCGAGGGTTTACATTATCGAGAGTCATGTACTATTTGTTGCATTAATTTAGCCATGTTTTCTTATACCGTATATAATATATTCAGACATTTTTGTATCCATTTATGTCATTAAATTATTGGTTGATTGACATTTTACATATACATTTTATAGTTTTATTTTATTAATTGCTTCATCATCAAAATAAATCATTTGAATATTTTACCGATGACCTATAACCTCATCTACAAATCACGTGTACTATCTGTCAGTTTGAGGGGGGGGGGGAATAGGGCTCTTGAGTATGAATGTTTTCCCACCCTTGAGGTAGAGGACACAATATTTACTTAAGTGCCATTGACAGTGGAAACACTTTCATACAAGTAGGTTGAATCAAACTCAGTGATTGTCCCCGTGTGATACTAAAATGATTGTAAAAATACTTAAATAAATGATTAGGCCACTGGCTCTAAACATTTTTTATTTTTAGACATACTGAGTGCTTATACTAGGGATGACCACAATTATCGATGAATTGATTATCAAGAATTATGTCTATTATGTGGAACTGATTATGGAAATTGGCTGAAACTAGCAGACTAACTGTGCTATTGTGCTATCAGTTGCAACTAGTTTCCTGTCCAAAGAAGTAAAACATCAAGTCAGCTATGGGAAGTTGAGCTACATCCACAGTCCTCAGCTAAGGTACAACTCGTCTCTTTAAGATGCTTTCATTGAAACAGGAGCTCGGAACATCCACTGAGAGATTCTCCCTCCTGATGATAATAATAATGGTTATCTGATCTTGACTCTTTCAAGGAAATTTATTCAAACACCAATCCCTAATGCAGACCCGTTCTCAATTTATAAGCTAAATAAAGGAACATGAAGCATCAGGTTGTGTTGACATCCATGGAGAATTGAAAAAGGCAAGTTAAAGAGGGATCACTTTGGACCACTCTGTCTCACACGAATGGAGACCAACTGATGTCATCTTTACACACTGAGGTTAAAAGGCTAGTGCTGTGCGGCAAACCGGGCACTCAAAGAACAAAAAGTGGCACCACTTTATTGCCCTTTCCAAGAGGCTTTGGCGTCACTGCGGCCTGTAAAGAAAGAGTTCCCACACTGGGACCCCAACACCCGCAGTCAGGCTCCTGCCCCAACCCTTGCACCCACTTGTTCTGGCAGAAGAAGCCCCTGAACATCTAAGCCATCTCCATGACAACAGTCGCCTACAGAATTGGGGGTGCTGACTCGAGATCCAACAGAAAAGCACAATTCAGACGAAATAATGGTGGCAAAACATCAAGACAGCAAGATGCAAGAACATAGTTCACAAGGAGGGTGTTGCTTTACAGTAAGTAAGGGATTCCCAAATTGTGGTGCTTACACCACTAGGTGTGTGTGAGCAAACTCCTAAAAGTATGCAAGGTCAAATGTGTAATAACAGTTTGGTATCAGAGTTACACATTCTATTTTTTCCCTCAGTCTAATTTTATTTCCCAAAATGAAAATGTTCAATACGATTTTTTTTTTTACAGGACATAATATAGAAAATAGTTGGGTCATGTATGAAAATTACACAATCAAATACATCTTATGTGAGCTTCCCATTTCCTAAGAGCCGTTCAGCATTTTACACAGTATCGCCTTAACACTGAGTTTCCCCCTCCATGACTTGACAGATAGGCTGGGCACTCATCATGGCAACCCAAAAGCTAGCTGCAGCGTTGGGCGCACAAATTTGCATTTGCTAATGTGTTATTAGGACTTTCTTCTGATAAGAGGCCTATACTTGATTGTTCACCAACGTTTGGTCTCCGTCACCAAAAGTGCCAGGAGTCACTAATTTGTTGTTAACTCTATTTTTTTTTTCAAGTCGATAGATGGGTCTAAATAATTGCTAAATGTAATCACAAAGTCGTTAAAGTGGAAACACGCCTCTACTGCATTCCGCAGACAGTGTGAACAGTGGCTCATTTGCATGAGTGGAGTGCCACTCAAAAAAGCCATAATTCATCCATCCATCCATTTTCCATACTACTTGTCCTCACTAGCGTGCTGCAGCCTATCCCAGCTGACTATATGCAAGATGCAGGGTACATCCTGAACTGTTTGCCTGCCAATCGCAGGGCACATATAAACAAAGAACCATTTTCACTCACATTCAATTAAAAAAATACAATACTGTACAGTATATTTTATGTGGAGCCTCAAAACCCAAATACAGGTTCAGGGTTTCCCCCTCATACCTTCAGATGTGAGGTACTTAATCGCTTTGTGTGCGGCGAAGATTTGTCAACTGTAATGTTTTGTGATGGTCCACTTCAGTGGCTTTCAGCTGCATCACTTGGTGTGCAGAGGGCCGAAGTAAATCGCAATTGTGCCGGTTAACCACTGATGCAAACAAAGGCGCTGAAGTTCTTATATAGAGGGACGACTCAAAGATGGAATAGTTAAAAACAGTTTAGCTCCACAATTGAGTATTATGTTTTCGGCAGTTATCTTCAAGCATGTATGTGTTGAGAAAAAAAAAAATCTTCGAATTTACTTTACAGGGTCTTTAACTAAAAATGACAACAAAAGCGGAACCCCTAGTGCTCTTCATCTGTTGCCAGTCGTCTTCTACAATGTTAAATCAACATAGCTATACCTGACTTAATGATCTCTGAAAGACGTTAATATGGACCAGCTAGCTGGCCCTGAAAGTGTCATTTTAAGTCTGACTGGTTAAAGTCGCATTGCTAGTATAGTTTAAGTTACATTGGCCAGCATTACTGATTCTAGAGGCCCTTGCTGAAATCTTGACTGGACAAAAAAAAATTAAAATCCACAGTGGCGGAGCGAGACTTTTATCCTTGGGGTGGCCAAGGCTATTTCGGGGTGTCCACAAACTGTGACAATGAATTTGTTTCTCGACCAATGAATTGCAATCTGAGTCTCTAAATGTTGAAATGTACATAATAAGCACACGGACGATGAGGTTTGTGCGGATAAATTAAAGTTTATTAACAATGTTTACAACTCAATGTACACGGAAACACAACTGCAACAATTTTTCAATAATCACAGCGTAACCCGCTGACACAGTTATCCACTCTCTCACACACACACACACGAGCTATTCACTCACACTCTCTCTGTCCACCTTACCGTTACCTGACTTGCTTCTCTTTAAAAAGAAGTTATATACCTTTTCATTTCTCAACGGACCCTATGAAAAAAAATAGGCCAGTTTTGTAACCCTTAGCATCACTTACAATTGCACAATGTTATCAAATCCCCACTTCAACCCTAAAAAATGTCAGGGGAAATAGACCACCAAGTTTCATATTCAAACTTTCAGCTACTCAGTGGTTCCCAACTGGTTTTGCCTCAGGACCCAAAATTTAATTTTAGTCATTAAGTTGCAACCGACATATTTGACATTCTTTAGCAACTCAAATTTATTTCACAAAAAAATTTGCCCAGTAATACAAAAACCTTTATGCACTGTTGAAAACATGAAAACAGTTTATATGAAACTTGAACAAACATGAAATATGAAATAAAAAGGCACCCTTTTTCTGAAGTAAATATAAAGGCAGACTTCTTTTTTTTGTAGTTGAAAAAGGCAGGCTTCTTGAATCAAATCAAATAAAACAGAGAAAATACTTAAATTAAATTCAATTCACTTGAATTACAGTATATATGCTCTTTAAACAAGTTACACTTGTGAAGCTCATTAACGGCACTTTTGTGATGCCCTCAACTCCTTAAGCTTCCGTTGAAAGCACTCCACTAGTTTGTCTTAAAAGTGTTTTTAGCTAGCCTGTTGTGCAGTGCATTATGCATGAAATAAGATGCTGCATAGAAGGGAAACAATGCAACAGCAAAACTATTGACACTGTAGCCTTGTCAGTATTAAAGCTTTTAAACAAACATCAGTACGTCAACAGTTTAGAGACATAACAAAGGGGGAAACGTGAAGGATAATCTCCCAGCCTCCTTCACGTCATATTTCATTTGAACCAACTGAGCACGAAACAGCTTGCTGGCCGATTGTCTGCTAGTTTCAGTCCTCTAAAATCATTGGAGAAACACGTCAATATAAGCAGCAACCCGAATGAAATGTACACGTTAATATGTAGACGCCATGAGATGTAACTTGTCCATGTGCCCGTGTCTGTGTGTGCCAGTGGGCGAGAGAGACTGACACACTGCACTGGCTGCTTATTGAAACACTGCAAGTTTGCGTTTTTACCGCCATGAGATGTAACTTTACGTTAAGTTTAGCTTGATACCCGTGGATGCTAGTCAAACGATCTCCTATCTGCACACAAAAGTGATTTTAAACAGTGACTCATTAGGACACCACCGTAAAACTTACTTTAGAATAACGTCGTAGATTGTCTCTGGGGCAAATCCTCTTCTTCGGTGGCGATTCTTCTTCTTCCTCTCATAATAAATGTGGATTACAACTATTTGTGGTGCATAGCGCCATCTACTGTACAGGAGAGACTTAGCAGTCAAAAGGCAGCACTGATTTCATAATGCAAACGGTTCCTTTCGACAAGACGTGCGGTGCCGTGATATGTCAATCATCTAGAGGAGGTTCCTGGGGGGTCCAATCAGATTTCAGGGGAGTCCAGTGCTACCCCCACTGGCTCCACCCCTGAACATCCACATACACGTACTGGATGCAGTGCAGTGCAGTGCTTGGAAAAAAAAAACTCTTTTATTGAAAACAAATATTAGAATTGTGCTCTTAAATGTAGGTCAGTGTTCCTTATAATGATTAGGCCATCATAGTAGACTATTTTTCTTTTTTTTTTGGGGGGGGGGTCTGGTTTTGGTAATGGCTAGTCTAAGTTAACCGTAGGAACAGAGAGAAACACCTTTGTCCATATAACCTCCTTTATTTATGCTATATACAAATAATACAGTGAATAACAGCCATGACTATTCAAAAATGTTATATATTCTTCTGATACAAAACAAGATGAAAAAAAACAGTAAGTCTCCTCGCTGCCTCTTCAGTTTTAAAAATTGCACAATAGATAGATACAAAGTTTGTACCACGACACAATGAGAACACAATGATTTTTTTGCAACGGATTAATACACTTTAACAAGAGCACAAGCGTTCTGACTGGGCACAACGTGATGATTTGGCTCTTTGTTCAAACACCAATTGAATTGTATCCTATTGCCTGCAAAGGATACAAAGTGTAAGACGAGGTAGGGCTCAAGAGGATTTAATCTTCTACTTGCACATGAGACACATGACTTAATGTGACCCAAATAATACCAAAATCGATCAGCTACAAGCAGATGAATGAGCCTAATGTACAAGAACTCATTATGGAAAGAAATAACCAGCTCTGCATAGACTGAGAGAAAGGATCTAAAATATATTAAATTTACTTCCACAGTGGTTGAGTTGTTGTAGGTCGAAGCATTTTGGGACCAGGAATTCGTGAAGGATTTTTAGAGGTAGGACAGGGGCCCGTGTTTGTGGTCATAGTGTTTTTATTCCGGCCTGCAGACATGACAGCCGTACGTATGGTCTTTGCTGTGGCAGAAGACGGACTGTGGGCCGGGAGAGCCTTGGTGGTAGCTTGAGTCTCAGGGTTCGGAGCGACTCGTTTGGACACGCGGAGAGGACTTCCTCTAACTAATGCTGACTGGGTCCTGCTTGAGACCTTGTCTTTTGGTGGTCTCTCTAAGGTCCTATGGGTCAGGGGAGACTTTCCAGGACTCTGTGGCTCTTTAGCAGTCTGTGGTCCCTCTCGTGCGCTGCTACTTCTTTTCACCTCCGCATGAAGTGAAGCAGGCTGTGTGACTTGAGACGAACGCAAGGACAAACGTGAGGTCGTGGGGTGGCTTAGAGACGGTATTGGGCCAATATTTGTAGCTTCAGTTTTGGGGCGTACTCTTGGAACACCTGTGCTATTGGAAGGTCCTGCACATGACCCAGGTCCTCTCTTGGCTCTGATGCTACTACGCACAGGAGCCTTCAAGGCTCGACTCTCCTCCTTTAACGATGGAGAAGCTGGAGTTGTCGGATCAACCTCCCGCTCTTTCCTCCACTTGGAGCAAAGGCTTGGTCCTGGTCGCGGCAGTGGCGATGTTGGTGATGACAGGGTGTCATAGGATCGGAGGCCTTTCACAAGAGTGTGGCACTCTAGCGTTTCCCTTACACGGGAGTATGACCTCGCAAGCTCCCCCTCAGGACTCAACACATCCAAACTCTCCTCTGGGTGTGACTGGCTGAACTCTGGAAGACTGGAAGGCATCCAGTTTTCCTCGACAGCAGTCAACAACCCTCCTGTGTTTATCTGCTTCCTCAGACCCTCATCAGGCCCAGACATTGCAACACTTGCTTTAATCCCTCTGTTAAGTGGCTGTAACTCCACATTATCTGTAACATTAACAGATAACGATTCTTTCTCAGATCTCCGATATCGCAACGATGCAGCGCGGTTGTCACTATAAAGTACTTCACTCTTGTGAGCAGACTGAGGTTCAGACCCATCAACACGACAACTATTTAATTTATTCTGAACAGAATTATTCTTGTCAGTCAGGGGCACTCCAAAATGTTGTCTATGACTGGAGTTCTGCCTATTAGCGCACAGTAAAGGGGTATCTGCGTTGATAGCAGCACCATTCCGACGGGAGTTGGGTGAAAACTCATTGTTCTTGGTAGCCTTCTGCTTACATGACAATGAGTCCTCATTTGTAAGTCCACTTGTTTCTGATGCCTGTACTTGGAGAGAAATACTCTCTGACCCATGTTGCTCTACCGTGAAGCCACGTCCATGTTGTGAATACGATCCAACGTGAGATTCTTGAACAACCTCCATACACTGGTTGATTACCTGGTGTTGCCTCGACTGACTCTTGTTGTCTCTATTTAAAACACTTTCTTGACCAGCCGGAGAACAAAACCCATCTGTCTCGGGAGAGCTACAAAGCACAGTAGATGTCTCATGGTCAGACGAGCTGTTTGAGTGACAGCTGATGGGCGTGGGGCAGCTGCCCAGCTCTGGGAAGCTCTTGTCGCTGTGCAGGTGGTGAGAGTACCTGCGCGTGTCAGAACTTCTCAGGCTACGACGGCTCCAGGTGTAGCTCAAGTTCTTCTCAAGGAGTCTCTCCAGCTCATCTTGGTTCTCCTGACTGTGATGGTCTCTGGTCAGGCTGTGGCCCAGGTCGAGACCTGTGCAGACAGCCACGGACCGACGCTTTTCACCAATCACCCTCTGACGTTCCAGACGTTTCTGCTCCTTCAACTCGCGCTCTGCATTCTCCTATGACAAAAGATAGGATGGTGTATTTAGCGGCGAGGCTACATATACATGATAAAAGGCTCGTTTCATTTCTGGATCTAACCTTGATAGCTTTTTGGAAGCGCTGGCAAAATAAGTCAAAGACCCTGCAGGCCTCCTCTAATTTAAATGTGCTATCTTCCTCACAGAAAAAATCCACCAATGCTCGACTTGACATCCTCATGCCCTCAACCTCATCTTCTGTCTCTTTTAGACGCTCCTCTGTCACCTGCACATAGATGCAAACACTTTAATAAACAATAAATTTGTCCATATATTTTTAGAAAAGATTTTAGATGGTTTGTGTGACCTTAAATTGAGAATGAGGGCATTAATCAATGATCTTTACCTCTAGGAAAGATTGTGTATGCTGGAAAATCTGTCTCTCTGTCCGGACATTCGCTTTCAGCACCAGCACTCTGCTTTTTAACTTGGATAAATCCTCCAACACAGACTCCTCGCACAACCTACAGTTTCAAAAATTGACATTAAAAAGAGTTTTACATCCTAAACCAAGAGTCTAGCTTAAAGGACTACGCTCTCAACCGTCATGGTCAATAATGGTTTCACAAAAGACTCTTAATAAGGAGAGCTCAATTGAACATTAGTTTTTTTAAGCCTGTCGCACGGGTGGAGTGATGCTAATAAGATGAGGTTGTAATATTCATAGTCATTCAATGGGATCCGTGTTTTGGGAAGACACTGACCTAGAGGCGGAGCCAACATGGCCCAGTTGGCCAGGAAATGACAGTAAACTCTGATCCTTCTTCACAGCTTCCTGTGGAGACAAACAAATGATTAGACCTATTGTTCCCAATAAAGTAAAACGTAATTTGCAAATGCTGACAAACTCATACGCTCTGAGGATCAGTCTGGCTACAGTTTTGTGGAAGAGAAAGAAAGAGGAAAAAGCATTGTGTTATGGGCACAAAGTCTTTGTAATATCAAGGGGAAAAAGTGTTAATAATAGGATAAAATAGTCATATGTTTAACAGCTAAGTTCCATACAGTAGTATACATTAATTTGGTAATATAATTAAATATTTGTGACGTTCCGGTAATATAATTAAACATTTGTGAAGTTTTTTACGCTTGTAATATTCAAACTCTCCCAATATTGCAACATTATTCTCATAAAAGTACAACTTTTCTGTAGAAATATATAATTGTTTTTGTTTGCTTTTGTTGTTGTAATTTTACTTTGTCAGGATTAATTTTATTTTATCCGTGTTTTCCTGACTTTACTTCCTTATTAACTAGTTCTGGTTCTACTACAGTATAAATATCAAAACCTGAGATCTTACCATAGCTACAAAATGAAGCAGGTTCATGCCGGGTTTGTTAGCTTTGGTGTCAGCTAGTTTGAGCAGTGATGAAATTCGGAATCCAGCTGCATTCCCTGAGTATCCACCCTGAGGAGTCGCATACAAGGTCAGATAAACAAACCTTTGAATAATTTAAAAACAAAAAATCCAAGGACATTTTCCTCGTGTATAGTGTATCTTGCAAAATCCAAAATTTGGCTTTGTCTAGCTCAGGAGAAGAAAACAAATACTGTCTTAAATAAAGAGAGAGACTTACAGCATTCATGTAGTTCCCTGCTTTAAGCACCAAACGGAGGATGGAGTGTAATTCAGGACAGCTCAGCAGTTCTAAAAGACAAAAATGAGCAAACTTCTTTTAGTAAGAAACAATAGTCTTTACTCCTGGTGTTAGGGTTCTCTTAAAACAAGAAGATCATCTGCATTCTGCGTTTTCTACTTACCACCCTGGACTAATTCAATATGGGAGCATTCAAAAAGCCCAAGACAAAGATCTTGATAGCACTAGAGTGCATAACTCCCGCTGTTACTTTACCTCTGGCCGCCTCCCTCAGACATCTGGCTGCCACACACAGAGAGGTCAGAGCAGGGTCAAACTCTTGCTGTAGGATCATGGCATCCAAACGTAGGCGAAAACTAATTGAAGGGGAGCAAGGGGGATGGATGAATGAATAAGCACGGATGAGTGATGATGAAGACAAAAAAGGCACTCCTGGTCATCACTTAAGTAAACACACGTCATTTCAAGAGGACGCATGTGAGTCACAGACTACTCAAACTATGAATCAAGCTGGAAAAACAAAAAAATGCACACTGGTTTCAGAGGGTCATGGTGGGTAATAGTATCCAAAGCAGGGCTAAGGTGGAGTGTACCTGGGGACTTCCACCAGCAGGAGCATGAAAAGATCAGGCTCTCCAAGCCAGCGACGTTCCCCGGTAAAGCTCCTCAGGCGAGATTCCTGAAAGAGAACAGATGTTGAGAAAAATCCAGCAAACCAGATTGCTGTTTAACAGTCGATTCCAATATCTTTCACCATGCTCCTTCTGCAGAAACAGACCACATCATACAACACGGTGTAACAGTGAACTTTTTGATCATCCTAACCAGAGCCAGACGATGAGTAGGCGGAGGAGGTGAGGAGGATGGCTGAATGGCGTGGGGGTGCGCTTTACCTCCTCATTGTCGGGTAGTAGCTTGCAGAGCTCCGTGAGCTTCTCTGCGCCGTAACGGTCCCCAACTCCATGCCTGATATCCTCAACTATCTCCTTAGCCGGCCTTCGGGGGGAAAAAAAGAACACACCAAATGCCCTATCAGTATGTCATCATGCATGCAATGGGGCTACCAGACATGCAATGGCATCATTTCCCAGTTCCCTCCTGTGAGCAATATCACCTCTTTGTTTTCGCCGAAACATGAGATAATGACATTTTTCCCTTTTCTAATCAGTCAACATGTAGAGCAGAGGCGATTGGTTGACGCCACACTGGAAAGTTGTGTCAAAAAACTGATCTGGTTGACTTCTGGCTTTCTTACCCAGTGACACGGCTCACCTTTTACGCCAATTGTTTATTAACCTCATTAACCTCATCTTATGGCCAACCACACACCCTTATACTCCAACACCAGGATGCTACTGTATGTACTGTACACAGCTGATAACAGTTATCAACTGTCCTGAATTTCAAATATTACTCTCATAAGTGGTTACTTATTGACTAAATACAGTAGCCTGTACACATTCTATTGTCACAAGATTATGTTCAGTGGAACAATCTAAAGAAATCTGACATAAGAACTCGATCAAAGATTAGTTTCTTGCAATAATAAGTGATTACAGAGCTCAGTCATTTAGGCATATCAGGAAAACTCTTATTAATGTAGTAATGTAAATCAAAACTGAGATTTATTACCTCGGCCAAGCACAAAAGAGCGAAGTTGTGAGGTATTGTTTGAACTCTAGCAAACTATTCAGCACAATAACAACAACTGTGACTTCACATAATTTTGAAAGATCACTATTATTACATTTATGTGAGGAGCTGTAGAAAGTTAAGTACATTAAGGCAGTTTGCCCATGCCCCCAAAGTTGGTACTTTCCCATATTGACTAGTCTTATTGAGAGCACCTTATGCTCCAGTTGTTAACCCCCCCCCCCCCCGACCCCCATCCCCCATTGGGACTTGGCAGATAGCCTTAAGGAGAGTGGATGACTTGAGGCCAGCAGGAAGGTCCGTCATAGTAAGGGGTCACTTAAACAGGAGACACACTCTGAAGGGCCTTGGCAGGTGTCAACTCGGACTCTCAAGTGGTAAACTTGGATACTTTAGGACGTCCAGTCCATCTGTTTAGATTGGAGCCTCCCCTGCACCTGTCCCCCTGCAATACCGACAGGAACACACCCATGCATGACACATACATCGCCCCCTCTGCCTTCAGTCTTCAGACACCAACTACATGCTGTTTGATTTATGGCAGTTCAAGTCAAGTGTTGTCCCCCTTGGGCACAATTGAACACGTCTGTTTCCTGCACTTGTTTATCTTGACTGGACCTCAATCAAAAGGATGAAACCAGAAAGTGATGGAAAAATGTTAGTTTTAATTTTTTTGTCAGTAAACAGAATTACGCAAAAACTGCTTCACTGATTTCTAAAAGAGTCTGTGTCCATTGTATGTTAGTGCATATCCCAGAATTTTTTTTTATCACTTTTGATAACGTTGCAAGAGAATGTTTTGTTGTTTTTTCCATGATTTCTCAATGTATAATGCATGAAACATGCATTGATTCAAAATATGGGTGGACATTTGACAAAATTCCCTTGGCCGACGATGGAGAAAATGAACAACTAAAGTATTGTTGTTTTTTGCAATATTATGTTATAAAGGGGCACGGTGGCCGACTGGTTAGAGCGTCAGCCTCACAGTTCTGTGGCGTTTGCATGTTCTCCCCGTGCCTGTGTGGGTTTTCTCCGGGCACTCCGGTTTCCTCCCACATCCCAAAAACATGCATTCATTGGAGACTCTAAATTGCCCGTAGGTGTGACTGTGAGTGCGAATGGTTGTTTGTTTGTATGTGCCCTGCGATTGGCTGGCAACCACTTCAGGGTGTACCCTGCCTCCTGCTCGATGACAGCTGGGATAGGCTCCAGCACGCCCGCGACACTAGTGAGGAGAAGCGGCTCAGAAAATGGATGGATGGATTATGTTATAAAACATTTCAAATACAAGAAAATACTAGTAAAAATTTAGTTTTTTCCACTTATATTTTGTCCAATAATAGTTTTAACAATTAAAATGTAAATGCTTTGTAACAAAACAGCATAGCTGATATCATGTACTCTATTTAATCTTCAGATAGCAAACTTATTGAGACTGAAAAAAGAATGCCTCTGAGTTGTAGCCAAATAGGGCACTTCATTAGCCTCATATACTTCAACACAATAATGAATCTACATAATTCTGCAAGTGCAGCTAATCGATTATTATATCCATTGATTCTATTGTGTCATTATAGTTGTTATAGTAATCAAGTTGACACCTTGATAATTAGCTAAGAACACTAGTTAACTAACAAGATGTCAAACGTGTCTAACAATGTCAGCTTATGTGTTATTAAATTATTTAAGCGCTTGTTCCAGTTCCAGGTAAGAAGAATGGGCTTACATTTTGAACTGGCGAAGAAATATGCCAATGTTCATACTGCGTTTGGAGTCCAGTAGAGTGATCTGTAAAATGAAGGTCATAGTAAGCTGAATAAAACAGTATTTTTGTTTCAATTATTAAAAAAATGCCCGTTATTTGAATGAACTGACCTCCTCTGGGCTATCCTGAGGAGTTCTGCAGCGTAACAGAGCAGACCGTCGTCTCACAGTGGCACTCCCGTCCTGAAGCTTACTGTCCTTCTGGCCGAACAGCTCGTCCAGAGAGTGCAGATCAATCGGGAACTCGTCCTCGCCCAGGCCTACACCGCTCCACACGCTCTTCCTCCCCTCCACCTTCTCTTTGGGGATACGCTCCCAGTTGAGTTTCCTCAGCCGGCTCCGATGGGCACTGTCCGTCCGGCCCAAAGGCAGTGAGGAGGCAGGTGGAGGCGGCGGAGGAGGGGGAGGTGGCGGCGGCGGTTGAGGTGGCAGGACGGGCACCGCCATCGTGCACGAATCCATGACTTTCACTTGCACGGGCGCTGGATCGGCGGGGAGAGGAGGCAGTGTTCCATGAAAGGCACGAGATTCCTTGACGGCGACAGTCAGGTTGATGAGCATAGGGGAGAGGGAGGAGGGTCGACTTGGTCGGAAACAATCTTTCCAAGCTTACAGTCCAAAGGTCCACCAGCCTAAGCAAATAGAGCACAATGACAAAAATCAAATCTCTGGCAATATATGAGCACAAAAGGAGAGAGGAAATCAGGCTTATCCAGGGGTTTTGCAACCGTAAGAAGCCACAGATGAACTAGCCTGGTCTTCCCTTTCATTAGCAAAAGACGTGGATTTGTAACAACCTCTGCTTCTATTTTTCATACAAATTCAATGCATTTTTTTTTTTAGTACAGGGAAAGTATATGTTGAGATATGACTTCTGCACAGTAAGCTGTTTGAACTCATGCTTGTCCCATCCTGTTCAGCTCACACGTAAACTCACACACCTCCAGCGTGCATCTACTCCCTTGCAATTAGAATAGATCAAGACACCGCGCAGATGTTAGAGTGATGCAAGGCTAACCACACACACAAAAAAAAGTGCAGGGTGTATACATTTTTTTCTTCTTCTACCTCATTATAAGAGGTTTGTTAACAGCTGAAAGCTGGTTGCACACACTTGTACCGGCAGGTTTAAGAAGGATTAGTAATGCAATTAGGGATGACTCAGAAGTTTCAGCACACTGGCTCAAAGACGAGTCGTTGATCACGACGGAGTTTGGAAAGAAATACGTCTTAATATTTGGGTTGATGTCAACTTGTGGTCGAAGTTTTTCAAAAAAGTCTTTCTCCGAGAGTCGCCTGAGCGCAACTTTTTTTTTTTTTTTTTTTTTTTTTTTTTTTTTTTTTTAAATCTCCGTGATTTAATGTGTTCACGTTCAACACGTTTGAAAAATCTAACACGCAAACACCAAATGGCGTAATGACGCATTTCAAAGTATCAAAAACAGCGCATTTGGTTTCAAAACCCCAATTTTCAACTGTTTCAACTTTCCATCAAGTTGTCATTCTATGATTAAATATATCCCCATTAGAAGAGATATTACGATGGGTGTGACTGTGAGCCCAGTCAAGCGTTCACTTACCTGGCGCGAGCGACCAAACCACTCTATCGGGGAAATAACCGCTTTAACTGAACATTTCACCCCCGCTTTTGTTTCATCTCCATCCCGGTGAACAGACAACCGACTTCAGTCAACTCGATTTTGCAGACGCGAAAACTTGTTGTCGGGGACGCGCAGGCGCGCTCTCGCTCTCGCAGCCTGATATGTGTTGATTGTTGTGTCCTCCCAGTTTTCCCATGGGGGGACGGATTTAGGATTGTCGGGCGGGAGTGCGCTCTAGCTTTACTCAACTTTGGTACACAACTAATGTTTTGGATTTTTACAGTGTTTACAAACTTGCCAGGTTTGTTCAAATGAAAGTGAAAGTCCATCACAGGACACTTTTTCATTTTCACTTTTTACAAATTGGAGCAGGTTTGAGATCACACTCCTAAAGTGTAGTACTATGGAAAGCCATGTCAGCATTTATTCAATATCTTTGATATCCAGTTTAAGGTCCATGTACTAGTATACTCTTTGTACGCACTAGTAAAACAATTTAGTGCACTAGTCTGACTAGGGCGCATTAGTAGGATGAGTGTCTTACTAGTTAAGGTGTTTTTTTCCCACCACTAGTGCAACTTTCGGCCTACTAGTTCACAGTTAAACCTTACTAGTAAACTACTGTGCTGCACGAGTAACACTACTAGGCCCAACTAGTAGGCATGTGTGTCACACTAGTAGCCTCCTGGAGCCTATCCCAGCTGACTTCGGGTGAAAGGCGGACTGGTCGCCAGTCAGTCGCAGGGCACATATAGACACGGACAACCATTCGCACTCACATTCACACCGTCACTGAGTGGGAACTGAACCCACACTGCCTGCACCAAAGTCAGGCGAGTGTACCACTACACCATCAGTGACTTAAAATGCCAACTAGTAGTACTTTTAGTTCTGCAGGGTTCTTAGGTTTAACGCATAGACAAGACCAAGCAACCTTGCCACTGCAAATGCCACATTTGTCAAGTTTTCTAGCACTTCATCCACATTTGTGATGACCTCTCAGCATAGAAATGCGATTGCCTCGTGTTATTTCAATGTTATGCTATTAAATGTTAAGTTGATCAAATTTCATGCAAATGATACTTGATTTAATCGTGTTTATCTTACGAACATGAAATTATTGATTACCAATTACATGTAAATGAAAAAGTCAGCCGATATACTTTTTTTTAGTGTAAAACACATTGTTAAGGATTATCTTTTGCATACAAGAATCGCAAGGGATGGAAAATGCTCCAAATTTGCCCATTTGTCAGTATGTGTGTACCTTACACTTTACAGCAGGGATTCCCATATTTTTTCAACACAAGATCCACGTTGTAAATTGTGGTTCGTCCCTGAGGGCTTAGGCCCAATATAATATATATAATATGTTGCCATCCATCCATCAATGCTCTACCGCATATCCTGTTCACAGTCAGAGTTGGAGCCTATCCCAGCTGATTGAGGGCAAGAGGTGGGGTACTTCCTGCACTGGTCACCAGTCACTTGCAGGGCACAAAAACAAGCAACCATTCATTTTTACATTCATACAATTTAACCTACCATGCACATTTTTGGAACTTGGGAGGAAACATGGAAACATGCAAACTCCCCAACAAGGAACATGTGCAGCATCGACTTATAAGATATATAATCAAAATAAAATGGTGTTTCCTTCTCCCAATAATATTTTTTAAAAAAAGTTTCTTTGCTAATAAGATCAATAAAGAAGACTGCAACACCAGTCAAGGGTGTACCCCTCCTCTCACCCAAGACCAGATGGGATAGGTGCCAGCTCACCCATAACCATCATAAGGACAGGCGCTATAGAAAACGGATGGCTGGATGGATGGAAATGAAATGAAAATGAAAAGACTTGGTTAAATGGTTATACGCCACTATCAATGCAGTAAACATAGTACAATATGTAAGGATTTAAAGTAAAGTAATATACAGTAACTCTACTATTCACAACACTGCTGCTTATATTACTCCATCCATTTTCTATCGCACTTGTCCTCATTAGGGTCTTGGTTGGGCTGAAGCCTATCCCAGCTGACTTTGGGTGAGAGATGGGGTACGCCCTGGACTGGTCACCAACCAATCATAGGTCACAAACAACTATTCACACTGATATTCATACCGATGGACAATTTAGAGTCTTTATTTGACCTACCATGCATGCTTTTGAAAAGTGGGAGGAAGCCGGAGTACCCGGAGAAACCCATGCAAGCGCAGGATGAACGGACAATCTCCACATAGGAGGGCCGCAGCCGAGATTCGAATGCAAACCTCAGAATTGTGAGGCACACGTGATAACCACTAGGTCACAATGCTGCCACCACTGCTTTCCAATATTATAATATGTACATTTTGATGACACATAAGCCTCTGCTATCTATGAAGCCAGACTGTGATCTGCAACTGGTGCAGAAGGCCTTGATCAAGAAAAGTAAACTGAGAGCAGGAGCGGATGGCTCTCAGGCATAGCAAATGATTTCCATACATCTTTACCCTGACCCACTGTCAGTTAGGAAAAAAGATATCATTGGTGAAAGCCAAGAGGCTAGATGTTGTACTCTGGTGCTGAAATGGCCCAGGTGCTGGCAGACCCATTCCCACAATGACCTTTCATCTGAGGTGCTACAGCACAGGTAGCCTCATTCACTGGCTACGCCGACAAGTCACTGTCATCGCCTCATGGTCTGCAGTAATTAGGAGGTTACGACCCCGCAGATCTGGCTATTGTTGCTGTGCACCAGGACCTGGTTGTAGTGTACCCATGCCAGAACAAACCTCTCTCAGGAAACTTTATTTCTATTCAGTCGCTCACATCCCAGCGTACACTGAAGTTTTCAGTATATAAGGAAATGCCAGTGTTGAGAGATGGCTGCTTTATAGTCCACACTGGGTCTGAACAAGCCTGAGCATTTTCACTTTTCATGCCAGCATTCATGTAATTGACATGGTGGCGAGATTGCCAAATAGTAAAGGACTAACTTTGGATCCATGGCTTGTTTCACCAAGACAGTTGAGACTCCAGGAAACAAAACAGTCTGCGATGTGTTTACAGGCCCTCTTTGCATAATAGTGAGCTTCAGAGCATGTGCTTCCATTATTTAATGAATGAGTGTGTGTGTGAGGATGTTTATGTGTAAGATTTCTATGGGAGCCTCATGTTTTTTTGACAAATTGCAAGTTATTAAACCTTGTAATTACTGGGTGGCCCATCCCTTATCCCTTCATACTATGATCTCACTCTGAAGAGAAGACCCTAAAGCATTGCACAAAAGGGAAAATATTGCCCTCGTCCATAATCGTACACACACATTATCACAATACAAGATTCCCCATTTGCTGTAGCCTCAACTGCAATTGTTCTTGCAATGCTGAAAACAACCAGGATGTAAAGAAATCCATAATATGGATTGTGTGCCCCATTTACATGTTGTGTAAAAGAGACTGTAAAACTGAAAGTATTGATATTGCAGAATGCAATTATTGTGCCTTATGGGTTTTGTGGTAGAGTAAATAGGTCAGCGTAATTATGTCTGTGTGCGGTGGTATTTTTAAACACACCCTGTGAGAAAACACACCTACACCTGGGTCTGATCTGGGACTGTGACAGTAAGTCTGGTGGGGGGTTCTTCTTAATCAAACCCAGGTTCCTTAAATCTGCACTCACGTGCAGTTATGGCGTGACAACGATCTCTGGTCTGGGTCAGACCACCTGCCTGATAAGAAGACACAGGCTAGAGACACACAACATAGGCACACTCAAGCCGGTCGGTCGGTCTGCTTCTTTTACTGTAATTCTGCACTGCCACACGATAAATCTATATACACCTGCAGGGTCTATATGAGTCAGCTCCCATGCAACTATACATGAAAACTTTGAGGGGACTTCACACTATCTTTGCTGCAGTGCGGGGGTTCACAGACATGCAGTCAGACATTGAAACAAACATTATGGAGATGCAGAGATTAGACCATGACTCAGGATTTGAGACACACCATAAAAAGCTTCCTTGCAACATATCTGTTTGAATTCTTGGTGCTTAGTGTGAGCTATTAGTTTTTCTCAGCCCCCGTGTTCTGGAGAAGACCGGAAAAGCAATGATGCAGCAATGACAACTAACAGAAAATCATGGTACTTATTATTCACCACAACATATTGTGCTAATGTCATCCCTATGTTCCTCTGAAACCCTTCATATTTGACAAAAGAGGGATACACACATACCCATTCATAACATCTTAACCCATTTTTAAGATGTGAGAGACACCAAACTTGACAAAGAAAAATCACCGTGTGTTCTTACTGCTCTTATAATTTCCCTTGTACTCAAGATGACCAACACAGCACCCTACGCACAAAACGATATCTCCACCGACAAGCTCCACTCTGACGTAGTACCAAGTCTGATCTGTGAGAGGCAGCATGGTGCCACAGGGCATCTAGACTGCCAAAAATACAAGAATGTAGGCTAACTGTTAGCATATCTGATAACTATACTGCAGTTGCAAACTTTTCTCCTTCTCATTATAACTGTGGTAAATTACTTAGGAGTATAGAAACACTCGACACAACCAGTTGCTCCTCTAGTGTCCAGCAAAAGCGTGAGCTTCAGGTCACTTCTTAACTGGCTAGCCTTCCTTTTCACGACACAATCATGGAGTCCGTAGTTTGGTGTTGCCAATACACAAAGATTTGCGATTGGAAATATTGAACATTTATGATTGTCTGCCCGTGACAATTTTCTGAGCAGATAGGTGAGGAGAAATCCCTCTTCATGTACCCCGCAAAACAGGATAATTGGTCAGGATCATCTTTAAGAGAGGCATCACGCTGAACGACTGGTTCACACATCTGCCTCACAATTCTGGGGACCAAATTCCCAAAGGTTCAAATCCGGCCACGCCCGTGTGGAGTTTGCATGTTCTCACCGTGCCTACATGGGTTTTCTCCGGGTACTCCGGCTTCCTCCCACATTCCAAAAACATGCATTGGAGGTTAATTGAAGACTCTAAATGGCCTGTAGGTGTGAATGTGAGTGGGAATGGTTGGTTGTTTATATGTGCTCTGCGATTGGCTGGCTACCAGTTCAGGGTCTACCACGCCTCTCGCCCGCAGTCTGCTGGGATAGGCTCCCGCATACCCACGACCCTAGTGAGGATCAGCGGGAAATAAAATGGATGGATGGATGAATGTTTTTAATCTCTTGTGTATTTTAGACTGATTTGAAGTTACATATCATGAGGAAAATGAATGAATTAATCTTTAAGAGAAATCCCACAATCACACCTTTGCTTACTTTGATCGCAAGGGAGAGAAAAAGCTCAAATTTGGCCAAATTGTCAGCATGCATGCACCTAGATTTAGGGCGGTAAAGAAACTACACACTGACTGATTGCTGGTCAGTCACTGGAGGATTGTACATTGTCCATTGCACATTGAGTTGACAATGTTTTTTTTAAACGCAAACTCAATACCTACTAATTTAGTCAGTTGTTTAATAATACACTCTTATGACTATATTTCTATTTTTATGCTGTATCATGTAATTGTCTTCATTCATCTATTTACTCCGGCGCGGTGGAGGACTGGTTAGCTCATCTGCCACACAGTTCTTGGGACCGGGGTTCAAATCTCGGCCCCGCCCGTGTGGAGTTTGCATGTTCTCCCCGTGCCTGGGTGGGTTTTCTCCGAGCACTCCGGTTTCCTCCCACATCCCAAAAACATGCGTGGTAGGTTGATTGAGGACTCTAAATTGCTTGTAGGTGTGAATGTGAGTGCGAATGGTTGTTTGTTTCTATGTGCCCTGCGATTGGCTGGCGACCAGTTCAGGGTGTACCCCGCCTCCCGCCCGATGATAGCTGGGATAGGCTCCAGCAGCCCGCGACCCTAGTGAGGATAAGCGGGAAAGAAAATGGATGGATGTTTTTAATCTCTTGTGTATTTTACACTGATTTGAAGTTACATATCATTATTTCAGTGAAAAAAAATGATCACGCATATAACTGATTTCATATTTAAAGTCATGCTTTCCTAAGCCTCTAGTGTTTTCCTCACAGATCATATTGTTACCCTATAGTTTTAATAGTTTGACAGCCACAGCTGTATCTTGTTGTTTCAAGACCCCCCCCCCCCCCCCCCAAAAAAAAAAGAATTGGTTGTGATTGTTTTTGCATCTATCTACAATAACTTTTATATTGGAAACTACAACATACACAATATACAACACTGATTGAGCAAGACAATGTACCAGCTATTTGAACCGCTACACCACCAATGATCATTCTATCATTTCCTTGGAATTTCCCAATTTATAGTTTGTTATGTGCTCCTCAAATATTTATGATATGTAGATAATCAAATGATGTTCAATCTGTGTGTTAGTGGTACTATGGCTTTACTTTCACTTGAGAAACCAGGATAAAGTTTCCTTAGTGTTTTTATATTGTGTTCTAAGCTGTGCAATATTTCCCAAGCCATGTAGTGGCATAAGATTTTAACGCTGGATACGGGGGAGTGGTGCACGTGTTTCATTATGTTTTGCTACAAAATGAGATTCCCCAAAGATGCCAGGGTACTCTTGGTCAGTTGTTCTTAGGTATTATGTGTTTGTGAGTTTAAATTAAACTCAGCAGGTGACAAGAAGACTGAAGTGCTTGCGATCAGTTGTCCTTGGGGGTTGGGTTTGACTGTTTGTCTTAGCACATCTGGCAACAAGGGTTACTTCCGACTTCAATTAGGATTTCCTGAGACTCAATAAAGGAGATTATTGACCTGCAAAAACACAAGCTCAGACTCTCCCACCCTCAGCCACCTTCCTGCCCCAGCTGCTACGCTCATTACACTTGTGGTGAGAACAACAGTTGCACTTCACTAGCAGCTTACAATGAGCCAAGGACAGCCAGCAGCAAACCCACCAGTTTTTCCACACTTTTAGCAATTTGTTTGATGTGTGAATCGAAATGTTTCAACAACGTCAGTGAAGCATCTACCGCTTCTACATTTCCATCACAGTGAATGACAATTGTGGGTATACCAAGCTGTGGTTGGGCACAAAGCCCTGAAGCAATCGGTAGGATAGCTGTGCTGAGTTGATTGGGGGTGCAGAGAGGCTGCTTGTGTGGCAAGAGTGATCACACAGTTAATATTCAAAGGGCCCGGGTGTGTTGTAAAGCAGCCACTAAATAGAGGTTGACAAAGCGCATCTTGCAAATAAAGGCTTCTCCCTAAGAAGGCTGCGTATGTAGTGCAAAGCATAGTGAACAGCCAGGCTTTGCTGGGGTGGTCATGTATGAAGTCTATAGTGAGTTATTAAAGCAGGGTCTCCTCCTTTCTCACCCCTACACTAAAGCAACCCAAAGTCCTGTTTCATGTTAGGGCTCTGACCTTTTTGTTTAGTTTTTTAATCTGAGAGATTGTATGTGAAAGGACAGTTCCCACCCATAAATGTGTTGACCTAAAATGTGACTAATTTAATTTCATATCCCTAAATGCTTACTTCTGAGTCCTATTTACCCTCACCCCTATTCAAGCAACGATTGAAACGTACGTGCTTCATGTTGAGTATATCTGTACAAATTCCGTGCTGCATAGCACACACTCATAGTTACTTCAACCATCTAAAACCTAATTATTCCCCCCAAGCTTCTTGATGCCAACCAGTGAGGTCATCCGCAAAGAGAGACAGTGGGAATATTGGCTCTGTGCCTGAGGTTGGCTTTGCTCGCAGATGAGAGGGGACCTTTTTTTTTTTTTTTTTTAACATTTTTAAAGTGCTTGCACTTTATTGGTCATGTGTCCTGGAAGTCAAAGATAAAAAAAAAAAAAAGACATTTAAAAGAGGCTTAAAGAGCGTATATTGATTTTATAAACAAACAATCCTGCATCAGATTTAAATAAATCCAATTTAAGCACCCAAAATAAAAAGAGAAATGTAGCAGTCTTAACTGTTAAGTAGAATATGGAGGAGTTTTGCCCAGTGGTCTTGGTCTTGGCGGATGAACCCGACTATTCTGCTCTCGCACCCACAATACAGACTCCTCACAGCCCACCTCTAGTTTCATAGCATTTAGGATACATTTAGGGTAATAGCAGACAAACACAGAAGAATCAAGGGCCAAGGACTCCCTCCAGGATCCCCCTTGCCGCTCCTCTCATTCGTTCATTTCCACATGCATTCACTGGGCTTGCACTGAAACCTTTTCATTCATACCAAACTGTTGCATAACAATGCTGCCTGTCCTTTGCCAAAGCATGGGGGCTGTTGGTGAAACATGGCACCCTTGGGTCCCCCTAACCAAAGACTCCAGAATATGGGGGGCCTGACCTCAAGCCAATAGAGCATGCTTTTTACTTACTGAAGACAAAAGTGAATGCATCAAGACCTGCAATCAAGCAGTGGGTGAAGGTGGCTACAATGAAATCGTGGCAAGGCATCGCCAGGGAGGAAACCCTCCATAAACTCCAAACTTGAGGCACTTATTAACTGTAATAATGACTTCATATTCATACAGTGCCACGAAAAAGTATTGACCCCCTTCTCAAATTCTTATAGTTTTGGATTGTTTCCGCACTTTAATTTTTAAAATCATCAAACAAATTTAAATATCAGACAAATATAATCCAAGTGAACTTAAAATGCTGTTTTTAAATGGTGATTTCATTTATTAAGGAAAAAAAAATCAGTTACCTGGCCCTGTATAAAAAGTAATATACCCCCCTTCTTAAATCATGAATTAATTGTGGCTAATCACAATTTTTTTGTTCATTTTCACTGATCACACCCAAGGCTGATTACCTCCAGACCTGTTCAATCAAGAAATCACTTAGACAGAATCTATCCCGACAAAAACAAGTTGGACAAATGAGCTAAAAAAGCAGCACAAAATGACACGATCCAAAGAAATTCCACAACAGGCAAGAAATAAAGTAATTGATTAATTAGTAATTAATCTATTATTCTGGAAAATGGTTGCAAAAGCCATTTCTAAAGCTTTAGGATTCCAGCGAATGATAGGGAGAGTCATTATCCTCACATGGAAAAAACATGGAACAGTGGTGAACCTTCCCAGGAGTGGCGGCCTGCAAAGATTACCCCAAGCGAACAGCAATGATTCATCCAGGAGGAACTGTTCTAAAGAACTGCAGGCTTCCTTTGCCTCAGTTAAGATCAGTGTTCAAGACACAACAATAAGGATGAGACTGGGTAAAATGGCATCCATGGCAGGATTCCAAGGCCAAAACCACTGCTGAACAAAAAGAACATAAATCTTGTCTTAGCTTTGCAAAAAAAAAAACATCTGAATGATTCCCCAGACTTTTGGGAGAATATTATTTGGACTGACGAGATGAAAGTTGAGCTTTTTGGAAGGTGTGTGTCTCATTTCATCTGGCGTAAATATAGCACAGCATTTCAGAAAAAGAACATCACACCAACAGTCAAAGTGTGATGGTCTTGGGTTGCTCTGCTCCTTCAGGACCTGGACAACTTGCTGTGATTGATGGAACCATGAATTCTGCTCTTTAACAAAAAATCCTGAAGGAGAATGTTCAGCCATCAGTTTGTGACCTCAACGTGAAGCGCACTTGGGTTCTGCAGCAGGAAAATGATCCAAAAAACACCAGCAAATCAACTACTCAATGGCTTAAAAAACAAAATGAAGGTTTAGGAGTGGCCTAGTCAAAGTTCAGACTTGAATCCAATTGAAATTCAGTGGCATGACCTTAAAAAGGCCGTTTTTGCTCGAAAACCCTCCATTCTTTTCTGAATTCAAACAATTCTGCAAGGAAGAGTGGGCCAAAATATCTCCACAGAGATGTGAAAGACTCATTGCCAGTTATAGAAAATGTTTGAGTTCAGTTGTTGCTGCTGAGGATGGCCCAACCAGTTATTAGGTTTAGGGGGCCATTACTTTTTCACACAGGGCCAGGTAACTTTGAATAGTTTTTTTCCCCTTAATACATTTTATCACCATTCAACAACAGCATTTTAAGTTCACATGGCTTACTGTATATTTGTCTGATATTTACATCTGGTTGATAATTTTAAACATTAAAGTGGGGAAGCCATGTAAAAATATAAGAATTTTTATATATAAAATATAAGTAAAAGGGAGACAATACATTTTCACGACACTGTACATTTTATATTCATAGTCTTAAAAATGAGGGCTGCACAGTAGATTAGTAATAGTAAACTAAAGGTGAAAGAGCCTTGCAGTCCACTGCGCCCAAATTGTGGAATGCACTTCCATTTGAGCAGAGTGGCTGCTTCGGTAGACATATTTTAAAAAGCAGGTACAAACATACTGTCTGTTTAAGCCGACATTCCAATAATACTTGATTGTTTTGATTAGTATGTTGTATTAATTGTATAATGTGATTCTGTTTTTAATCTCTGTATTTTATTTTAACCATGTAAAGCACTTTGTGAATTCTCTCTGTGAGAATTGCTATATAAATAAGATTGAGTTATTTTTTATTATTTCTACTTATTTACGGGTAGTTAAGACGTCTGTCTCAGAATTCTCAGGTAATCTCTTTCTGGTTGGCGTTTACATTTTCTCATATGTTAGTTGTAAAGTCTAAATTTTCCATAGGTACAGTATTAATCAATGGTTGTTAGTCTATATGTGCCCTGAAATGACTGGTGACCAGTCCATGGTGTACCTCACATTTTGCCCAGTCCGCTGAGATTGGCTCAAATTCACCCACGACCCCAATGAGTGAAGGTGACAATAATGTCATTTGTCCAAATACTTTTGATCTGAAAATCCAGGTAATCTGCATAAATGGCTGTAATCCATAAATTGTCATTGTTATATATTTGTGAACCCACTTAAACTCTAAACATTGACATCTTGATTGATTTTATTTCAAATCCATTGTGGTGCTGTATAACAACAAACACCATAGAAAAAAATATATTGTTATTGAAACAGAACAATCTGTGAAATTCACTAATATCCTTGTTCACATATCCGGCTGAACACTTTTTCTATTCTTCAATAAGATAACTTTTCTAGCCGTTTCCTGTTGATATTCTAAGATGTTAGAGACAGTCTGCGCTTCTTGGCTAGAGAGTACACTTTCCATACTTGTTGGGTTCATATTTCAGTGACATGTTTCTGAGAGCAAAATAATAAGTGAATGTAGGTCACATAAATGGGAGGACAACGGCAGCTATTTTTCTTCTTTTTGGAACTCACGTGCAAGGCCTCTTTCCCTTTCGTCCTCTGTCCCTTCCACACAGGGATCTGGCATGTTTGAAAGAGGGAGCAAAAAGAACGAACAAAAGAATGAGTGACAATTGCAAAGTTTTAATCGTCAGTTGAGTTATTTGGTCCAAACCGGAGGGATGGACTGTTGCGAGGCTGTATGGAAAGAAATAGACAGCACTTTGGCCAAACTCATTGAAACGAGGCCGGCCTCACACAGTTATACCACTTTACCGCTTTAAAAGCGCGGCAATCGCCTCCAATTAGCATTATTATCCACCATTACTTCCCATCACTCTCTCTGAGCCTTTATGAACCACTCAACCCTGAGAGGATCTAAAGAACTCAACAAGAGGCTAAAGGAACGCTTCAATAGTGAGTGATGTTGACAAATGTGAAGCAGAAAAGGGTCTTGTGTGTATTGCATATAACTGTAATTCAAAGCATGTTTATTGAGATAAAAACACAAGCGAAAAATCTAAATAAAATCAAAGTCAAGTTTCTATATGCCTATGCCTATGTTCTTATTGTGGTTGCAGGTGAGCTGGAGCCTATCTCAGCTGATCTTAGGAAAGTGGCAGGATACAAGCTGGGCTATTGCCATATAAAAAATACATTATCACTCAAATAACATGGACAAGAATAAATGTTGTATTAACCTAACATGCTTGTTTTTGGAATGTGGAGATAAGCCAGAGAACCCAATTGGGTCACCAATTGTATAAAAAAAATAAAAATACAAAAAGAAAAGACAAATTATAAACTATTTTATTGAATGTGAAATGGTGCGACAATAGCTTTGCAAATGAAATGTTTGTTTTATTAAATTTATTTTGTATTAGGTAAGATGTATACAGTATGTTGTAGTAATACTTGATGTATTTCACTAAGTTTGGGTCCCAAGGAGAAACCCTTTTTCCAGCATGGGTCTGGAACTGAAAAAGGTCAGGAAAAATGTGATAAATTGTCAAGTAGAACTGAATCAACATTTAGATTTTTTTCTTTTAATTACTGTGGGTTTATGACTGAATTTTATTCAACTGTATGCTTGTATTTTTATCAATCAGCTTTTTAAAAATGTGTGAAGTATGTGTGTGTGTGTTTTTTATGTAAAATTGTGGTGTTTTAATGGCATGATCTGACTTTAGATCGGAATTTTACAACCTCCTAATTTATTAGACATGCTTGACATCTACTTCCTTTGTTCTTTTTTTAGTGGAAAAAGGCCAAAGTCATGATTCAGATTAACCCCAGTTTGTGACTCTGGTGGGGTCACGGAAGCAATCAGTTTCGCTGAAATTTAAAGACAGAATTGACATTTGAAACAATGCAGACTTTTACTTTTTTTTTTTTTTGATGCTGAAGTAAGTGTTTAAATATTATGAGATGAGTGTTTGAAGATCACACAGATGTGTTTTGTCTTCTTCCCAATTCATCTTTTTTTTTTAATTACCAAATTACCCTCTCAAGTAGTTAAATGATATATTCAAAATGAATTGATAAACCCTCATTGAAAGTGGTAAATGTTTTTGTCTTCGCAAAATTTACGACGTAGCTCTTGTGTTGTATCCTTGTCTGTGAGTATCTACGTGTTTAGTAAAGGGTTAAAACAAATGCATTTTTGCTGTGTGTATCTACAAAATACCACGTGAGAAAATACACTATTTTGAATCTTTAAAGCTTTGTAATGTGCCTTACACAATTACACATTCATTTATGTGTACTGTTTCTCCTGTGTATGGGAGACACCAGTAGCTGACAGCGGATGAGAGCAGGATTCAACATATTAAACCAGGGAACCGCTTGCACAAACAGAACCATGTATTGATCTTTACTCCTCAAATGTATGCCACGCCAGCCTTTGGCAAAGTGTTCTGGAGGGGTACTAAAGGAAACAGACTGGATGGATTATCTTGCACTGCCCCTAAAACCAAACCAGAGAGGAGAGGAGGACCAGATCCAGGACTAAACAGGGACACAGAGAGTAAACAAAACCAATGTCTTGTTTGAAGAGCCCTGAGGTTCGGGTCAAAAGTCTCAGGTTAGGCTCGTAGGTTATCAGCATTGGTTTGGGGTTAACTGAAGTCTGAGTAGATGAGCACTTCTTCAGTCAAATGGATTAACCCAGTGAAGGTATTCAGGTATTAAAACTGGGAACCAGACGTACATCGAAACCCCCATAGAAACATGTACATTTTTGTGCGATGTGGGCAACTTCAGTTGTATCTCCTGTTGCTGTGGGGTGTGGCTCCCAGCGGAGCTGGGGCATGTGAGAGGAAGTCAGTGGGGAGCAGAGGTGTTGAACCATGTCCTCCTGTTGTCGCCAGTCACACCTGCCTGTTGTTGGCAGTAGAGTGTAAAGAGCTAACTGGAACATGTATGTGTGTGTTTCTTGAGTTTAATGTAACTCAACAAAGAGGAATGCGTTAATCACAGTCTAACCAGAAAAAGAAATGGAAATGAGTCATATGTGACAGACCCTACTGCTTGGCCCAGGACATGCAGCTAGTGCAGACACAACAGTCAGCCCAGATACACACACACTCATGTGAATGATAATGGAAAAGCTCATGTTTGACGCCTCCCTCATTGAGCATGCTGGGGGACGGACTATGGCGCATTATCAATGATCTTCCAACTGTGACCTGAGCAAGACATGGAGGAGGAGGGGATGTGGGGGCTGTTTAAAAGAGGGAGGCAAAACACTCACTGCTCACTGGCACATTTCCAAAAAAAGAGTTTTCCAAGTAGTCTCACTGATGGTGTAGTGGTTTACTTGCCTAACTATTGTGCCGGCAGCATGGTTTCCATCCCCTCTGAATGACAGTGTGAATGGCTTTCTGTCTCTATATGTGCCCTATAATTGAGTGGCAACCAGTCCAGGGTGTAGTCCACCTTTCGCTCAATGTCATCTGGTACAGGTTCCACCTTCCCCACGAACTTGAACAGGATAAGCGGTAAAGAAAAAGGATGTTTTCAAAGTAGTACATTGTATTAGCTTTGTAGCTCATTCCTATTTCCTTTCTTATGGTCTCCTGTATTCTAGGAATCTTTGGCATCATTCCTGTTCTGTTCTGTTTGTTGCACAAAAGACCCCACTGTAGATTTTCATGTATCCCAGCCATCTCCTATGACCTGCGGAGGAGTCACATATTAGACATGACTGTCGTCATGCCGAGCTCTCGCTGGGAATGTGACCAGGCACCACAAACAGAACAAAGTTGATTTCTTCTGTAGTGACTGTGAGGACATCAAAGTAGAGTGGGAAGCTACTATGTGGCACAACAGGGCTGAGAGGTCCTGGGGCGTAGGTCTCGGGACAGAGCAGGCCCTGATAGATGTGTTGATGGTTTGAGATAGATCCTTTGCATTCCTGCCTAGCAAATGTAAATGCACAAAGATACACTACACAGTGAAGTTTTGGAGCGCACCACTCATTTAATGAAATAATTTCTGGTCTGGAACCCTTGGCTCCCTTTAGTTTCTGACAATTTCATTCCAATTCTAAATTTACGGAAATACTTTTAGGAATGCCCTCTACTTTTGCAGCATGAGCATGCACCAGTATACAAAAAAAGGTCTATGGAAGGCATGCATGGATGCTTGAGAGCCCTGACCTCAACCCCACCAAACACCTTTAGGATTGGACTAGAAGAGTGATTGTGACATAGGCCTTCTCCTATACCTGCTATACATCATACTGTGGAGTATTACTGCATCAGGCTAAGATATGAACCTTTTCTACACACATTGATACCCACCTACCCAAAGTTTTTCTTATGATGTTGTTGCCCCAGGCAGCTGGAAATGATTTTATTTACAGAACAAATGTAGCAGACCAAAAAAATAAAATAAAAAAAAACATAATGTGCTTGCTGAAATGCCAATTAATTACAGAACATTGCCCAACACACTAAGCCTTTTCCATACATTCATCATTTATAATCTACCGTCATAAAATATGGACTTTTAAATTGAGTTGTATTAAAAGACTTGTAGTCTGCAACTCTGTGACTGTGATGTCAAAGGTCAGCACCTCCTCCACTCCTTCAATGGCCCTTATTTCTGAATCTGTTATCCAGAACCTTTCATTCCCATGTCTGCTTCCCGGGTGGACCCTGGAAAAATCAATTCTTATGTATGGACCTGCCAGTCCTTTAATAGTGACACTGGAGCCTACCACAGCGTTTATTGTATCCTTGTAACTTGTTTGAACGCTATTGCTATTGCGAGAGCATGGTGACTTAAGTCATGCAGGAATTGTATGGATAACCCCCGATAAATCTTATCTATTCTAACCATAGCTGAGCCAAGGGAATTTCCTGAACTGAGACACAGTTTTGAGCTCACATTGTTTTCACTTTTCATTCACACAGTCAGCAAGACAAAAGTGTCCACAGTTCCTGTAATTGTTTTCCTGAGAGATAATGCAGAAGGGATGTAATCGTGTGAATCTGCAAAATTTCAGAACTCAAAACAAAGTTACCTTCCTATGATGTTCCAACATTTATAAACCCTTCATATGACCGTTACCACACAGTGACGTGATAAGGGAGTCTGGATGGAATAAATGGCAATAACCGCTGCTATCTTCCTGTGACTCCATTGACCTAGGCGACAGACAGCTGTGCCTGAATGCAGTCGCACGCTGTCTTCCCCCTCAACAGTTTAAATCAAGAGGACAGAAAAAAGCATAGTACCCACTAAAATGTTTCAATCTCATAATGCAATGCTCAGTGGTTTTTAATTTGCAAGACAGCTCTATAGGTTCATTACAGACTGAGTAAGGCAGATTTGGAGGATCTAAGGTCAAAGTGGTCTTGCCTTACTACTGTATGTCTCAAACAAAAATAGTACAAAAAGAAAAAACAAAGATGTTGTACATTTTGCCCAAATTCCTATATGGTGGCGCAGATTATGCAACTGCATTAATTATTGCCGTACTTTACTATATAGTTCATTATGTGTGTGTTGTGTCTATTGTCTCTTGTTTTATTGCACCCCCCTGGCAAGGGTAGGGGATGTAGTGATCAACTGGATGCAGTTACGCCTTTTCCTCCCAATTCCTTCACTGTTCCTTTCACAGTTGCTGTGGTCCGGCCCATTTCCTATAGATAATGAACAAATAGACACTTCATTTTCCCTGATATGACCACAGGTTAAACCTTTGGTTAAAAGCTTCAATACTTTTTCAGAATGCTCTATTGTCATTTAAAAGAATCAAACCTATGACAAGAGTGAGTTCTGAGACTCAAAGTGAGTCCCAGATTCCACTGTATTGCTGTAACTGTGTGAATCTTATAAACAGGATACCTGGAAAGGAAAAGAACTGGGTGGGAAAAGTCAGATATGATTTAAACTGTTCAAACAACTGCATGAGTAAATAACCGTACAGTAACAGTAAGTGAATCACTTTGTGAGAGGCACATAAAACCTGTTGATGTCTGCATCAGATGCAACAACCGATGATAATAAATGACATAATTAAGTTACTTATAAAACAAAAGATGGAAAAACAGCTCTGGGTTACTTACATTCATGAAGCTTATCTTCTCAAAAAGGCATAATTCTTTATTGTGACATGGTGTGCCGTTATATAACTTGAGCCTGCATCAATAAGACAGAAAGGGAATAGTTCTCACACGGATATGAAGACTGTAATTAATTACTTATGACATAAGAACTGTCAACCCGCACAGAGAATGGTTGCCATTAGCGTAGTTCAACCACTCCCTCTTCCTCGCAAGTGGCATATGAAGGTGGCGAGTGATTTTAGGATGGCACAGTAGTGTATTGTACCCACAGCCCAATAAGAGGCTGATTTCTACTGTCTGGGGGTGACCTTCTTTCCGGACAAAAAGTTCCCCTCACCATGACTGACTCACAAGGTATGGCCTATTATGCAACACACGGGAGGAGAGGGGCATGAGAAGGGGAGTGGGGTCAATGACGGATGATCCATCTTTCTGTATAAAAGGTTTTACAAAAAATGTTCCCCCCTCACACAACACTAGTCCTATTTGCACATGGCTGGGCTTAGTTCAATTATTGTATGCTGTAAGTGTCACTGGCAGGGAAGCCCGCTTGAATGATGCAGAAAACCCAAGAGCGATTGGCACAAGGCAAGCACCGCTAAGTCTGATGGATTGTTTTAGTGGAATAGGGGTGAGTCCTACAGATAGACGCCTTTTAACCTACAGTACAGTATACATAGAAACAAACAACCATTCGGACTCACATTCACACCTACGGGCAATTTAGAGTCTTCAATCAACCTACCACGCATGTTTTTGAGATGTGGGAGGAAACCGGAGTGCCCGGAGAAAACCCACCCAGGCACAGGGAGAACATGCAAACTCCACACAGGAAGGCCGGGATTTGAACCCCAGTCCCCAGAACTGTGAAGCAGTCGTCCACCGTGCCGGCTCTCTATTTCATATCGCAGACAATTTTGAAGAAACAGTCTTTTGCATCATTCCAATAACTTCTGACATTATCTTGAGCATTCTAATCAACTATATTCTATATATACAGTGTACAGTACATTTAGAAAACTGGATATGTGTATTCAGAAAGGGTCAATAATTTTGGTATTTTACAAAATGTCAAAATTATTAAAAATTTATTTTTTTTCACCTTTATTTTACATCAATATTTCTCTAACACAACCAAAGTCATCAAATAAAAAAAATTATTCTAACAAAATATTTAGCTGGGGTATGACTCATTTTATGCTTCTGTAAACAAATATGGATTGTCATGACAAATGTACACATACTGTACTTGTGTATTATAAATGTTATTTCACATTTTAAGTGTACATGAAGGACAGTCAGAGTGTTATGTTAAAAAATCTAAATCATAACATGGAGATTTATCTTTTAGGAAGTCCAGAACAAAAGAAATGTTCTATGGTTGCAGGGAATCGAAAACATGAAAAACAAAAGTTATTCAGCATCAGGCAGTTAATGGGCTGCTTTGGAGTTTCGTACATGTTTAAATTTATGTCAAAACAAAATGTAATTGGGACTATAAATAAAAGATCATCTGAAACAGAGACTTCAAAACACAAGCACACAAAATATAAAACATGGAATGAACTGCCACAATACGTTTCATATAAAATAAGGTTAATTAAAAAGGATAAGCAACTGAATTCAAGACATGAAACAAACTATGCAAAGAAAATACTAGTGATTCTGTTAGTGTGCAATCTAAAGCTAAACAGTGAATACTGCACAACATACCCCCACAAAGGCATACGAGAGCCCCTCAAATACTCCAGCCAGCCCAGGGGAGTCGCCTTTAATCCCCCCAAACCCCAGACATCCCGTCTCTGGAATTGTGCACCATCCAATGCTCCCTCGGGTGGATCTAAATGAGATCTGGCAAAGCGGGGATCAGTCGACTTTTCTACCTGAAGAGAATATTTTACACGGGAGATGTAATCTTAACTCCCTCAGGGGAGGGCACAGTTTCCATTAAAACCCAGGGGTGTACTATGTCTTGAGTATGTTTGTCGTTAGAATATTATTCCAAAAGAGGGAGTGTGTCTGTGATGTACTGCTTTTCAGGAGCCGGAAGTGCCAAAGACAGACATCAGCACTGTCAAAGATGGAAGACATTCTAGGAGTGAATGGTCCAGGGTTGGAGAGCATGTCGATCATTTGGCGTAATTGATAGCAGAGGCTAAAGGCCTCTTTACACTCCCGCTCTCGCGCGGCCGACAACGCACGCATTGCATCACGTGACCGACGAATTGGCCTGCGCGGCCCTTCTGCGTAGCTTGACGTGCACATGACAAAAAATTTTGCTCTGCGTAGAACGCCACGGAGATCATCTCTCGTGATTGGTCCGTTTTAGTCACATGCTGTGATGACGTACTCAGCGTGCCCCTTGGTTCTACATACCATCTACGCCGCCGCCTTCTCGATTTTGCAGCATAATTAAACGTATCTTCCGGTCATCTAGGTCCATTTGTGCTAGCAGACACCGTTCCATGGTCACCATTGTTGTTGCTTTGTTCCTTGTTACTGAAAGGAAAGTAAAAACGGCTACTGGAAATGGCCAAAAAAATGCTAAGGAAACTCTCCCCTGTGGTGTCCTAGCCAGTATCAGCCGTAGCGACACCCCCGACTTGGAGGTGAACTGCAGTACATTTTCAAAACTGCGCGCGTGGGTTGCGCTCGAGTATAAAGGCAAACTGCACGCGTGACGTCAGCGCGGTCGCTGTCCGCGCGAGTATAAAGAAGCCTTAACAGCTGTTGTCACCATGGGTGTCTTAGGGTCCTCCACAGCACTGCAACAATCCTCCAAAACACATGGAGGAGAAAAGAGAATGGACAAGGGTGAGGGGGTCAGGAAGTCATGATGAATGACAGGTGATGGAATGCTGAGATTTAACAGAAGCGATAGACACCTTGGAACTGAGATCTGACCTGCTCTGATCTCTGTGACGGACACACGGTTAAAACAGTCATGGGAGCGTAGATGTATTTTATTCATCCAGTGAGGAAAATTAAATCTACGGTGGTACCCTGACTTACAAGTGCCCCAATTTATAAATTTGAATTACGAGCAAGTTTCAGATTCACTGCCACTCGACTTAAATTAAAAAAAGAGAGAGCGACAGTCGCTGATGTACTTTTATTGAACGGGACAAACAGTCAAGGACACAAATACAAAATGAAAACAATAGCAAGGGGCATGAAGAAGACGATAACACTGACCTAACCATTTGGTAAACGGCCAAGCCGAGCTGGAGTCAGAGCTCCTGACATGCTAACTAGGCCATGCTCTTTAGGCGCATGTCCACACAAGAATGCTCGTGTGTGTGTCTTATATTTCACAATACAGTGCTGTTTTTTCTTTATTGAATACTTGTAACTAAGAATTTATTTTATTTTTTTAGCGGGCCAGAACAGATTATTGTCATTACAAGATTGGTTACAGAATGAATTAAACCTATTATTAAGCAAATAATTTAAACATGCAACATAAGGAATCTATAATAACTAAATATACATTTTAGAACACATACTGGGAAAACACTATGAAATTAAACACAGATCTGTGTTTTTTTTTTTTTTTTTTTTTTTTTACCCAAACCTAAAAAAAAAAGTCAAGCTGTTTAGAGAGTTGCATAGTTTGTATGTTCAAACATGACTTCTAAGGACAAAATGTGCAGCTATAAAACATCAGTCTGCAGCTGACAAATGTTTGAAATAAGGGCCCAGAACATGAATAAAGCTGCTACAAATAATTAACATGTGTGGGAGACATCCAATATTCACATTTGCAGGTCTTGTGAATTACTTGACCAAAGGCAAAATAAGTCAGCACTGTAAACAATCATAATCACAATGAACTGCATTGCGCCATGTTGGTGTGCTGCATGCACTGCACTGTAGAGGAAATCAAGTGTACGGACAAGGCTGCTGCTTTGAGCAGTTTATTTTGTATCTATCAGTACAAGAGGAGAACATTATGTTTAAAAACCATTGGTAATTTACAGTAGTTCAATTCTGTGGAATTGATTTATTGATAGAGTAAATCTTGTCTTGAAACAGTTGAGGCCAAATGGAGTGTACCACCATCAGAAGCATCGCTGATATATTAAGTGGAATGCTGTCTACAGAAGAACTTGAGCCTATTTGTGTTGACTTTAGGCGAGACGTGGGATACACCCAAGACTCGTTGTCTGTCATCCATCCATCCATCCATCCATTTTCTGAGCCGCTTATCCTCACAAGGGTTGCGGGAGTGCTGGAGCCTATCCCAACTATCATCGGGCAGGAGGCGGGGTACACCCTAAACTGGTTGCCTTGTCTGTCAATCCCGGGCAAATGTAATGTAAAAAGAAGTATTTTATTAGAATTTATTCAAGGTTAATCGATCAGGGAAAACCTGAATTAAAAGCCTCTGTGGAAATCAAAAGAATTTTGTGTACAGACCCAAGTTTTGTGCCATGAGACAACATATGGTGCAATATATCTAAAGAATAAACTCCCTCCAACCCCAAATCAACTGTCATATATCATTGAAAGCAGTCTTGAATAATGTGGGTCATCATGCTTGTATTGGATTTTTAAATGGTTTAATTTTCTGTCAATCCCGGGCAAATGTAATGTAGAAAGAAGTATTTTATTAGAATTTATTCAAGGTTAATCGATCAGGGAAAACCTGAATTAAAAGCCTCTGTGGAAATCAAAATAATTTTGTGTACAGACCCAAGTTTTGTGCCATGAGACAACATATGGTGCAATATATCTAAAGAATAAACTCCCTCCAACCCCATATCATATATCATTGAAAGCAGTCTTGAATAATGTGGGTCATCATGCTTGTATTGGATTTTTAAATGGGTTGAAATTTAGGCCACCCATTGAGAAGCAGCAATTAAGCTCTTGACATCTTCAGCTGACGCTATGAATTATGGCATTTTAATAACGACCAGTTCAAATTGACCATTGAGCTACTGAACCCCTTGCTCTCACGTGCGTCCAAAAATAGCCTGTGTGAATGAAAGTGGGGTTTGTCGTGGATCAGAGCTATCACCAACCCTTTAGATGTGAAAGAGAAGATGTGCTCAGCCCCTAAATGCCAGGCTGTGGCTTGCACAAAGATAAAGCATGTCAGATGCAATCGCCACCTACAGTGCGTATGACATCATCGGGTGACCACTAAGCAGTGTGAAGGGTGAGAGCAAAGGAGAGGAACGTGTGGAAAAACTACACAAACCCTGAAGATCTTATTTGAGCACACACAGCAACTTCAACAGGGGCAATTATGCCAGCTACTTTCCCACTGAGGAACAATATGTGAAAATAGGGTGCAGAAAGCAGAATCCCCTTTTCAAAATATACATGCAAGAATGATATGTTAATGATACCATATGCTAGGCACTTACATGCGAATCTAAGAAAAATTGTGATGAAGTTCATGATGCAGGGGTCAAAGTACTGTAATATTAGCTTGTGGGTTGCCTTGTTGTTGACCTAAATGCATGGGTATTTCAGTAGCACTGGAAATTTCAGGATGAATCTAAAATACACTATAACATTTACAGTTTAACTTAATTTGATCTTCTCTAACCTTTTGAATGCACATGTCCAGGAGTTTGTTGTTTTCGTACTTTTTTTCTCTAACGTGGAGCTGAAAGGCAAAATTCACAACAGGTGTTTGATCCTCCAAGGATAGCTGCTTTTTTTTACCTTTGTGTGACCCTTCTAGTCTCTCTGTAGCTCTGTTGTAAGCTACTGATGACACTTAGTGATCCTCTCAGCTCAGTGGCAACTTCCCTCCTAGAGCGGCTCCAACTACCCGAGACAAATTCCTTGTGTGTTTTTTGGACATACCTGGCAAAATAAAGTTGATTCTGACTCTGATTTTGAAGCCTTGTAAATCGTAATGGCGAGGTACCTGTTGCCAGTGGCGGTTCAAGACCAATTTTAGTTGGGGGGGGGGGGGGGGGGGGGTGGAAGCATGGGCAGTGAACAGTTGGACGTGCAGTCAAAAGTTTAGAGAAGGTCAATTTAGGTTCACCTAAGGTTATAGTGTATTTTAGGTTGATCCTGAAAATTGCACCCGAAAAGCCCAGTGTCCCTAACTTTTTGTATGCATGAAGTTGCTTCCACGTGGGTATTTAAAGTTCAATATCTTCACTTAAGTAGAGATCACAAAATGCATCGATCTCCCAGGCAACACCGTATAGTGGGTCCTCAGTTAACGAGTGTCTCCACATGCGTCATTTTGTGGTTACGAACAGCGCGCAGATTACATCTTCACGTGGCACACGAAGGCACGCTTACTTACTCGGTTTTCCATTTTATTGTTTCATAGTAATGGCCTCAAGAGTGTTTCTTCGAAACGTTTGCTCTAATTTCGACATTGTCAAGGTTGTGAGCGGCGCACAATGAGGTAATCTCAGCAGTGGTTTAAGAATTTGTGGTCATTACTCGGTACAAGATGGTACGCTGAAGCCTACTGTTTCAGTTATTATTTTTTTATATTAATGACCTGGAGAGTTATAAAAACAAAATATTTGTCGTAATAACAACTTTACGTAGGATAGTGACAGATTACGGCGCGCTCAGATTTACGTACAAATTCCTCCCCGTCGTAAACCGAGGGCCGCCTGTTACGCATACAAAAGGTCTCCGGAATGCTTTTCTTCCGATTAGTGTACAGAGGTTGCCCCCTGTTGACCACTCTATTGTACTTCATCTCAACAAAAGAGCCTAGAACCAGTGACAGTATCGCCATAACTTATTCATTCTTTTCAATAATAACAAACAATGACAAACCATAGTCAGCTTTATTTTTAACAGTATGTATAAGACATACTGGAATTGAAATGGGGTCTTTCACAGCCCACTATACACGAAAGAATAAGATAGCAAATTAAACAACACAATATCATGCGAAATCCAAATGTAAAGGTGCCTCAAGCCCACAATTGTTTCTTAAAAAAGATTTTACTGCTTCACGTGATTTGTTGTACTGTGATTCAAATGTAATAAACAATTATTGAATTGCTACCTAATATTTACTAGATATTTATGCATAATTACTATAATACCAGGGTGAGAAACTCTGTCATCCGAAGGGGCTCAGAGTTGAGCGGCAGCTCATCCGCACTGAGTGGAACCAGATGAGGTGCTTAGGGCATCTAGTTAGGATCGTCCCACTGTGAGGACGCCCCAGGGACGACCAGGACATGCCAGAGAGCCTGTGTCTCCCGGCTGGCCTGGGAACGGCTCGTGCACTAATGCCTCTTTTCCATTACAAGTTCCAGAACAGCCTGGCCCCGCTCTGCCTCGCTTGGCTTGGGTTGGCCTCCGTTGCTTTTCTTTTACAACAGGCATCAATCAAAAGTGCGCTCGTTACCTGTCGTGCTTTCCATCTTGCTGTATTTCATCTTCTGCCAATAGGGACAAAAATGGCCTCCTCAGTCGACCACAGAACAAAAGCTGCTTTAGGCCTGCCGCACACTGCGCAGCGTGGTCGAACCCGACTGGACCGGACCATCGTGTAGAATCGCTGACGCACCCTCGCACATGAGCGCTTCACAAGGGGATGCCCGGCGAGCCTGTATAGGCCCTTGATGCTGTGTATTCAGTATTTTGTACTTTATCACATTCCTTAAACCATAAAAAGATAGATTAATAGTTATGGAAGAAGCAGTTTGCTAAAGACAGAGGGTGTTGGTGAGAATAAATGCGAGAGTGTGGATTTTTGAAAGGAGCCTTGCTGCCTCCATTCATTTGAATGTACCTAGCGTGTACGTAATTTCGTGCACATTCTGGTCACAAGCTTTGCTTTTTCATCCACAGGTACATTATACAAAATTTAAGTTAAAAATAGTTCCTAAACTGTTGGAATATTTGCTCACACAGTTGTTCACAAAGTGGTGACCCTCGCCTATCCTTGCCTGTGAACAACTGAGCCTTTTAGGGATGCTACTTACCCAATCATGACACTCACCTGTTCACCTGTGGAATGTTTGAAACACTTTTTTTGTTTTGTTTTGGTATTCCTCAACTTTCTAAGTCTTTTGTTGCCCCTGTCCTAGCTTTTTTGAACATGTTGCAAGGCATCCATTTCAAAATGAAAGAATATTTGCAACAACAACAAAAAACAATAACCATCGATCAATAAGTTAACACTAAATATCTTGTATTTGTAGGGTATTCAATTGAACATAGGTTGAAAAGGATTTTCAAATCATCATATACACAAGTCCCAACTTCATTGGAATTCCATCCATCCATCCATTTTCTGAGCCGCTTATCCTCACAAGGAGTGCTGGAGCGTGAGTACACCCCGAACTGATCGCCAGTCAATCGCAGGGCACATACAAACAACCAACCATTCGCACTCACATACACACCTACGGTCAATTTAGAGTCTTCAATTAACCTACCACGCATGTTTTTGGGATGTGGGAGGAAACCGGAGTACCCGGAGAAAACCCACGCAGGTACGGGGAGAACATGCAAACTCCACACAGGCGGGGCCGGGGATTGAACCCCGGTCCTCAGAACTGTGAGGAGGACTACCACCTCCATGAGTATTGAGGTGGTAGTTGGCTAACAGTTTCTACCTGAGGTGTTTCTCATATTTGCCCCTCTAATAATGATCAATAAGTTAACCAGAATATTTAGAAACAACTCTCAGTATGATGCAGGTCAATATTACAAAATGTTACAATCACAATTATAAATTGTGTTGAATTATTATTTCATTATTTTTTTCGTGATACCAAGGCTGTGACTGGCGAGTATATTTCCGATAACAATCGACCCTTAGGCCGAGATGGAAAAAAAAATTACAATATAAAACATACGGTAAGAGGAGCTATACTGATAATGATTGGAAACTCAGACTAACCATGTCCACGCAATTTTATGTAACATTTACATTTGTGTATTTTAGGTCAAGGTTTACATATATACGTTATTAATTACATATGCATCATGGCGAGTTGTCATCTGAGTGTCTGCAGAGATCTTATTTTAGACTGTCACGTGATCCCCTCGCGCATCGGTTTTACAGGCACTGTGGCTGTCCTTGGCATTGCTGCGCCAATATATACTTCCGCTCATAATAGTTCGTCATTGGTCTATTTTGTTGTTGTTGTTGTGTTTTTTTTTTAAGAATAGCACGTTGTACTTGTTATCGGTTAAGAAAACAAAGAATTATACCATATTAGCCATCAGTGTTACATGAGTAAAATATTATTTGATGTTTTGTCCGCTTTTCCCTCGAAAGTTGCGGAACTACTTTCTGGCCAAAATATGGTTACACCCACTTCGCCATTTTCTATTCGATAGGTGCATTGTCGCGAAGCAATAGCAAGGTTTAGCTTTAAAAAAAGAAATTTAATGTGACTCACAATACTTATTGTGTATCGTATTCAATTGTCTACTTATTTTTCAACCAGGTTGTAACTACAACTGGCACTTGGCAGCTCGTGACGTAGAAAAAAATAAAGGTAATTGTTCGCTTATTGGCTGGCAACGTGCTTGTCGTTCGACAAAGACGACTGCCCGGTCGCACGTTTTTCCTCTTAAAGTGTAAACCTGCCGGCTGACACGTTGACGTCCTCCGGGCAAGAGTCGAAGACCGAGGAGATGGCGAGCTCTGTGGGGAACGTGGCTGACAGCACAGGTTGGTTTCGTTTTACAAGATAAAATGGCGAGGAGGGGAAGAAATCGTGAAAAACGAGAAGCGGTAGATCGCTTTGTCCGTTCATAGTGTCAGATGAAATCGAGGTGGTACAACGTGAAGATTTTGTTTCTCATCATCATGTATCACAGTGATCGATTTTGAGGGGTGCCGTTTAGCTCCATTACGTAATACTGAACACGAATTGAATAGCCAGTCAAGTGCTGCTGCTTACCACAGATTTTTGTCATGGTATAGCGTTTTAAAATGACAATCCGTTTAGTCAGGATCTATTTTGATTATATAATATGCATTTGTCATATGAAATCAAGCCCGCTATGGTTGATGTGAGTTACTTGAATATCAGATCATACTGCAATGACAGGATTCATGTAAAAGCAATACTCTTGCATTGGTGCTAAGCCTCTGAAAATATAAGTAAATGAATGATGCTATGCTGTCTCCCTTCCATATTTGTTTTTTCACTCCATGCATGTATTTCGTCTTCATTTCTAAGTAAAACAAAAACACGTTTTACTAGTATGTTGGCAAAGTGTAACCAACTTTATCAGGTGATAGCTATGTTGAACTCATTGTCCTATAAAGGCAGCATGCACATTTTGTTCTAAAAGTAAAATCATTATTGAGTAGCCTTCTGCTTTGGTTTATGTTGTTTGCAGTTATTTACGCATAAAAAAACTCCCCCTCCACAGAATGGCCAACTTAGGAAGTGGTTTTAAGTTCAATTTTAATCGCATGTATTGAAATCCAATTATTTTATCCTCAAGGACAACCACCACCTTTTTATTATTAGGGGGAAAAATCACTATATTGTTTTTGGTTGACTTTATGTAATATGTGTTATCTATGTTATTGTTTTAGTTTTCATTTGTCGTCCATTTTCCATCCATCACATCTAACGTCTTGTTTCCCCCCTGCCTCCCTGCTCCTTGGGCTGTGTTGGTGCTCCAGAACCGACAAAACGTATTCTTTCCTTCCAAGGGTTGGCTGAGCTGGCACATCGGGAATATCAGTCAGGGGACTTTGAGGCAGCAGAGCGCCACTGCATGCAGCTATGGCGCCAGGAGCCAGATAATACAGGCGTGCTGCTGCTCCTGTCCTCCATTCACTTCCAGTGCCGAAGACTTGACAGGTGAGGTCGGGGCATCGAGGATTCGATGCAACAGAGTTGCAGCATATGCGATGGAGGTGGAGGGATTTATTATTTGCTCTATCATCCAATAACCATCTTCTGGGTTTTGCTTGCTAATGAATTAAATGTTTCCCAGCAGTTAAGGTGGTAGCAAAGATCTTTCTTTACAGGTTTCATAATGAAATGATTGTGTATTACATATTAAGGTTGAAAATGTTGCTCTTGCAGGACGTCTTTGACTCGAATGAGATCAGTGTACTCGCATCGATCTTCAGTTTGTGTTGTTATTTATTTGATTGATCCATGAGTACAATTATGTTCATATAGGAAGGATACAAGCTTGTTTGTCCTAATTCGATGATGGTCATTATGTTGGAGGAATTTTTAAATTGAGTTGTTTAATTTCTACACATTTTCCCCAAAAGTCACACTCTTTGATTATTCTCGCCCGTTTCCTCTGCCTTTTGGCCATTCGCGTCTTGGCAATTGTGCCATGTTTTTGTGGTTCCATAAAAAATTATACATTAAAACGAATTTTATTTTGGAATTTTAAAACCCAGTTTGTTCATTTAAGCGTGTCAGTAGATGTGCGGTGCTCATTGGCTTGGTGTGCGGTGAAGTCGTCAACTGATTTTTTTATTTTTTTTTTGCAATGGTCCACTTCATTCTGTTTTGGCTGTGTCGCCCGTTGTGCAGCAAGCCCTAGGATGCTGGATACAATACTAAATACAATCACAGCTTCAGTTTGAGTGCGTCAGCTTGAGTTTAAAGGGGAGATATTTTGCCAAACCAACTTTTTGTAGTATTTGGGATTTAATATTGGCTCTGTGGTGCCTCAGTAAACATGAAATATGAATTAAAATTATCCACGTGTTCCTGAGTTCCAAACGTTTTTCTGCCAAGAGGCCTGAATTGCTCAAGCTTATCTACGTAACTAGCGAAGATCTCCCCCTTCCCTTTCAGCTCCGAAACAGTGCTGTCAACATAACAAGCATGTGTGCTCTCACAAGTGGGACTTCTACACAGAGGCAACCAATCAGAGGAAAGGGGGTAGTCATAGCCAAATACAGACAAAGCGGATACAAAACTGGGTCAAACAGAAGTAGCTGTCAGGGGGGGGGCTTTTCTGGTCACATGGGAGAAAAAAAAAAAAGTTTTTTTTCTGTAATGAAATTGACACTTTTATACTAAGTCCATGTTAGAGAGTCACTCTGTGGAGGTATAAATAGCCAAAGTACAGAAAGTTCAGCAGTGTATTCTGTCTGGGTAAATAAACATGGAATGGATGTGAAGAGATGGAGCAGTGTCTTGTTCTACAACATAATTTATGCATTGTATTTCGCTGAGCACGTCATCCAGTTAAGACAAATCGATGCCTCGTTTTCTTTCCCCTCAGGAAACAAAACAGGTAATAAGTGTGGTTCCTTCAGTTCATAGACACTGTCACTCACACACAAACATTAACATAGTTTTAATGATATGTGACCGTATTTTAACAACGACTGGCGTTCCAGTTGGACCATGTGCTTCCTCCTCCTAAAGTGCATAAATGTTTGTGTTCCATGGAAGTATGTGCAATCAAATTAATTCTGCTGCTTCAGTTCTTGCTGTTCTGTATTTCTCAAAAATCCAACATGTGTGCAGTTGAGTAAATGTCTAAGGCTATACTGCTATTGCTCTTTCTCACCATATGCAGCATGGTGCCAGGCTTTTGCTTTCGGACTTTGACGCTCTTCTATTGTTTCTGGTTCAACAGGTCCGCCCACTTCAGTACATTGGCCATCAAACAGAACCCAATGCTGGCCGAGGCCTACTCCAACCTGGGGAATGTGTACAAGGAGAGGGGCCAACTGCAGGAGGCCATCGAACATTACCGCCATGCTCTGCGATTAAAGCCAGACTTCATCGACGGATACATCAACTTGGCAGCAGCTCTGGTCGCTGCAGGAGATATGGAAGGAGCGGTCCAGGCTTATGTCTCAGCATTACAGTATAACCCTGTAAGTCTAATGCAGCATGTTGAAATCAGATATCGCCATCAGTAGCTAGAGTAAACAAATTTGAGCTTAAAACCAGTTGTGCTTAATATTGAGAAGTGTTTTTTTTTTTTCCTCTTTCCCAGGATCTGTACTGTGTGCGGAGTGACTTGGGCAACTTGCTTAAAGCACTTGGGCGCTTGGAAGAGGCTAAGGTATGTCATCCTTGTCTGCCTTTTCAGATGATGTGGTGTTTGATTGGTTCTTTTTCTCTGTTGTTTTTAGTGTTACCCCTCCTACTAAAGCCATTTGTATGCCACTACCTTTTATTTAATTTTATTTATTTATTTTTTTAAAGAAAGCAAATAGAGACCCATAATCTTTATCTCAAAGAGGATTTTTTTTCCCTCTCACCGTAGAAGTGTGCATTGCATACTATTTAAAAACCTTTGTTGTTTTGGACTATAGGATATCTAAATCCCATTTGAGCAAACATATCTTTTTTTTCCCCCGATTGTGTCATTTTTATAATAAAACACATAAAATAAAAACTTATTTTTTATTTATTTTTTTAGTTTTCCCGAGTAATGTAGCGTTTCCCTTCAATCCCTTATATTATCATTTGTCCTCATTCCTTTTGGTTTACCTTGACCTTTTACAAGAGGTCACCCACCCCCGTAGGAAGAAAGGCTGTCAAGTCAAACACAATACATATTGTAATTTTTCCGTGCATTTAATAGTTGACTTTGGGGGGGGGAAATGCTGGCTCGGTCTGTGAGTAATATATGAACTGATAAGTAACTAGTTTATATTTCCAGTGCTAAAGATAAGATGGTTTGTAACCTAGCCACTGTACTCCAGTATTATCTCCAGTTAATGGACATTACACTTGCTTCCCCCCCCCCCCCCCCCCCATTCACACTGAATACTTTTAGCCTTCTATTTGCCACTTCAATTCTTTTCTGCTTCTATTTGCCACTTCAATTCTTGTTCCATTATATGGGGCTCCCTGGATCGGGTCAAATCTGGAGGTGTGCAGTTGTCCCAGTGGTTACAGGCCCTCTTATTTCATACTAGATGGGGGTGTTTGAGGAGTGGGGATGGAGTATCAGGGAGTGTCGAGCTCCTCTGTTCTGTCGCTCCACCCCCCGCGCGCTTGCTAAGGATTGGTGGAGTCTGCGCGCCTTGAGCTGTCTTCCTGACCTTTCACCCATCTCCCAAAAGTGCTGGAGAGCCCTTCAACAGTGCTTTTTATACACCCATTCTCGTTAACTCCGTCTCACTGTGCCTATTGTACCCATGTTTCTCTTACAACATCAAATAGACAACCATATAGTTGAATAAGCCTAAACTCAGGTGCCTTGCAATGGCGCCTTCCATCGGTGTCAGGCAGACAGCTCACAATCTGTACTCCACCGCCTGCGTCAGATGCGGTTCTAAAAGGACAGGCGTGCGCAGCAACAGCGATGACTTCTTCATTTCAGAGCTGTGGAGGCTTCTAGATCCAAATAAACCACAGACTTTTTTCCCTACCCCATTGGCCAGGATTCAAGAGAGCAGGCCAGGACAAAGCATTTTAAGCAATAAAATATTTCCTGACAATGCTAAAAGGCAGAAAATAAATGATTAATTCTTCTTCCATTTTGCTTCAGATATGTAATTTCCCCAAAGCAAGGGGATCAGTTCATTATGTTTAAGATCAAGCCAGTAACTGCCCTCCTGTAGTTACAACTAAATTGAATTCAAACAAGTGATATAACTTGAACCAACAAACACAACAAAGCCTTTCTCCCCCCCCCCCTGCTACCACAAACATTTTTTGGGTTTTCTTTTAAACTAAACATTTGTTTTGTTTTGTTTTGCATGAATGACTACTGAATATAGTCAGTTATGTTTGTTGTGTTTTGGAAGAACCTGCTACATTTCCATGTTGAAAGACAAATGCATTGTTTATCAAATTTACTAACAATGTTGTTTCTGATTTTGTCTCTTTTGGTTTTTCCTCAACTGAAATTGTTGTATAGAAGGTTTCAGGTGGGTGACACTATTTCTGCGTAGGTGCCCGGCGGGAAAGGAACACTAAGGGCAGCCTCAGTCTTCTCTTCTTCCAGCCAGCCGCGGCCACCTCTCTGACAAAGTCCAAAAATATGGTAACGGGTTTGTAACAGCCAGCAAAAGAAAAACCACCTCACTTCACGCTTGAGCTCCTCTTTTGTGGCATCTCTTGAAGAGCAAATGAAAAAAGTAGCAAAAGAAATGACAGTAAGCATTTTTACGATATGCTTATACTAATTACTGAGTTCTATATTAAGTATAAAGAAACTTGGATTTGGAAGGAGTAATGGTGACAAACAAGTAAGAATGCTCTAACTCCTACATAACTCTTGATTCATTTTCCAATTTTGTTTTATTTATTCCTTCTTTATTGAGTTGCAGCGCTCTGATGATGCAGATATTGCGCTGTGAGTCTACAGTAGCGCAGGGGCTGCGCAGCGATGTCCTCCAGGCAACTAAAAAGGCAGAGCGCGCCAGCATGCGACCCCCTACCCCAAATCCCTATGGCCTCTTGGTTGCAGACCTCTCTACCCATAAAACCAGCCTCGCTGCCAAATGCCCCAGTATCTCTGAAGTTTGGTCATTATACAATTTTGTCCTCAATAGTCGCTACTGACTTAAAAATGTTATTTGCATCATAATGTAGGCAGCTGTTGCTGTGGTAATTTTTCCACAATCCCAATGATTGAAAGCGATGATGGGTGTGAGCGTGTGCCAGTCTGGTGTGGCAGGTTCCTTGCCAGAGGGTGTCGGTCTGTAGCTGTTGCACTGGGCCATTCAGCAAGCGAAGCAGCAAAGCCAATGGCCTTTGCCAAGAGCAAGGCTGCGCAAGCGTGGTGCATTGTGGTGGTGGCAAAACATACCCCGCGCGCCTGCGTGATTCTGTTGCGCATGCTTTTCAGGGACCATCACCTGCACAATCAGTTCACCATCGCAGGTTGTGAGACGTTATGCCCATGGTAGATGTTGTTAAACAGCTAAATAATACATTGTAGCAGTTCGGGTTGTAGCTGATCAGGGGTGGTTTGATTAAAGGTCAATGTACTCTTTAAATGTTGCCACTAAGCTTTTAAAATTGTGGCCATAACTGCACGATGAGGGACGATGTATGGGTGTTGGTTGGATCTGCGCAGCGTAGGAAAAAGCAATGCGCTGAGCGCAGCAGACTTAAGCGCACGCGAGCCCATGCTGTAGACTCACTTTTTGTTTTCCTGGAGATTAGTCACTAATTTTGCTTTCTCTGCCCTTTTTTTTTTTTTTTTTTTTTTTTTTTCCTCACTTATATTCTCTACCTATTTTTTATTTTACAATCCCTTGTCCTCCCCTCTCCGTACTATACCTTTCTCTTTCTACCCATTCTCTTCCTTTCTTGTTGCTTTTTCCATTGGAAACTCAAGGCTTGCTACCTGAAAGCCATTGAGACTCAGCCCAACTTTGCAGTCGCTTGGAGCAACCTGGGCTGTGTGTTCAATGCCCAGGGGGAGATATGGCTAGCCATACACCATTTTGAAAAGGTCTGTTGCTTTATTTTCAAATATATGATAGTAACAAAAGGATAACTATTTTATGTTAATTCCATACATATGTATACTTGTGTGTTAATTTTAAGGCTGTGACGCTGGACCCAAATTTCCTTGATGCATACATCAATTTAGGAAATGTTTTGAAGGAAGCCCGAATCTTTGACAGGTCAGTCATCTCAATCATGACCTTTTTGTGTGTATTCCTAGCTTAACCAACTTTGTTGATGAATAATGACAGTAAATGTTATTTTGAAGACACTGAACACAGATGCACACAATTCAGTGTTGATGATTAAATATTAATCTTAAGCATATCTTGCATTTCCAGAGCTGTGGCTGGATATTTGAGAGCCCTGAGTCTTAGTCCCAACCATGCAGTTGTTCATGGTAACCTGGCCTGTGTCTACTATGAGCAAGGCCTCATAGACCTGGCTATTGACACCTACCGCCGAGCTATTGAGCTACAGCCTCACTTTCCAGATGCCTACTGCAATTTGGCAAATGCACTGAAGGAGAAAGGCAATGTAAGGCAACTACTTAAGAGTGCAGATTTGTGTAATTGTATGGTAGCTTGGAGGATCTATTACATAATTCGATAAGTAAATGACTAAATGGTAAAGTAGCCCAATGTCTTTCCAGGTGTCTGAGGCGGAAGAGTGCTACAACACAGCTTTGCGTTTGTGCCCAACACACGCAGACTCCCTTAATAACTTGGCTAATATCAAACGTGAACAAGGCAACATTGAGGAAGCAGTTCAGCTTTATAGGAAAGCGCTAGAGGTACAGCTTGATGATTGATAATGGTTTACTATTGGGTAAAATGTTGTAAGTTCAACAGGATCATCAAAATGACTGAAATAAATTGCATGTTTTCCTAGGTGTTCCCAGAGTTTGCTGCAGCTCACTCAAACCTGGCCAGTGTTCTGCAACAGCAAGGGAAACTTCAAGAGGCTCTCATGCACTACAAGGAAGCCATCCGGTTTGTATTCATGCAATAAGAAGTTACATGACTGATTTTCAAGATGTGCTTACCTGAATGTACTGCATATGATTATATCACTACAGATGTTAAATGATAAATTACCTTTATTATATACAACTTTGATTGTCAATCTGGTACGGCAGAACATTATGGGAGACCATACGTTGCCAGTAAAGAGCACTTATGTATGTACAGATCACAATGTGGGTTACCAGAAACTTATGCTTTCTCTCAGAATTAGCCCCACATTTGCGGACGCCTACTCAAACATGGGCAACACGCTGAAGGAAATGCAAGATGTACAAGGAGCGCTCCAGTGCTACACCCGTGCCATCCAGATCAATCCTGCTTTTGCTGATGCTCACAGCAATTTAGCTTCAATACACAAAGTATGCGTTATTAGACATTTCTTTTGACTGTAGTACTAATAACCTTTTGAAATGTTTTTATCTTCTATCAGCGTTATTACAATAATGTCATGGTTGAATTTCTTTTATAATATGAATGTTACATGTTTCTAATGTATTCAACTGTTTGATGGTGTTGGTCTGTTAGGATTCTGGGAACATTCCAGAGGCCATTGCATCTTACCGCACTGCCTTGAAACTCAAGCCTGATTTCCCTGATGCTTACTGTAACCTGGCACATTGCTTGCAGGTTGGTGTGTGGTTTTTTTTATTTTTTTTTTATTTTTATTTTTTATTTTTTTTTGTGGCTGTATTTGTACCATTTATATATTAGGGGATAGTGATTGTGTTCCTGTATGACAGCATTGTTTTAAGATATGGTATTTCTCGCTATTTTTTAGATTGTGTGCGATTGGACTGATTATGATGAACGGATGAAAAAACTCGTGAGCATTGTTGCTGACCAGCTGGAAAAGAATCGCTTACCCTCGGTGCATCCTCACCACAGTATGTTGTACCCGCTCTCTCACGGCTTTCGCAAGGCCATTGCTGAGCGCCATGGAAACCTATGCCTGGACAAGGTACACGCTCTCTTAAAAGCAAGTAACATTTCAGTTGTTTATGGGATGGTGGGCTTGGTGGAAGTGATTGGTGGCGATGGGTTCTTTTCAGAGATGATCGGTGATTGATTTGCTTGCAGGGGTGAGGGTACACGAAATACACATGGACAAAATTGTTGGTACCCACCGTCAATGAAAAACCCACAGTGGTCACAAAAATAATCTGAATCTGACAAAAGTAATGATAAATACAAAAATAATGAAAATCAGACATTGCTTTTGAATTGTGGTTCAACAAAATTATTCAAAAAAACAAACACATGAAACGGGTCTGGAACACTTAACAAAATATTTTGTTACACAACCTTTTGAGGCAATCACTGTAATAAAACGATTTTTGTAACTTCATTGAGACTGGTGCACCTCTCAGCAGATATTTTGGTTCACTCTTCATGAGCAAACTGTTCCAGTCTCAGGTTTCAAGGGTGCATGTTCAGATCCTTCTGCAGAGGTTCGATAAGATTTAGATCAGGGCTCATAGAAGGCCACTTCAAAATAGTCTTGCTTGTTTTGCTCTTAGCCATTATTGGGTTTTTGGCTGTGTGTTTTGGGTCATTATCCTGTTGCAAGACCCATGACCTGTGGCTGAGACCATGCTTTCTGACACTGGGCAGCACATTTCTCTCTAGAATACCTTGATAGTCTTGAGATTTCATTGTATCCTGCACAGATTCAAGACACCCTGTGCCAGATGCACCAAAGCAGCCTCAGAACATAACAGACCCTCCTCCCATGTTTCGCAGTAGGGACAGTGTTATTTTGTTGGTATGCTTCATTTTTTTAATCTGTGAACATAGAGCTGATGTGCCTTGCCAAAAAGTTCCAGTTTTGTTTCGTCTGTCCATAGGACATTCTCCCAGAAGCTTTGTGGCTTGTCAACATGCTGCTTGGCGAATTTCAGTCTGGCTTTTTTTAAGATTTATTTTTAACAGTGGTGACCTCCTTGGTCGTTCGTCTCCCATGTAGTCCACTTTGGCTCAAACAACGACGGATGGTGCGATCTGACACTGATGTACCTTGACCTTGGAATTCACTTTTACATTTTTTGGGAGGTTGTTCTGAGCTCTTTTGTTACCATTCGTATTATCAGTCTGCTCAATTTGTCATGAATTTTCTTCCTGCAGCCATGTCCAGGTAGGTTGGCTAGAGTCCCGTGGATCTAAAATTTATGAATAATATGTGCAACTGTAGTCACAGGAACACCAAGCTGCTTGGAGATAGTTTTATAGCCTTTACCTTTAATGTGATCTGTCTATAATTTTCTTTCTAATCTTCTGAGACAACTCTCTCCTTTGCATCCTCTGGTCTATGTTTAGTGTGGTACACACCATGTCACCAAACAGCACAGTGATTACTTATCACTCTTCAATAGGCTGACTAACTGATTATAAGTTTGAAGACACCCGTGGTGCTAATTCAGGGGACAACCTTGTTTGAACATGTCCCTATGGTCAAATTATTTTCCATCTTTTCTCAGGGTGCCATCATTTTTGTCCTGGCCTGTTTCATGAGGTTTATTTTTTTTAAACAATTCTGTTGAACCACAATTCAAAAGCGATTTTTATTAAATGTATTACTACTTTTGTCATGTACGTTATTTCTGTTGCCACTGTTGCTTTTTCTTTCCAAAGCAGAGGAGTGCCAACAATTTTGTCCACGTGTGTCACGACATCGTTTGAGATTGATGTAGCAAAGTCCTTTATGAAACCTTCTCGGGTTGCACAATTTATCGAATTTTAAACGTGATCACAATTTTAGCTACCACGATTTTGTTAGCCTGGTAGTGAGCGATTTTTACCTTTTAACATGCAGGCTCTGCTGCTTATGAGGCACTTTCTCAACAAGTAGTTGGCCAACAACCAGGGGCTGAACGCATGGTTAACGCTTCATTAAACTGCCTGAATAACAGGCGAGAGCAGTGTGCATCCTGCAGCGGGAGCCTCAGTAATCTGTCACTCGCTGGACATGTGAGTCATGCAGAAAGAATAAAGTACAGTAGAGCAAACACTGAAGATGATGGTAAAGAGCTTGTGGGTTGGAAAGGGATCAACATCTGTTTTCTGGACATGTTTGGATTCAAGACAAGTGACGTCAAACTTGAAGTCTATTTTTAAAAAGTGCAGCAGATTTGTCTGCCCCGCAAGTTAAAACAACTATTCTGTTTAACCATCTATAAAAAGTGGAACACTATGCATTACGGTAACAGCGCGCAGCAAAGGTTGGCAGCGTGTTACCATAATGCATAGTATGAACAATCGTTGTAGCAGCTGGCTTGACTTCAACTGGTGGCTGGTCTGACCGCAGTGGAAAATGCCGGGAGTAAAGAGAGAAGGAAATCACAATTCTCGAGTTCTTTGCAGTTTGGGACCACGATTGACTTATGGTCAAGCAGAACAATGGAGCCGTAACCTGTCCTTGACAATTCACTATATTGACGGGCATTTTCAAATAAAAAGTCGCTGCTTGAAGCCTAATGTTATGGTTTCATTTAGTTAATGTATAAACTTGGGCTGTCAATCAATTCATTTTTAAAAAATCAGATCAATCACACTTTTGAATTTTGATTAATCGCGATTAATCACAGGTGCCAAATATACCACACACAGTACCACATTTTGCCTTGAGATGGTATTTTAAACTTGTGCTTCAATGAAAGTTTGAGCGCTGCACTATATACAAATTTTTGTCTCCCCCCGCAAAAGTCCCATCGAGGTGACTTTCGAAGCAAAATTGCCCTTATAGCAACCTGCACCGCATTTCATCCATCTGTGGTTAAGGTAAAGAAGCGTGTGGTCAAACAAAATGTTGTGATAAATCTGAGTTAATACATGATTAATGCAATCATTTTTTGGGGTGATTAATTATAAGTTGATGCTTTAAGTTTGACAGCCCTAGTATAAGCTGCATTTGCTTGCATTGAGTTGCACTTTGTGATTGCACTTTGTAGTAACATAGTTGTTCAGTTTTCCCTTGGTACCTTTTAAATTCTTGGATAAAGCTTGTTTTTTATTATCTATCATTTATTCTTAAAGTTTCATTTTGCACTAAAAACAGTTTACATATTTTTTTTAAGTAGTGCAATAAATATAGATGTTTTCCCCAACATGAGGAATAATCATAATTAATAATCTTGATTGCAATATTGATTTAAAAAAATGTATTATCATTATCATAATCGTGTAGCGTTACAACCTTCTAGTGTAGCTTCTACAGTGAACCCCTCTGATAATAAAATTTCTACACATTATTGCACAGATCAATGCGTTGCACAAACCTGCCTACGAGCATCCAAAAGATTTGACGGCCAGCGGTGGACGTCTGCGTGTCGGTTATGTCAGCTCAGACTTTGGCAACCATCCGACATCCCACCTGATGCAGTCCATTCCCGGAATGCACAATCCTGAGAAATTTGAGGTGAGTCACCTTAACTGTAGGCATAGGTATTGAGAATCGGTGGAAACCAGTTCCATAGTTAATGGTACCTTGGAATCATTAGCTGAATTTTGCTATTCCCTTATCAATTTGAAATGATGACATCATTGCACATTTTATGTAGCATACGTATCACATGCAACAGCAGGCATTCACACAACTCCTGGTCTCAAGGGGTATTAATATGCTACATCACACTAACTATTCTGAATAAAAGTGCTAGATTGGCACTAAGAGCAGCAGTGAACACAACTAAAAATTTTAATTTTAACTATCAACTGTTAGAAACCGCACCACTTCAACTATTAAACCCTGTCTGTACAAAATAACACAAAGAGGCATTTTAACGCAGTCAAAACAAAACATGATTCAATATTTTTAACTACAGCAATGCATTCTGGGAAAGAGTGCATGCAAATTTTCCGGGTGTTACGCTAAAATACACCCTGCCAGGAACTGCCACCGGAAGTTTCCCTTGGCCTCTTAGGGGCAGTATGGTGCAATGCATGCATGGAGCTACACGTTTCTGTAAGCTTAAAATCAAACAAAAGAGTAGAAGAACGTCACGATAGAACTTTATTAAACTTGTTTTTCACAGATTAGAAAGAATATATGACTGTCAGTATTTTTATATTATCTGTCTGTATGTGTTACTACGGAGTTTCTGTGTGAATATTCGTAATTTGAATAAATCCCACCTGTGAATGTTAATTTTAGCTAGCCAGTCAATTTGGTTTTCCATTGAGTGTTAGCATTAAGGTAGCGATCTCGAAAAAGATGTCTTGTATTTAAATACACAATGTGTGTAATTATTTTTGTTGTGCATTTAGTTTACAGTACACTCCAAATGGGGTGTCATTAAACAGCTTAACTCGCTCACGGAGGGCTGAAGAACATACATAACACACTTGCTGCAAGATACATAGGATGCGTTCAGGGTGCATTTACAACTCAGGAACTTGCAAATACAAGTCGCGGCACATTAGTCGTTTATCTTTGATTATAAAGGTTATATATTATAACGAGAAGCCTGGATATATCCAGCGGGCATTTAAAAAAAAATTGTATTCATTTAATTATTTTGTTTAATCTCTTCATCTTTTTAAAGTCCCCTGGATATTTTTCGCCCCCAAACTATAATTTTGAGAATCGATAAGAAAATTTATAAGGAATCGAATCATTAAGCAGTATCGAAAATGGAATCGGAATCGTAATAATCTTATCAATTCCCATCCGTACTTAACTGCAAATGCTAACTTTTTTCATTATAAATTGTAGCTGCATGTAATAATGTCATTGGATATGGTTTTATAGAAATATTTTCTCATTTATTTTGGTCACATAAACGTCTTTCCCTTCCATCCCAAGGTGTTTTGCTATGCCCTGAGCCCTGATGACAGTACCAACTTCCGAGTGAAAGTGGTGGCAGAGGCTCATAATTTCACAGACCTCTCACAGGTAACTTATATGTATTACAGTAGTTGAATTGTATTTCCTACTGCTGCCCATAGCTAAAATTAGCTGTGTTTAATTGATCTACAAAAAAAAAAGCACACACTCTCTAAGGACTTTTACTAATACCAGCACCTTTACTAATACTAGTAGCTCTACTTGTAGATTCCTTGTAATGGCAAGGCAGCTGATCGCATTCACCAGGATGGGGTCCACATTCTGGTTAACATGAATGGCTACACCAAGGGAGCCAGAAATGAGCTGTTTGCCCTCCGCCCTGCTCCTATTCAGGTAAGGTCAACATATTGATCCTTAATAATTTCACGCTTCATCTTTGCATTGTCTCAATGAATGAATCTTATATGGCTTGCCTTAAAAAGAAGTCTCATTTGGTTTTCTCCCCTGCAACAGGCTATGTGGCTAGGTTACCCTGGAACCAGCGGAGCTCCCTTCATGGACTACATAGTCACCGACAAGGAGACATCGCCTGGGGAAGTAGTTGAGCAATATTCTGAGAAGGTTGCCTACATGCCACATACCTTTTTCATTGGAGATCATGCCAATATGTTTCCTCATCTCAAGGTTTGTACTGCCTCCATGTGCTATCATTCATTTTGAGCTTTTTGCTTGTTTTTCTTAAAAAGTTTTAATCCAATATTTTGTCTATTTTTTTATCCACAGAAAAAGGCAGTAATTGATTTCAAATCAAATGGACACATTTTTGACAACCGCATTGTCCTCAATGGTATTGATCTGAAGGCCTTCTTGGACAGCCTGCCAGATGTCAAAGTGATAAAGGTATATAGTGTTTTTGAAGTTGGAAATGTTATTAGTAGTTGTGATCAAAAACACTGTTCAAGCACAAGTCCAGGAATGACAATTATTCCCGACAACTGAATAAGGATGAATTATTTTGTTTTTTGTCAGTTTGGATGAGATTTGTTGAATGTAGAACTCAAACTTTGGCTTAGCAGTAAAGTTGAATTTGTTCTCTTGGCCAGATGAAATGTGACAACAATCAGGAACCTGCTGCAGACACAAATGGAGCATTGTCTATGCCTGTGATCCCCATGAACACAGCTGCTGAAGCAATCATCAATATGATCAACCAAGGCCAAATTCAGGTCACCATCAACAGCTTCACCGTCAGCAATGGCCTTGCCACCACACAGGTATCGCTTACACCATTGGTTCGCAAGAGTTGTCACCGTGGGACCTGTATTTTTCTGTTGTTGCTAAGTCGTGATCCAATATTTTAGAAGTTAGGAACAATTAACATGTATTGTTCAAAAACAGTCATTGAAAACATATGTGTAGCATATTTTTAAACATAATTACTCATGCTTACATGTTTAAAGTGCCTTTCAGACCACCATATTAAGATAGTGGGGATGAGCATAACTACAAAATGTATCTTGGCACTGGTCTCTTTTTAGGAAAGTGCAACATCAATAGTTTGTCTTCTTTTTAGGAAATTAAGGCTGGAGACCAAAGCAACTGTAACAGTTTTAACAGCTGATTTATGCTCTCAATCTTTTACTACCTGTACACGACCCACCCAAAATGACTCCGTGACCCACTTTTGGGTCCCGACACACCACTTGAGAATCATTGCATTACACTAAGCTGATCATTTTCCACATCTATCTATGTAACCAGTTCAAATGGACATTCAAACGGTAGCTCTGCACCTAACTAGAAAGGTGTTCTTGCTTGGGTTTGTTTGATGGTTCAGGAACAAAATCTATATTCAATAAAATTCCCAATTAAGTTTTTCCTGACCAGCTTATCATTGGTCAGAGTGAATATTCACAGTAGTGCTTCTTTCTCTGTCTTGTTGTGGAGGAACACCCTACACACTTTGTGATAGTGTTGTAATGTTATTAATGTAATATAAGTGATTAATTTCACCTCCTTTTCAGATAAATAATAAAGCTGCCACAGGGGAGGAGGTGCCGCGCACAATTGTTGTGACAACCCGTTCCCAGTATGGTCTTCCAGAGGACTCTATTGTGTACTGCAACTTCAACCAACTCTACAAGATTGACCCCCCAACCCTTCAGATGTGGGCCAATGTAAATCAGAGCTGCCGGAACTCTGCATTACACATGAATGGCAAATGTTCTTCCTTTTAGGCTTGCGCTTTAAAGGATTAAAATCTCCTCTTTCCTACAGATCCTAAAACGTGTGCAGAACAGTGTGTTGTGGCTTCTTCGGTTCCCCGCTGTGGGTGAGCCCAACATCCAGCAGTACGCTCAGAACATGGGCCTCCCCGGTTCTCGCATCATCTTTTCTCCGGTAGCCCCCAAAGAAGAACATGTTAGGAGGGGTCAGCTGGCCGACGTGTGCTTAGACACGCCTCTGTGCAATGGTCACACCACAGGCATGGATGTTCTGTGGGCTGGAACACCTATGGTCACTATGCCAGGTAAGGTTTTGATTATTTCTGAACTAAACACATGTACTAGTTCTCAAAAGAGTATGCAAACAATATCGATTAAATTATTCTTACCCATTGAAATCCCTATGAAGGTGAAACGCTTGCCTCACGAGTGGCTGCATCACAACTCAGCTGCCTTGGCTGTCCGGAACTCATCGCCCACAGTCGACAGGACTATGAGGACATAGCAGTCAAACTGGGATCTGACATGGAATAGTAGGAAGAAATTCATTACTACCTTGGAAAACCTTCATTTGTATGTTTGTCGACCTTGTACCTGATTGATCTTTGTTTTTGTTTTTTATTAATCTTCCCTCACAGCTTGAAGATGATTAGAGCACGTGTTTGGAAGCAGCGCATCTGTAGTCCTCTCTTCAACACCAAGCAGTACACGATGGACTTGGAGAGGCTCTACTTGCAGATGTGGGAGCACCATAGCAACGGCAGCAAGCCGGAGCACATGTTTAAAGTTCACACAGTAGAAAGCAGTGACAGTGCCTGAACTGGAAGCCCTCCCATTTCTACCGTTTCACAACACCACCATGTTCCTCCCCACCATCTCTTTTTTTTTTTTTTTTTTTTTTTTTTTTTTTTTAAACCACGATAGGCATCCTAGCTTGAATGGTTTACTTGCAGCCCTCTCCCGAGAGTTGATTGTGTTGCGCACTCTATTTGAAGTGGGACTCAAAGTGACATGGACACACACACACATATATCACCCCATCACGTTTTGTATTACGTGATTGTGACTACAGTAGAGGAAAGCATGAGACAATTGAGTGACCACTGAACACTCTTTACTACTTGGATCAATAGTAGTTTTCTCTCTCTCTGTGTGTGTGTGTGTGCGTGTGCGTGGATGTACAGGACTAATTGCAGCTTGGGGAGAAAATATCTGACCCTTAATAGTTTTCTATTTAAAAAGGATCTTTTTTTTTTTTTTAATCAGAATTCTGCGCCATAGAAATTGAAAGTCTAACAAGTTATTTCAGCTATAACATGTCATTTTAGTTGAGATTGCAACTGCTCTCTAGTTTCAACCTAGAGATGTTATTTAATGACAAAAAGGAGTAGATGTGCAAATTAATTTGAATACTATGACATCCTGTCCTCACCAAATCTGCAATTTAGCCATTGTCTCGTTTTGATGTTACACTGCTTATTAACATTAATGGCCAGTTGGATAAAGAAGCTAAATTGCAGTAAAGATCAAAGCAGATTGATCTCCTTTTAAATCACCTGGAAGGAACAGACTAGGTAAGTATTTTCTTAGCAGTTTTGTTTTTGTATTGTCTTTAGTTTATGCTGTCAATTATCCTTTGCTTTGAATATGGGGGAAAATAAAGATGGCAATTTGCAAAGTCTCTTGGACACATTTGTTTTGTGTGGATATGGTCGATATACAATATGTATTACAGTAGTTGAATTTAGCCAGGGAAGGGTAGAAGGATGTAAAAATAAACACATTGGAAGGACATAAATGAAAAGGAAAAAAAAAGTGTAATGTTTTAAACTGTTTTGGCCCACACTATTTTAGCTGTTAATTTAGGAGGTGGAAATTCATAAGGCCACTGCTACTTTGTCGATCTTTAAAAACTATTTTAAGTGTACTTTGTGTATAGATGGTTACTGTAAAGTCCATCCATCCATCCATTCTCAACCGCTTATCCGGGTCGGGTCGCGGGGGCAGTAGCTTCAGCAGGGACGCCCAGACTACCCTCTCCCCAGCCACTTCATCCAGCTCTTCCGGGGGGATCCCGAGGCGTTCACAGGCCAGCCGAAGGATGTAGTCTCTCCAGCGCGTCCTGGGTTGTCCCCGGGGTCTCCTCCCGGTGGGACATGCCCGGAACACCTCACCAGGGAGGCGTCCGGGAGGCATCCGAATCAGATGCCCCAGCCACCTCATCTGGCTCCTCTCAATGCGGAGGAGTAGCGGCTCTACTCTGAGATCCTCCCGGATGACCGAGCTTCTCACCCTGTTACTGTAAAGTGTGATGGTTTATTGATACTATAGTATAAAAGTGCAAGCTGATGGTTAATGTCAAGTTCCATTTTTAAGGGCCAAGTGCGGAACGAATCCGTGTATCAGTCGTTCTTTCCACAAAATCGCTTAGCTAAAGATTTGCAGTCGAACCGTCTGCTGTTACAAAGTGTAGTCAGGGTGTAGTGGTCAGTTTAATGTTACACGTTAACGATAATATTGACTTTCTTTTTTGAAATGATATAAACCTGAAAACCTTGATGCTAGCGTGCTATCAAGCCAAAATTGGGCAAAACGACTCGTCGCTATGTGTATAGTAAACTCCATACTAATACTAGTGTACTTTTCCATCCATCCACCCATTCTCTGAACCGCTTATCCTCACTAGTGTATTTAACCATAATCAAATGCCTGCACACGGGTGGTTTATGTTTAAAAGACTACAGCCCCCATGGATAGCCGATTTGTCTTGCGGTTTGCACATGCGCATTCTGTGCTTCCAGCCTTGACAGCTGGAGGAGAAAATGGCAGCCCTCATGCTAGGACAGCAGGTAAGACGTTCAATGATTTTGCATATTTTATTACATGTTACATGATCTCAAACTCGATATGCATCTGTTTGAAAGTCAATCTAATGCACCATAAGTCACGGAGAACCACTGTTGATTTTTGTATGTCAGGAATAATTACACGCGGCTTTGCACTTGAATGACTGCTAAAGTGCTCGTCTACCCGCTAGCTGCAATTTACTGTACTGTATATGTGATCGCTCCAAAGCGAACTAAATATTAATGTGCTCACGTTTTTGATATCTTTAATGTTACAGATTTGTTACTTATGTTTCCGCAGGCCCGCCAGTTTAGCACATCAGCCATTAGGCCTGCAGCCAAACTGGTCAAGGTAAATAAAATTATACATCATGTAGCGTAACCGGCCCTACATTCAGTGTAAGTGTAAATGTGTTTTAATATCATCTAAACCTATTTGAATTTCCTTCTAGCCACCCATCCAGGTTTATGGAGTCGAAGGTCGTTATGCCACTGCTCTGTTTTCAGCTGCTAGTAAGCAGAACAAACTGGACCAAGTGGAGAAGGAGCTGGGTAAAGTGAATGTAAGTAGTGTTTTTTTTTTTTTTTTTTTTTAAATCCAGACAGATTTGACGAGCAAAAAAATTATTTACACTTCTCAAATGCTGCTTTTCACCCACAGGCTCTCATCAAGGACCCCATACTTTCTAGTGTGGTCATGAACCCCCATGTGAAGCGCAGCCTTAAGCAGAAGACCTTTCACGATGCCCTTGCAAAGGCTAAAGTCTCCCCTATTACAGTTAACCTCATCAGTGAGTTTTCACTTAATTGAAGTTTATTTTTTAATATCATAAATATTCCACCACTGGAGAGAAATCCCACATCAGAGCATGTCTACATGGTGTAGCATGGAGGATGTGTTTCTGGATAGTTTTGGCTAACCTCATGAAGCCTATATTTGCTAACTACGAGCTGCGCAGTGTTTCCTTATGTGCCGTTTCACTGAGTGAGCCCGCTCCTTTGTGTACATACCGTAGCATCAATGCAATTGTATAAAAATGTGCTTGTGTGTTGATGAATTTTTGGTTTCTGTAGATGTCCTGTCTGACAATGGTCGTCTTACTCTAACTGGTGACGTCATCGCTGCTTTCGGCAAGATGATGAGTGCACACCGTGGAGAGGTGATCTGCTCAGTAACCACTGCTCAGGTTGGTCACACAAATGTTCCTGCCTGTCCTTTTAATTATGTTGTCTTTGAGGATTTACTGTAGCTATACATAAATGCACCCAGTCAATATATATCCATTTCAGCCTTTGGATCAAGCTAATCTAGCTGAGCTGAAAGTCGCACTCAATGGATTTCTTCAGAAAGGTGAAACTATCAAGCTGGAAACCAAGGTACAATTTTAGTCGAGATTTTATTTTCCTACCATCTTGTCTGTTAATCCACAGTAGTGTATCATAGAGATGGCATTCCAACCACTAGCAAACTACAGTGCAGTGTTTTCCCTCCATTGGATTTACTTGGGTGGGCCGCCCAAATAAATTGACAGCCAACCAGGAAGATGAAACTACAATCCCCCCCACCCCCCCCCCCCCCCCCCCCCCCAAAAAATACATACATAAATAAACACAAACGTGTGATCATCCTGTACAGACACAGGAAAAGCTCCAGTCTGTCTGCCTCACTGCTCTGCGCTGTGATTAGCCAGACTAGCTAGCTACTGTATATGTGTGTGTGTGTGTGTGTGTGTATATATATATATATATATATATATATATATATATGTGTGTGTGTGTGTGTGTGTGTGTGTGTGTATATATATATATATATATATATATATGTGTGTGTGTGTGTGTACGGAAAGTATTCAGACAGCCTTAAATTTTTCACTGTTATATTGCAGCCATATGCTAAAATTATTTAAGTAAATTTTTTTCTCAATGTACACAGCACCCCATATAGACGGAAAAAGAATTGAAATTGAAATTTTTGCAGATTTATTAAAAAAGAAAAACTGAAATCACACAGCCATAAGTATTCAGACCCTTTGCTGTGACACTTATTTAACTCTGGTGCTGTCCATTTCTTCTGATCATCCTTGAGATGGTTCTACACCTTCATTGGAGTCCAGCTGTTTGATTGGACTTGATTAGGAAAGCCAAACACACAATATTAGCACAATATAATCTTATTCCAAGAGTTACACTGAGGTGACTGGTCATTTATTTTTACATAGTTAAGACACACTTTTGTTCGCCGCCACCGCCGTGAGACACAAGCACGTCTTTGTGCGCGGTCTTCTTCGTTGGTTTTCGCCACTTTCTTCTTCGGATTCTGTGGACTGTAGGCATCGAAACTGGGAACTGAAATTTTTTAATTTGAACGAATGTTATTCCAATCGATTCTCGATGCCTAACCCTAGTCATGTTATGGAATTGTTTTTGTTTTGTAATATAAGAATAGATAAAATATTCTGTTAGTCAACCAGAGCTGCGAGGAATTCAAAGTTATCAGTGTCCTTTCACCAACATTCCTGTCATACTATGTTGTGTTTTTGTTTGCACATTTAGGACAAAAGTCCTGTTTTTGTTTGAATTCCTCATTTTAAAAAAGACCATGCAAGCAACATGTTTTTGCGATTGTAGGGTGAAAGCTCCAACTGGCTAAGAGTGTGGATTGAATGGGTGTTAACAATGGGAAAATGAAAAGCAAGTATTTTAAGAAACATCCATCCATCCATCCATTTTCTGAGCCGCTTCTCCTCACTAGGGTCGCGGGCATGCTGGAGCCTATCCCAGCTGTCACCGGGCAGGAGGCGGGGTACACCCTGAACTGGTTGCCAGCCAATCGCAGGGCACATAGAAACTAACAACCATTCGCACTCACAGTCATGCCTATGGGCAATTTAGAGTCTCCAATTAATGCATGATTTTGGGATGTGGGAGGAAACCGGAGTGCCCGGAGAAAACCCACGCAGGCACGGGGAGAACATGCAAACTCCACACAGGCGGGGACGGGGATTGAACCCCGCACCTCAGAACTGTGAGGCTGACGCTCTAACCAGTCGGCCGCCTTTAAGAAACATATTGAGGAAAAAAACAACTATGAACTAATTCGTTTTTGGAATGGTGAACTTAGTTCCAAATTTTCAATTATGAACTATAAACTGAACCAGTTAATTTTTGGATCAATGAAAAAAATATAATAAAGTGGAGAGTGACACAAATGACTCATTACCAAGATGTGATTATAAAAGCGTTTGAAATGGTAAACTATATTTAGTGTTGATGATTCACTTGTTAGATAGTAGTCCTCAAGAAGGATTTTAAGGACTTTTATCGAGCTCAGGAAATAGAATTTCCTCAAATCCATACTTTTTAGTTGGTGATAAACTTTGATATTCAAAATATTTGGTGGTAAATGTTTGTAGGCTACCTTAAGCTGTCAGATAATTGTAACAGTTTTGAAAAGTGGGACAAGGTGGCCTAAATTACACAACGCACCTTTTGTCAAAATTGAACTAAAGCACGGGTGTGGGGTGCAACAGCGACGTTTCCGTCCGCCCTCACACAACCAAAGTGGGATTAGCGGCTTGTGCATTGATGAAGAAGGCAGGTAGTAGCTGCGAGAACTAAGGCGAATTGCAGGACACATTGACACTTCATACGTACAGTGAATGTCCTGGTATGCTTCAATTCCGCACCAAGCGGGGGCCTGGCCGTCGCGGGCTGCGCAGAGACGTGGACTCACCCAGCATCCGAGCTTCTCTTCCCTGATCGGTTATGAGGCACCAGACATGGCTGTTTCGTTCCCCGCAGCTGGGAAAGCCAGTGAACCCGTCTGCTCAGGCAGCAGTGATTGGGAGGCAGCACCTTCTGAGTACCCCACTCTGTGCTGAATTGAAGCGTTTTACAAGAGGAGGGAAAACTAAACTCCTCGGTGTGGTGACCACTCTATGAACGAAAATAATGAAAGAACGCTGTTCGCATATGCTAGAATGATCGCCTACAGGCAGGGCTTTTGACATGGGACAAACAACGTCATGTCTGTAATTGGCATATTCTCAAACATTGCAATTATCTACAAACCATCTTTGCTCGTTTTCACCCTCCATCCATCCATTTTCTGAGCCGCATCTCCTCACTCAGGTCGCGGGCGTGCTGGAGCCTATCCAAGCTATCATCGGGCAGGAGGCGGGGTACACCCTGAACTGGTTGCCAGCCACATACATACAAACAAACAACAATTCACACTCACGTTCACACCTACGGGCAATTTAGAGTTGTCAATTAACCTACCATGCATGTTTTTGGGATGTGGGTGCCTGGAGAAAACCTGCAAACTCCACACAGGCCAGGCCGGGATTTGAACCCCGGTCCTCAGAAGTGTGAGGCAGACGCTCTAACCAGTCCTCCACTGTGCCGGCCTCGTTTTCACCCTATTTGAGCAATTTGACCTATGAATCTGTAACATTTGATTTACTGGTGATGCACATGCATGTTATCTACCTTTTTTATTTAATTTTGTTTTCATTTAAAAGTCAATTGTTTTAATGGTATGAAAATTACCCATTTCAGGACTGATAGTTTTTTTTTGTATTTGTAACTGTGTATTATCACCAATATTGCCTATAGTATTGTACAGTAACAATTTATGTGAAAATACCATCCTCTTTACAGTCTGATCCATCAATCCTGGGTGGCATGATTGTCAGTATCGGAGACAAGTACGTGGACATGTCCACAAAGACAAAGATTCAGAAGCTGACCAAGCTCATGAGAGAATCCTAAGTCACGTGGACTTCATCTTGGATCTGTTTTAGAAGTGACCATCTACAGAAAAAACGCTGATCATTGTGCGTTGCAGTTGCTCCAGAAATCTAGTGTCTGTACTTGAATTTATGGATGTTAATAAAACCTCTCAATATATGTTTGTTTATTTTGTAATTTCAAGACACTGACTGGCCACATTGACAGGTTGCAGAAACACAACCATGAGATCAAGTAGAACAATCACATTTGTGCTTTAACCCCTAGGGACAATAATGCCCAGTTCTGATGGACACTGTAACAATACATACATCAACAATGCCATTGTCGATGTATTAAAATTGTTTGTGGGTGTTGATTGTAGTGTTCTAAATTACACAGCATTATACTGAATGCAGTAGACAGACAACGAAAATATTGTTCACCGTAATTAAAACAGCGACCTCGTTCAGTTTTAATCACGGTGAACTCGTTTGAGTGATGTCGCGTAAATGAATTGTAGCAACGCCTGCCCCAAGAATTTCCACCTGGTGAATTTGTTAATTGAAAAAAAAGTTAAACATATAATACAATTGAAATGTTTTGCAAATTTGCAAGTTCACGTCGACGTTGGATTTAAAAAAAAAAAAAAAGTTACCGTTTGCTTTTTCGAGTTACTCCTTCCGGAAGTGCGATGTCGTAAATTTTGCGCATGCGTGGTTAATCCATCTTGCTACATTTTTTTTTTGGTTTTTTTCCCCCCCGAGGCAAAAATGGCTTCCTGGCTCATCTCGACCACTGTTTGTTGAGGGATCAAAAATAATTGAAGCCATCGCTCGCTCTTAACTGCGGACTGCTAGGCGTGCTTTGCAGACATGACAGTTGTTAACAATACGATATTAACATTTTGCTGTGTGTTATACCAAGACTGAGGTACGTGAGTTCCCCCACCCACCGATCTAGGTTCACATTTCTTTTCGAAAACTACGTTACCTGGATATGCATGCTACGCTTCATTGACTAGTCGAGAATTATGTGTTGTGTACAGCATAAAAATTAAGGGGGATGCCAGTTATTTGTGGCGTTGAGTGTATTAACATCAGTTTGTTATTTTGGTGCCCCCCCCTCCCCCAACAGAAAATGATGCATCAAGTGACCTGTAGCAGCAGCAGCAGCGACTTCTGTATGACTGGACCTCCAGAGAACTGTCACCCGCCAGGCCGCTTTGATTTATGTACCCTCCAATCTAACAAGTTCTACCCCTGCTCCTCCACAAACTCTGGCTTGCACCTTTCATTTGCAGGCATGCCTCCATTGCCACAGAACATGCACAAGGTGATGGCGGGGCCGACACAGGAGACCCAGAATGCCTTTCAGCTTCAGGCGCTGACGACCAATAGCGGGGAGGTTGCCGGGCCTGAAGGCACCAAAAAAAATACAGGCAAAGTGAAGTCCGGGAGGAGAGGCAGACCGTTGGGGACCACCAAGTTAGCTGGTTACCGCACAAGTACCGGACGTCCACCTGGGACCACAAGAGCTGCTGGTTTTAAAACCAGCCCGGGGAGGCCCCTCGGGACCACCAAAGCAGCCGGCTATAAGGTGAGCCCCGGCAGGCCCCCCGGTAGCATCAAGAGTCCGGCGAGGCTCAAGGAGCTGGAAAGTGGAGGTGATGCTCCCAAGAAACTCGACTTTAGTCCAACCAAACTGGACTTTACTGGCTGTGATATTCCGTTGCTTGCCTATGCCATGATGGAGAAGAGAGACTTGTGTGAGCCTCTCGTAAAGTCAGGTGAAACCAGTTCATAACATAACAGCATGCAGAAAAAAAGAGGACACTCGGCCAAGCACTTGTCCTCAACTTCCTGCCTCTGTTTCAATGTACAGTCTAATCTGTTGACATAGATTTTACCAAGAAGCACTTGGCAGAGCAGCATGCATGTTATTATTTTGGTGGTAAAACATAAGTCTTTAGTTGTGAAGTGAGCCCTCCTTGAACATGTAGGACCAGTTTCTTGTACAATTTTCTACCTATGTATTTTGTTATAAACAGTCATATGCATCACCACCGTCTGAGCTTACATAAACGTGTCATCCACTTCTAGAAGTATTCATGCTTGTTTTCTTGCAAAGACTGGATTTTTGGTATGGCTGGTTCAATTGTGAAAGTGTTTTATGATTCCTGTGAAGTATCATACACCAGTGTTGGGCAAATTTTGAGCCAAAGCACATATTGTACATGAGGAAAAAAATCACAGCATACTACCAAACAAAAATGTCACGAAATGGGATCCACAGTGTGAAATTGGATACTTTGCTGCGGCACACCTGATGTTCCCCCATGGCACACGAAAGGGGATCCACAGTGTGAAATTGGATACTTTGCTGCGGCACACCTAATGTTCCCCCATGGCACACTGGTTGGGAATCACTAGAAAGTAGTGGAGGATACCTGGTGGAATACTTTGTTGGAGCTGTTGGGCACGCTATGTTGCCATGTTTGTCAGACAGAATTATTATTATTTTTTTTTAAACCACATAGTTTCCACTGTCTTGTAACCGTATTGCTTACAGATTCACCGCATGTTGTTGCACTTTGTTGAAAAAAAATCCAAATAAAAACGTTTTGCTTCATGAATTCTTAAGACGAAGCTGCGTGATTCCCTCTGTGTACACCGGAGGGCCCCCGTCTCTCGATAGAACAATTAACCTGTAAAATTACACATTAGTTTACGTTCTGTTCAATTAAATAGTGATACATTTTCAGTATTTGGTAATATCTTCAACGATTTGTTTTGCCTGGAGATTTTATAAAGGGTGACATTTCGTGTTAAAACGGTGCTGCTGCGAAGAGGGTGAACAAGTTTCCTTGGGTTTCAAGACGATTTTTCAACTAAAACTAGACTATAAACGCCGCTTTTAGGTCGTTAACCCCCAAATGTGATCCGAGGTAAGTCGCAACGCTGTCACGTCGTCGTGTACAGCTGGGCTGTCTTTGTTCCATCTTGTGGGCCGCACTGTCTTGTTGTACTGCAAAATTGGAGTGGCCGCCCACGGGCTTGTCTCTGTGCGTGAAGACGAACTGGGAGACGAACAGGTTCATCCAAGTAAAAGTGTATACTTTGTGAGTGTCTGGGATCGTTTTTTTGGTTTTTTTTTAAGTCGAATTTCAGCCCAAGCGGCCTCGCTTATCATCACGTCGGCCTGGGAAAGCAACATGGCCGCTGGTGTTTCTACGACTGTACCACACGGGCCCTCCGCTGTCGGAACACACGTTGGGTTAAACGGCCATTCATAAATTGGTTTATTGACTCGTATCCCCGGTTCTGTGTCGTAATAGTTCAACTTGCTGCGCGTGCGCGAGGCAGTCGTACGTGTGTGTTCGCGAGGCTTGGGTGTCACGGCCTGTGAAGACTGACTGGGGGGTTGGGTGGCGGTGCCGATTGGCTGCAGCTCAGCTCACCAACACGCTCGCTCGCTCGCTCGCTCTCTGAGCTTCTTTTAACACAAACCGGAGGCCAACCAGGGGCAGGGGGGGGATTGGGGGGTGGAAATCATGTAGTCAATTAGATAGCAGGGGTGCCAGAGGTGGGGACCGCCGATGGCTCGCTGACACACGCTAGTCGTCATGGAGCTCGCTTTGTGTTGATCAGAAGTGCTACTTTGTGTTTGTAGAGTGGCGGTTAGCAGAGAGGGCCGGCGCAGGGAATGAGCGCCTTGCCTCGGCCTACTCGGGGACCGCTGCTGGGATTGGGCACATCTGCGCACAATCACTTGCTTTGTGCCTCATAATCACGCATCCGTTGTTGATTTCATAGTGACCGACCAGCACATGGTGAGTTTTTCCTCCCCTTCCATACCGGCGTGATTTTTGTGAGTTGAATGTACAGGAGCTTCCTATGTCTGTCTTCCTATGTGTGTGTTCATATGCTGGCTGGTTCACTGTCACCACTCCTTCCTTCACAGCCGCCTCCATTGACTCTTCCGCCATAGCAATGGCCCTCAATAGGCAATCCAAGCGGCATTATTGTACAGGTTTTTATGAATGAAATGTGTCACGCACAAGTTGAGTTTTGTTTTGACCCGCCTCCTGTGTGGAGGCCGTGCAATGACAACTCTTCTCGAAATCAGAAGTAGTGGGGGGGAAAGGGGCCATGAGTTCAATTTTTTGAGAAAGTCCTCTGACACAGCTATATTAAACGTATTAAAACACTTTATTATTATTATATATTATGAACAGTGATACATTTTCTACACTGCTTTTGGTCATTAAACACTTTATTATTATTATATATTATGAACAGTGATACATTTTCTACACTGCTTTTGGTCATTAGGGTCACGGGTGTGCTTTATCCCAGCTGACTTTGGGACAGAGGTGGGGAACACCCTTGACTGGTCACCAGCCAATCGCAGGGCACAAATGGACAAACAACCATTTATACTCACACACCTATGGAAATTTCAGTTAACCCAACCAGAATGTTTTGGTAATATAGGAGGAAGCTGGTGTATCCGGTGAAAATGTAAACAAACATGAGGAAACCATGTAAACTCCACACACGACTCGAGCAGAAATTCGAACATCAGAACTGAGACGTACATGCTGTTTATATATATATATTATATATATATATATATATATATATATATATATGAGGGCCCGGGTTCAATCCCCGGCCCCGCCTGTGTGGAGTTTGCATGTTCTCCCCGTGCCTGCGTGGGTTTTCTCCGGGCACTCCGGTTTCCTCCCACATTCCAAAAACATGCATTAATTGGAGACTCTAAAATTTCCCGTAGGTGTGAGTGCGAATGGTTGTTTGTTTGTATGTGCACTGCGATTGGCTGGCAACCAGTTCAGGGTGTACCCCACCTCCTGCCCGATAACAGCTGGGATAGGCTCCAGCACGCCCGCGACCCTAGTGAGGAGAAGCGGCTCAGAAAATGGTTGGATGGATATATATGTTGCTGGGCAATTCAGAGTCTTCAAGTAACCTACTGTGTATGTTTTTGGAATGTGGGAGGAAACCTGGAGAAAACCCACGCAAGCACAGGGAGAACATGCAAACTCCACACAGGCGAGGCCGGGTATTATGGGTATATTTATATCATAGATAGAATACAGAACAAGGAGTAAGTAATTGATTATGACATCAATAACAACCACAGTCAGTGACTGTACTTCCCCACCACTGCTCTCTATCTACACAATAATTTACCTTGCAGTTTTTGTGGCCCTAAGAAAATCAAATTGCCCTTTTTTTCCCCTCTCCTTGACAGGGACGAGCCATGACAACATGAGTCAGTCGTACAGACCGGCTTTTCACTCAGCGTTTGGCTCCCCCAGCCAGCTGGAGCCAAGGCCCCGCAATGGATTCGTGGGGGCCTCCTACAGAAGGCAGTGCGGCATGGCGAAACTCGGGTCGGAGCAGCCATCAGCGTCCAACCGTTACAGCCCGCTGAAGACGCTGTGTGACTTTAACGCTGTGGTCAAGAATGCTGACCTCCATGCTAAGAACCACTTGCATTCTTCAAGTCCAGTCAGGGATGATGACAATGAGTTTGAGTCTGTCCTTCTGCCTCCCTCGCCATGCAACGATAACACAGACTCATTTCAATCGCTGCCACCCTTTAACAGGGGTGGCTTCACCCCTTACAGTCTGGACAGTCTAGAACACTGTTCTCCCACCTCAAATGGGTACCTGCATTTTGGCACCACATTGTTTGACAGCACCGACATGAAGCAGCAGCACCACAATCATGCTGCGTATAAACGGAGCAAGGCCTTCATCCCCTATCACCAGACTTGGGAACACCCTGTTACAGGCTCTCGAGCCTCAAACATTTCACGCTCAGTCAAAAGGACATACAAACCTACTGTTTTTAATCTGATGTCTAAAACTATATCGGAACTCAACCCCACTCTGACCCCAAGTGCACTGCCAGACATCACCATGAGAGACGGGTGGAGCATGGACGAGGAATCGGAAAGTGAAGGGGAACTTGCCCCTACTGATCCTAAGCTTATTTCACCGTCTGGCACCAACTCCGATGTGAGTTGCAAACACTGCAGATTCTTTCTTTGGCACCTCAGGAAAACCAAGCTTTGTCTAAGTGTCTCTTGGTTACACAATTCCAGATAAATTTAAGGAATTCTCTATAGCTGGATTTACACTGCATGGTTCAAGTATCATGAGTCGGATAATTATTATTATTTTTGTTTGCTCTTAATTTGCACAATATTGAATATGCGTCACGTCAGTGTAAGTAGAAATATAAAACAGTTGGAGTTAGCTATCTTCAGAATGGAATCAGCCCTCTTTCAAATGTGGTTAAATATCCTATACACTTCAGATATCTGCCAATGCGAGCTTGATTAGATCAAATTCAAATGATTGACGACATATACACATGAGAGTAAAAAGACCCATTGTATAGCTAAACTACAGCTAAGACATAGACAATGACAATTACAAAATAATAACAACAAAAATTATAATAATAATGCTACCATAGAGGTGTGTTAATTATTAAAATAATAAATAATTGATGATCCATCCAGTGGAGTAATGTGGACGTTACCCTCATTTTAAACAATTGGGGTGAACAGTAAGCCTCGGCCAACCAAACTTTGTAATCCTTATATTTTGTATCGTTCATTAACTATTGTTTAAATAATGACCTATTGTCACTGCCTGCTGTTGACGCATGAGGAGTTATGTGCAATTTGGGCATCTATGCATATGGATCATTTCATGCCTTCCATCAGTGTAAGCACAGCCAGATCAGGTCTGTGTTACTTAAAACATACACGGAAATATACTGTCAAAAAAGAGCATGTTTTAAATTGAAACTGGGCACTTAGACTTGTAGCTGATGTAAACCCAGTTCATAACACATTAGATTTGTTGTTTTGTTAACAGGCTATACAAATTCCAATTTTTGTCAATTTAAAACGTTTATTGGTAGCACTGTGGGTCCCAAAGTCGAAAAATATAATTGTGAATCCATCGAAGACTCTTGTCTGTGGCTGTCTGCCTTTGTATTTGTGAGCTCTGTGATTGGCAGGTAATTTGCCCAGTCATCTATAATGGGCTCAGTCTTCTACAGTATGTGACCAAGAGCAGGAAATAATGTGGATGGAAAAAGTTTAAACTTCATTCCGTACCCCATCCGTTACTTCCAGTTTAAGTATATACAACGCCTCGCAACCAATGGTGTTTAATTTTCAGACAGAGGTAATATTGCAGTTTTAGTTTACATATTGTGGATGGATGGAAAAAAATCTGTGACTTTTTCATTTTTTTTTTGAAATTGGAAAGATTGAAACAAATGATACATAGTTTAAGTCTACTCTGTTCCTTCAGTCACGGTGGCCGACTGGTTAGAGCGTCAGCCTCACAGTTCTGAGGAGCGGGATTCAATCCCCGGCCCCGCCTGTGTGGAGTTTGCATGTTCTCCCCGTGCCTGCGTGGGTTTTCTCCGGGCACTCCGGTTTCCTCCCACATCCCAAAAACATGCATGAATTGGAGACTCTAAATTGCCCGTAGGTGTGCATGTGAGTGCGAATGGTTGTTTGTTTGTATGTGCCCTGCAATTGGCTGGCAACCAGTTCAGGGTGTACCCCACCTCCTGCCCGATGATAGCTGGAATTGGCTCCAGCACGCTCGCGACCCTAGTGAGGAGAAGCGGCTCAGAAAATGGATGGATATTACATATTGTATCATATCGTTTCATATATTTTGGTTACCACATGACTGAAATAGGCAAAATATTGTTGTGCGTTTTGAATTGGATCTTGTTAGTTTGAGCCTAAAGAAATGACATGAGTGTGTTTACGTTTAAGACCAAAATAATTTAATCCTCTGTGTCTGTCTGTTTTCTCAATCCAGGCAGGTCCAATGTTCAGGGTAGGAATATTTTTGGCCGTAACTATATGGAAGATAAAATGCAAGGGTAAACGCAAAAAGTACAAATACGTGCTCCTAGCCATACGTATGAGGTGTATCAGAAAAGTTCCAGGTGGTGTCACAAAGACACATTTCAAACCCAAACTATGGGTTTTTCCCTTCAGTGTGGGTCACATGATCAACTTGTACGTCTACAAAGACATCTTGCGGCGTTAACTTCGTTGAGTGCACGAGTAGAGGTGAGAGTTGTAGCAGCACTACTCATGGCTGCTTCACTATCACACCATGCCTACTCACAATGCCTCACAATCCTGGCCAAGAAGAACATAGCCGTGCTGGAGCAGCCTGGCTACGTGGGATTACCCCCTGCCCCACCCCCACCCCTTTTTTTGCCAAGATCAACGGGGTCTTCAAGGGGACCCGTTTTGAAGATATAGACGACATCAAGTGGCGGTGACGATGGAGCTGCGGAGGATTCCGAAGAATACTTCGAGGAGTGCATGAAGACGTGACAGAGAAGGCTGGGAAAGTGCATTACTTTGAAGGGGAAAATTTGTAATTTGGATTTTAAATGCAGAATATCTTTTGTGACACCAGTCCTTGACCTTTTTTGACATTCCTTGTAGTACTTATTCATTGTACTGTAAATGTTTTCGTGTTTGTCAGATGTGATCTTTCACCTTTTTTATACATTTTAAATTAAAGGATAATTCTCCCACTTAGTCCAGCAGTCCAAAAAGAAGGCGTCCTCTATCAGTGCAATATGTGGAAGGCGAGTTGGTGTGGGCAAAGTTCAACAGACGGCCCTGGTGGCCCTGCCGAGTTCTCTGTGACCCTCAGTTGGGCCTCCACACCAAGCTGAAATGTGAGCGTTCCTTTAGAGTAGAAAACCACAGATGACATGATGGTAATAGTTAATTTTATCATCCCAACTCTTATTTGTTTTGCTCCAGTGCCCAGTCCCCGCCCCTGCCGCATGTACTTTCTGGAGACAGTTGGCGAGATGGTTGAGTGCGCCTGGGTGCCTGGGAACGCTGTTTTTCCTTTCAAAGGGGGCTATCAATTTGATGACCTTCCCTTGCTTAGACGGAGAGGGAAACAAAAGGAGAAAGACTACAAATACACGGTAAATGTGCACATTATATTGTAGTTAGATGAATATATACAGTAACAACAGATTTGCCCCCTGATTCCATCAAAGGTTACCAGTGTAGAAAATATAACCAAGAATCCTGGTAAACTTATTAATTGAACACACTTCTACACCAAGCTTCAAACTTTAAAATACGTAGAAAAAAATCTAATATATTTGTTTCAACCTTAACACATTCACTGCCGTTGGCGGCTTTAGAAGTCAAATATCCATGTTAACTGGCAGTGAATGAGTTAAATACTTTGCTCAGTATTCAACGAAATGGAGTTCAAGAAAACAATTAAAGCTTTAACTTAGTCCTCTAGGCCAGTTACCTTAGTGTGGGCATTTAACTACATTTGACTAGAAAAAAAATAATAATGCTCAATGACAGCGTCACGGTGGTCGACTGGTTAGAGCATCAGCCTCACAGTTCTGAGGACCTGGGTTCAATCCCCGGCCCCGCCTGTGTGGAGTTTGCATGTTCCCCCCATACCTGCGTGGGCTTTCTCCGGGCACTCCGATTTCCTCCCACATCCCAAAAAACATGCATTAATTGGAGACTCTAAAATTGCCCGTAGGTGTGACTGTGAGTGCAAATGGTTGTTTGTTTTTTGTATGTGCGATTGGCTGGCAACCAGTTCAGGGTGTACCCCGCCTCCTGCCCGATGACAGCTGGGATAGGCTCCAGCACGCCCGCGACCCTAGTGAGGAGAAGCGGCTCAGAAAATGGATGGATGCTCAGTGTCCAATTTAATTCAGCGGACTTTGCACTTTGTTGCTGCAAGTAGCTCTGCCTCTTCTTCAAGCCAAAAACACATGGTTAGCGACTCGTCGGCCTCACAATAATAGAATACTATTATACTATCTTATACTTATACTACTATTGTACTATCCCTGGTCACTACACATCTATCCCTAGTCAGTACACATCAATCACTGCTCTTTTACATTTATCTTTGTTGATGTCAACCTATTTGTGTAGCTGACACAGCTATTGTATTCTCGCCTAGACATCGAATAGAGGAAACTCATGCAAAGACTCAAACTGAACTTTTGCACTTGGTGGAAGCATAATTCAAACAGGGAAAAAAAAAATCACTAAACTGATTTCCACAACATTTTCGCCGAGGGGAATGGCATGGACTGAAGGAACATCCATCCATCCATTTTCTGAGCCGCTTCTCCTCACTAGGGTCGCGGCGGCTGGAGCTATCCAGCTATCGGCAGGAGGCGGGGTACACCCTGAACTGGTTGCCAGCCAATCGCACGGCACATACAAACAAACAACCATTCGCACTCACATTCACACCTACGGGCAATTTAGAGCCTCCAATTAATGCATGTTTTTGGGATGTGGGAGGAAACCGGAGTGCCCGGAGAAAACCCACGCAGGCACGGGGAGAACATGCAAACTCCACACAGGCGGGGCCAGGTTTTGAACTCCGGTCCTCAGAACTGTGAGGCTGACACTCTAACCAGTCGCCCACCGTGACTGAAGGAACAGAGTAGACTTAATCTATGTATCATTTGTTTCAGTCTTTCCAATTTCAATTAAAACAAATGAAAAAGTCACAGATTTTTTTCCATTCATCCATTTTCTGTACCGCTTATCCTCACTAGGGTTGCGGGCGTGCTGGAGCCTATCCCAGCTGTCTTTGGGCGAGAGGTGGGATACACCCTGAACTGCTTGCCAGCCAATCGCAGTGTACATAGACACTGACAACCATTCGGACTCACATTCACACCTACGGGCAATTTACCATGCATGTTTTTGGGATGTGGGATGAAACCGGAGTACCCGGAAAAACCCCAAGCAGGCACAGAGAGAACATGCAAACTCCACACAGGGGAGGCCGGATTTGAACCCGGGTCCTCAGAACTGCGAGGAAGATGTGCTACCCAGTCGCTCACTGTGCCGCCCAGATTTTTTTCATTTCAAACATTTTTTGTTTTTAATCAAACACACACAAAAAAATAATAATTAATTCAATGTTGCGCTCTGATTAAACAAATTGAAAAACGGACCACAGGACTGAGTTAGATTTTAATCTTTAATTGGTTGTGCTACCATAAATTTGGCAATGAGCATTAGTAAATATGTGAGCTGCCAGTATGCTCCTCCTACCTCGGTCCTCTTCAGCGGTTCGTTGTCGTGCTCGCGTCTGGCGACGGTGTGCTGTGAGTGGCCGCAGCCAGCGTGACAAGTACCTCCAACTGGTTCCTTTGATGTGTTGTTTGTTTTGTTTTGTTTTTTCTTTCCCTTCCGAGTTCTACTCACCATTCCAGTCCCTCCGGCCTGCAAATGGCGGCGGTACCCTGTGAACGGCCACGGCGGCCAGCGGGATGCCCGTCCCCCATTACTATCATCACCAAATGTTGGATTGTTGGCCCACTAATAAAGAACGTGATCTGAAAGGGGACGTGGGTGAAAATTAAGAGAGGGGGATATGTTGAGTTTATGCTCGACATCCACTTCCATTCATTTGAATTGAACCTGCCGCTATGATCATCGCTGGCGACATTGAATGCAAGCTCCGCTAGTTCATCCACTGTTACAAAATAACTTGTGACTATAGTTAAGTATTGCTGTGAAACACAACATACCTGTATGTATACTTTATAGACTATTTCTATGGCTTGGTGGTGGTTGAGACTCTCTCTCTCTATAAAACCCAGAAATGCCATGTTGCCATTCAATTTAGTTGAGTGGGTGGATACCAACCATGAAGTGGGCAGGTACTTGAATATTAGTTGACAAAACTACCTCACACTGTTGTTGATTTCAAATCCACCCGTTTGCAAGCCTTATGCCGTTTATTGCCTTTTGCATTCAATCCATAAACTCCAGAGATGTCAAACTTGGGGGACCTTCAAAGCATTGTTATAATCAGCTTCATAGATTATGTCTGACAAGGAAGACATGCTTTTGCTGCAGGCAGAGCCAGTTTTTTTAATTTTGTTTTCATTTTTTATTTTTTTGTTCAATCCATTGTCCCATATTGCACTGACTTTCTGGGGCTATTACACCCATTGCACAATTGTTGAAAATGAATGAAAATTATGCTGTTGTTGAAGTGATTTGCCTCAAGTCTACTAGTCCACATCGCGTGGCGTTCCTTTTGAACATGAATAAGTTGAAAACAATGCGATCGGTCAGAAAAACAGCAGTGAAAGCATATTTTCCTTGTTAGATTTAATGCATGAAGCTGATTACTGTACAATAACGCTTCAAACACGTTTGTCCTAGGTATAATATGGCTGATGGATCATTTGATGACTCATGGTCATGGTCCGGACAGATTGTGGCGGCTAACAAGCTAACTTATCTTTACTAAGTTCTGAGTGACTTAAACCCGACAATTTGTTGCCTCGTCACCATTTTGGATTTTTGATCTGAGCCTAAAATTGAAATATGAAAGATCTGGATTTTTTTTTTTTAAAGAAAGAAGGGAAGAAAAAAAACACTGATTAGACATGCCTCCTTCAGTTGTCAATAAATTTAAACCGATCATTGCTGCCACGTGCAGGAAAAGTGTACATTTTTTCCCCATTTTAATTTTTAGTAACACAAAAACAACTTTCAAAGGATTGGGTGTTATGTCTGTATCCAGCTCGTTCCTGCTGTGTGCTGCTTTTTTATAAAGGAATTGCAGTCGTATAAAGCCACATCAAATGTTGTTTCTACTTTTTACAGATACCCAAAAGTTTGGAGTCTGCATGGAAAGTCAGTGTGACGGAAGCTGAGCATATGCTCTTTCTGCAACAACGGAATGCCAAGAGTTTGCCTGCAGCATCTCTCAATGGACAGGAGTCTGTACTCGGCCCACCCCTGGAGCCTCCCTCTTTCACTATGAATGCTGGTCAGCTCCTGTCCTCTAATATTGTTCCCAGTAGAAATGAGCAACACGTTATCAACAACTCAGCAGGAACACTGTCCAATCAGAGCAAAACTTGCAAAAAGAAAAAGAAATGTCTGTCGGACATATTTGGGCATATTATCAGTAGTTCAACTGAGTCATCGGTCATCACAGACCCTTGTACAACAAGCCGTGCACTGAAAAAAGAACCTGAAGACTCACCTTATGCAGATCTGGAAGCTGTTCCTGTGTTACATTGTCCAAAGCGCCCAACAATCTCCCCAAGCTGGGAACTAGACAGGCCTTTCACACAAATAAAAACAATGTTCAGAGAAACAGTGCAGCATTCTACAGATTCACATAATTCTGGTAGCGATTTTATGGACATTTTGGACTGTAAAAATCAGATATTAAGGAACAATGAAGAAACTGCGCATCGTCCAGGCAAAAAGCTGCCTAACAAGCGGCTTGCCAATAGTTGTCCCAAGACAACAGTCATGGAAGCAGATGAAGAGGTTGAGCTCCGGGATGCCGCAAGCGAAATCTCAAACCACTCTGATGATTGTTGTCCAAATGAACCCAATGATACAGACCTGTTAAAAACCCAATCATCTACCTATTGGGAATTATTCTCTGATGCATCATCCTGTGTAAATCACAGCACTCCAAAGAGGGATACAAGGAAGCCTGACAAGGAAAAAAATTGTGTAGGCACAATAAAAAAGTCTCGTAGTGTGGACCATTGTAATTCATTTACTCAGCCTGTTCAAATCAAGCTGGAGAATGTTACCCCAGACCTGTCATCTTCTCGCTCCCCCTCATCACTGTGTACTATGGATGCTTTCCTGGATGTGAAGGAAGTCACGTTTAAGTCTCTTGTCGACGAGAACAGTGACACGCAGGGGGCCACATTCCATCCTGATTCTAATTATAAATTCAGTACCTTCCTCATGTTCCTCAAAGACATTCATGACACGAGAGCAAAAGAGGGTAGGGCCCTGGTTGTCCCACCATCACCACTGCTTATCAAGGAGGAACCCTTAGTCATGCCTTCTTCATGTGGTGATCCACTGAAGGGGTCTTCTGGCACTTTGAGCCAAGAAATCAAAACAGAGTTTGTGCAATTAGGAAAATGCTCAACAGTGAAAACTAAGTGGAGGACTAAAGCTTTCATGTCAGCAGAAAATTACCACTGTAAAGGGTTTCCATTACAGATTGATAACTCTGACAGACAGCGGCGAAAACAGAGACTTCCTGCCAAACTAAAACTTTCCTCCAATTTGGAGGACTTGGCTTTTGGCAGGGAATTTGTCAGTGGCCATGCTGATTTAGCTGAAAATGAGCATGGCATACCCTGTGATCCTGCTGCCATCTACCTCGACAAGAGCTCTGAATCCCCTATTGCCCCAAAGAAGCGCTGGCAGATGGTTGAGGAAAACGAGACGAACAAATCGTACACAATGCAAGCATCTTCAGATGTTCATATGGAAGCTGAGAGGCTGCCATCCAATAACTCGTTCTCTGAGGAAAGCTATGGAGGTGGTAAGACGCAATCCACTGCTCGGTTTGGCCACACGGTTGGTTAAAAATGAATCCAAAAGTGTTTTTGTTTTCACACAGGTCATTCTGAGAACAAACGCCTCCGGAAACCAACAAAAAGACTCCTGGAGTCCACAGAGGAATATGAACAAATATTTGCCCCCAAAAAGAAATCCAAGAAACACACCTTAGACTCATCTGATATGGTAACATGGTCATTGCACTCCCATACAGTTCACCACAATCATAACCACAGAGCAAGTTACTCTTCTTCCCTCGAGGCAGGCACTGTTAATCTCAAAACAGTCTCTATCACCGTCATTGTATTGATTTGTTAATCTGTCAAAAAGACAAATTAATAATATACTGTCAAAAATTACATAAATTATCTCTATGGTCATTCTGTTTTCAGTAAAAGTGCAGAGAAATAACACAGCGAATAGTATAAACGTGCAGTTTAAAACAAAAGAGAAAAACGTGGTCCATAGAGATTTTCCTGTTCAGCATGAATGGTGTAAAAGTGACTTCAGTGTCATGTTGGTGTTAAAGTCACTGAGTAATTTGTACATATGTAAGCTGTAATGCCACAGTGCTTTTAATGCTGTCACCTGTAAAGGGGAAAGCGATAAAGGGGTAAGGGGTAGAAATGTCTTGGAACACACCCCTTACTTGATATCCTAATCAATTAATTAGTTCATAGGTGTTAAACTCAAGGCCCAGCCTGCCACATCATTTTATGTGGCCCATGAAAGCAAATCAGTTTGTCACCTTCCATGAGTTGTTTTCTAAAATCTGTATTCAAATTTAAAATGGTCATATGTAATAAATAATAATGTTGAGACATTTAAATTTATGGGTGCTTGAGCACCATAAAAAATGGCCAAGAAATGTCCATGCTTAAAACTGTCATGGTTTGTTTTAAGTCAAACCATCGCATTACAGAGGTAGCTGAGGACAAATGTCAGTTTGATCTTTTTGACACAAAATTTTAAACCAGGCTTCAAACTTGCAGTGTGAAACACAGATTTTGAATCGTTTATCTGTGGTGCTTGAAGGAGTTATTGATATTCTGTGTGTGTTCTGTCAGGTTCTTTGTGATACCGGTGAAATTCTGTCACCAGTCCTGGATTGCAGCATCACATCGGAGACACTTGCCTCAGCGTCATTCTCCATAGCCCCCCCTACATCTCCATCTCCAGAGGCACATGGTCAATCTCAGGATCAACGTCCCCCTGAAGGTTCCCCCATTTCCTCAGCCTCAACTCAAACCCCTCTTGACATGGTCAAAGCCGAAGAACCTGATCTACCTCTAAATTCTGGTACTGTAGTGTTTAAACAATCCCATGTGTTATTCCTGAATATTACATGATGATATCATTTTGCTCCCAGTTACGGACTTAAAAGCAGAAAGAAAAAGGCCTCGGAAGCTGTCCCATAAGATTTTGGAATGTATTATCGAAGAAGTGTTGGACCCCCCAAAGAAGGAGGTAATAAGTGGCTTATCTTTGTGCATTCATAGACTCACAAGGCACAACTCTTATCAAGGCCGCTGCTGGTCTCGCTTCACAAAAAAATTTAGGCTGTGTTTTTGAATTTGGTTGTGCAACCACATTATGATGATAGTAGATGGCAATGAATAAATAGCCTGATTCCCCGCTACAGCATGATTGACCTAACACGGCCATTGCAGATATTTTTATTTTTTGTGGAGCACATATAATTGTCTACCTTGCTGTATCACGAAAATCTGAGGGAGAGCGATTTTTTTAAATTTTTTTTAAAGGATTGCTTGTTCGAATACTGCCTCTGACTGTCCGCTGTCAAAGTGTCCTTGAGCAACACACTGTACCCTAATTTGCTCCCAGTAGGCTTGGCAGTGTCTTGCACCCATTGGTGGATGAATGTGTGTGTTAATGGGTGAATATGAGGCTTTCTACAGCGCTTTGGGCACCGGATGGCGTAGATAAAGTGCTATACAACTGCGCTCTAGTTACCATATAAATGGGGATTCACTGTATTTTGAAGCCACAAATGACAAAGCTCTGTCATGTAAAGGCCAATAAATTCTGGTGCAGAATAAAATCTTGTAATTAAAACAACAGAAGTCAACAAACCAATTCTTGAACAATACCAATAAGTCATGTAGTACACAGTGGATGATGGAACTGTACCATTTTTGATGATGATGATTAAAATTTTTTTTAAATGTTACTGTATTTTCACACAGGAGAAAAAGTACCCCCCTAAAGTTTTTTCTGAAGTGAAAGTGTTGGTCATGAAAACTGTGTTACCTCCGAAGCTCAAACTTGAAGAAAATATGGTCAGTATTTGTCTCAACAGCTACCAAATTCATTGATGTTTAAATAGTCTTTAACAAAATACCTTTGTTCTGAACAGTGTGCACCTGTAAAGAAAGAGAAACATTTTCCCAGTGCATCTTCTGCCCCTGTTACTGGCCCTCCACAATCCGAGGCTGAAGATGATGTCAGGGTTGTCACTCAAACCAATTCCCCTGAGGAGAAAGCCAAGTTGAACCCTTGCAGTACTGAAGAGAAACACAACACAGAAACTGAAACCTCCAAAGCTGAGGTGATCATGTAATATCATTTACTCTTGTTCAAAATAGAATGTATCTTATCTGTTATTTTGCATAGATCAAAGTTTTGTCTTGATCTTCGTAGGTGCTTGATGCCAGTTTGATGGACAGCCCATCTTCCCAAATGGATGTTCAAGGAAAAATGGGTGCTACTTCTTTTAAGGAGAATATCTGCCAGGTGAGATGGTGCTCCTAAAATTGTATTAACTGTAGAGAGGAACTGCTAAAATAAAGCACAATCCGTTCTAGAACCCAGGTCCACCTTTTAATTTGTTACAGTGTAGAAGTCAAGTCAGGTTTATTTGTATAGCCCTTAATCACAAAAGAGTCTCAAAGGGCTTCACAGGCCCACAGTTGGCAATGATTGACGACATCTCCTAATCTAAACCGCCAAACTCATAACCCCATTTGGGAAAAAAAGAAACCTTGAGAAGGGACTGCAGATGGGGGGGGGGGGATCCCCCTTCCAAGATGACCAGGCTGCAATGGATGTTGAATGGGCAACATTTATCACATAGTCTGGTGCTGTACAATGTTCATTACAATGGCAAGATGTTTATTAATATGGCATAAGAATCCATTTCTGAGAGAAAAGGCCCCGCAGGGTAGACGCTTTCGGTGGTTCTCCCTCAGGACCTGGCGCAGTTGGTCAGAACAGAATCCACCATGGCAGCGACTCCAGGGGAATTTGTCCACCTCAGATCTTGTCCCAGTTTGTCGGTGCAGAATCTAAACAGCAACAGCCTTAGATTCGGTCAACGTCACCTAGCTCTCTCTCCGAGCAGGAGACGAGGGGAGAGGAGATAGGACAAGCGGCAGTAAAACAGGCCTACTTGTTCTTTAACTAAATGCCAAAGAATAGAAATAAGTCTTAAGTCGGGATTTAAACATTTCTACTCAGGTAGCAGCTCTAATATCTGTGGATAGGGCAATCCAGAGTACTGGAGCGGGAATAGAAAATGCTTGGGAGCCTGCAGACTTCTTTCTGGCTCTCGGAGTCACCAAAAGACCAGCGTTTTGTGAGGGTAGGTGTCGCGACGGAACATAGGGTACAACTAAGTCAGCAAGGTAAGAGGCTGCTAACCTTTGTAATATTTTATGAGTAAATAACAGGACCTTAAACTCGCATCTCAAGAAGACCGGGACCCAATGCAAGTTGGGTGTATACAATCGAACTTTCTCGTCCTCGTCAAAAGTCTTGCTGCAAAATATTGTACTGCAGGCTTTTAATATGAGACACGAGAAGACCAGAAAGCAGCTCGTTACAATGGTCGCGGCAAGACATAACAAATGGGTGGATCACTAGGAGATAGGATGGGCCGTATCTTATCGATATTGCGAAGATGAAAAATCACAGTTTTGGTAATTTTCTTAATGTGCTTTTGAAAGGAGAGCGTTGAGTTAAATATAACACCAAGTTTTTTTGCTGACTCTTTTTGGGTAATGAATGGTGCTTTTGTCAAAACTCAAAGTGCTGTCCTTAAACAAGTGGCTATTTCTCGCAGGGCCAATAATCAACAGCTGTTTAAGGAGCAAAGGTTTACAGGATATCCACTGTTTTATCTCAGCAAGACACGACTCCAGATTAGAGCAATTGATCTTTGAGATTGGAAATCGGTCCGATGTCAGCAAAAAAAAAAAAAAAAAAAAGGATCGGATCGGACTAGATTTGAGCACGATCACTTGATCAAGTGTTTTCCGATTTTACCACTCTTATACAAACAGTCCATTCTATGCTCCGCTCCAGCACTTCTATCCAGCAGTGCCCGGACGGCATGCAGAGCCCACGTGATTACAACAACATGTTGCTAAGGTGTTAATATAGTAGCAAGGAGGAAGAGTGAATGTTGTTTGCTTAAAGTCATTTATTGACACTCCAGTTGAAGTTCACTATAAAACTAAACAGACATAACAAAAGAATTACACCTATTGAATGTTCAAATAGATCACAGACTTAGTTTCTTTCTTCGGTTTTGTTCACAAAAATTGCTAGCTCAAAGCTAACACACAATGAATGAAAACATCAATGACGAGCTAATGAAAATTTGCATCAAACTCGTGGAACTTATGTCTCAAAATAATGAATATTGGTACATAAAAGCTGTATAACCACATGCAGACAGGCACTATAACAATACTCTCTGGCATCCATCCATTTTCCACACCGGTTATCCTCACTAGGGTCGCTGGAGCCTATCCAAGAGAGGCGGTGTGTGTCAATCAGCGTTGTAATGCTTCATACATGACACTCATTTCTCCAGCCGCTGAATATGAAGCTGCTGTCCTGCAAAAATGTTATCCATCACACTAGATTCTGACGCTGACATTGTCACAAATCAGAGTATAGTAGTATCAATCTGTAACGCCTGCTCGCAAGGCCGAAAACCAACATTGAATGCCCGTGACCTTCGATCCCTCAGGCGGCACTACATCAAAAACCGACATCAATGTGTAAAGGATATCACCACATGGGCTCAGGAACACTGCAGAAAACCAATGTCAGTAAATACAGTTCGGCGCTACATCCGTAAGTGCAACTTGGAACTCTACTATGCAAAGCAAAAGCCATTTATCAACAACACCCAGAAACGCCGCCGGCTTCTCTGGGCCCGAGCTCATCTAAGATGGACTGATGCAAAGTGGAAAAGTGTTCTGTGGTCCGACGAGTCCACATTTCAAATTGTTTTTGGAAATTGTGTGGACATCGTGTCCTCCGGGTCAAATAGGAAATGAACCATCCGGACTGTTATGGAGGCAAAGTTCAAAAGCCGGCATCTGTGATGGCATGGGGCTGTGTTAGTCGCAATGCCATGGGTAACTTACACATCTGTGAAGGCACCATTAATGCTGAAAGGTACATACAGGTTTTGGAGAAACATATGCTGCCATCCAAGCACTCTGTTGTGCATAATAATTTGGAACAGTGCATTTATCATTTCAGTAAAAGTATTATCATTGGTAGGTTTCTTCAAACATTTTTGAATTATATTCTGACTGTTGATGACTTCAATATTATGTCGACTGTCATTTATATCAACTATTTAGGAAAATCTGTGAAAAATATAATTTACATAATAATTTGGAACGCAGTGTAGATACACCCACAAGCACACATACTGTATGGACATGGAAACTACAATAATGGAAATAGAAATTTCACAGGGTGTGTTAAAGCAAATCACAAAACCTTTGAACTGTACAGGCGAAGAGTTTTGTAACATTCTTAAAGGTGTTTATAAAAAATAAAAAAGTGTACTCAACATTGACTTTGACAAATGCCTGATGTGGATAGGAAAAGGGGATACTGTGGAGGCGATTGGCCTTGAATTATGATACATTTGTGTAGGTGTGTGAGACGACAGGAGACCTTCTGGTATGTGATGGCCACTGTTATGGAGCCTTTCACCCACAATGTATTGGTTTGTCTGTGGCACCCAAGGGAAAATTCCTCTGCCAACAATGTACTTCTGGTAAGTGAGGGCGACGTGTCTCTACGATGGCTACCACTTGTTTCTGTTTCTGCCTTAAATCAACTGAAATCATATAATTCCTCTGCTCCTTTTTCAGGTGTTCACACATGCTTTGTGTGTAAAAAGTCTGGTAATGGCGTGAAGCGATGCATAATCCCACTATGTGAAAAATTCTATCACACGGACTGCATCATGGCCTTCTCAGCCACGCAGCAACATAACAAAAGCTTCCGCTGCCCCTTACACATTTGTCTGTCATGTCACATCGCCAATCCTCTCAATGCCTGTAGCTCCAAAGGTAAGAACATTCACATACAGTATTATCTCTTCTGATTTGGAGATTTGTATTTGTAGACATTTCTACAATCTGTACCACATGGTGAAAACTTTCCATGGTTGGTTTTGTTGGGGAACCTTGCAAATATTGAGTTGGATTACAAAGTATGAAAAATAAAATGGAACGATCGTGTAGAAGTATAATAATTAAAATGTTTTGTGTTTAAGCAGAAATCCATGCAAATGAGTATTTTGAATTAATATTTGACTTGCTTGATTTAAAAAACATTTTTTGTAGTTAAATAAAATGTATGTGTAATCCCCATCCTAACTACCTGTAAGTAAAGCACAACCGTTTTAGGTCTCCATAACTAGACCTCATTGATGTTTCTCAATTTTTAACCAAGATTCCTTGTTAAAGTATAGTATAATTTTGCAAGTGTCCACCTTATTCTGGTAAATTTCCGTTCAGTTCCCCAAATTCCTGTTAATTCACAAGCTATTTCCATCCCTATAAATTCCCAAAACAAGCCAACTGTATTAAATGGTTTACTGATTCACAAATTGATGAATCAAGCCCATCCCTCAACCAGATTGCAGTTAGTATATGACTAAGAGTGTATTATACAGCTCCAGAGCATTACTCCATTCATCCATCCAGCCATTTATTTATTTTGTATATTGCTTATTCTGTTGACTGTCACTTGCTGGAGCTGATGCCAATTGCCTTTGGGCAAAATGTGTACACCCTGGACTGGTCTGCAGTTAATGACAGAGCACATTAGGAAATAGTCAACACAGGTGGTGTTTATTCTGATCTCTAAATGTGTTATGCTGCTCTTATCGCTTTACCTAATTTTGCCAATAGTATTGAAGCTCACTCGCTAATATTTTGTATTAATTGTTTTTTGTTTAATGGGTGCATTTGTCACTAAATTATATGTTTGGGGTATAGAGAAGCCATATAATATTCGCTGGCATCGGGCAGAAATCTCACATCTGCCAAACCATCACTTTTCAGGAAACCAAAGAAATGCCATGATTGTTAAATCATTTGTATTTCATCGTCAAAGAGAGGAGGCCATTTTCAACACTATATTGGTCAATGATTTGTAAAAATACCATACTCAAGTGGGAACTGACAAATAGTATAGCTTTGTGGAAAAAAATATTAAATTTACCAAGTGTGGACATAGGAGGTTTCGGCTGGACGCCAGTGATGTCTAAAACCATAAATATGACATCACTTTTCGGATTGACATCAGTTGTTTTGTGCATGCATAACAACGTGATATTTGCTCAAATATGGAAACATGGTGGAGAGTTGAGCCCAATATGTTGTATGTTTTTTTTTTTTTTTTAATAAAGCATTTTATGTTTTTACTCTTGTTATGTTAAAGTTGTTGGTCACATTGATCAGTTGAAAAAGACAAATTAATAAATGAAGTGCTTTTTGTTCTCATACTCTGCAGGACGTTTGGCTCGCTGTGTGCGCTGCCCTGTGGCTTATCACGCTAATGACAACTGCATGGCAGCTGGCAGCGTGGTGCTGGTCAACAATGGTTTTCTCTGTCCAAATCACTTCACTCCTCGGAAGGGTTTCAAGAACCATGAACACATCAATGTTAGCTGGTGCTTTGTGTGCTCTGAAGGTAATTCCCTTTTTAAAGTCTCCTCTTTATTGTTTATGGGTTAACTTGGATCTGACTGGCCAGCCCTGCCGGTGGTATACGACCATGCATTTGTGTGTCCCAATGATCCTAGGAGCTTAGTTGTCTGGGGCTTTATGCCCCTAGGAGGGTCACCCATGACAAACAGGTCCTAGGTGAGGGACCAGACGAAGTACGAGTCAAAGACCTCTTAGGATTGCGAAAAATATTGGATCTCATTTTCCCTCCCCCGGACACGGGTCACCAGGGCCCTCCTCTGGAGTCTGGCCTGAAGGTGCGGCTCGAAGGCGAGCGCCTGGTGGCCGGGCCTGCACCCATGGGGGCCGGCTGGGCGCAGCCCGAAATAGTAATGTGTGAGCCCTTCTCATGGGCTCACCACCTGTGGGAGGGACCATAGGGGTTGGGTGAAATGTGGGCTGGGCGGTGGCCAAAGGCAGGGACCTTGGCGATTCGATCCCCGGGTACAAAAGCTGGCTCTAGGGATTTATAACGTTACCTCTGTGACAGGGAAGGAGCCTGAGCTGGTGTGCGATGTCGAGAAGTTCCGACCAGATATAGTCGAGCTCGCCTCCACACACAGCTTGGGCTCTGGTACCAATCCTCTCGAGAGGGGTTGGACTCTCTTCCACTCTAGAGTTGTCCACGGTGAGAGGCACCGACCAGAAGTGGGTATACTTATTGCCCCCCCGGCTCGGCATCTGTACATTGGGGTTCAACCCGGTGGATGAGAGGGTAGCCTCCCTCCGCCTTCGGGTGGGGGGACGGCTCCTGACTGTTGTTTGTGCGTATGCACCAAACAGCAGTTCAGTGTACCCACACTTTTTGGAGTCCTTGGAGGTGCTGCTGGAGAGTGCTACCGCTGGGGACTCCATCGTTCTGCTGGGGGACTTTAGTGCTCACATGGCCAATGACAGTGAGACCTGAAAGGGCATGATTGGGAGGAACACCCCCCCCCAATCAGAACCCGAGTGGTGTTCTGTTATTGGACTTCTGTGTCTCATCACGGATTTTCCATAGCGAACACCATGTTCAAGCATAAGGGTGTCCATATGTGCACTTGGCATCAGGACATCCTAGGCCGCAGTTCGATGATCGACTTTGTGGTCGTGTCATCGGACTTGCGACCGCATGTCTTGGACACTCGGGTGAAGAGAAGACCAGAGCTGTCAACTGATGTTGGGGAAGATGCCGGTCCGACCTGGCAGACCCAAACGTATTGTAAGGGTCTGCTGGGAACGTCTGGCAGAATCCCCTGTCAGAAGGAGTTTCAACTCCCACCTCCGGCAGAACTTCACCTACGTTCCGGGGGATGCAGGGGACATGGAGTCCGAGTGGACCATGTTCCGTGCCTCCATTGGTGAGGCGGCCGACTGTAAGGTGGTCGGTGCCTGTCGTGGCGGCAACCCCCGTACCCGTTGGTGGACACCACCGGTGAGGGATGCCATCAAGCTGTAGGAAGAGTCCTATCGGGCATTTTTGGCAATACTATGTATATGTATTGCCTCAGTATTGCATATCTGCTTTTTGCAGATAATGTGGTTCTGTTGGCTACATCAGGCCGTGATCTCCAACTCTCACTGGAGCAGTTCGCAGCTGAGTGTGAAGCGGCTGGGATGAGAATCAGCACCTCCAAATCTGAGGCCATGGTCCCCAGTCGAAAAAGGGTGGAGTGCCGGGAGACGAGATCCTACCCCAAGTGGAGGAGTTAAATTATCTTGGGGTCTTGTTCACGAGTGAGGGAAGAATGGAACAGGAGATCGACAGGCGGATCGGTGCAGCGTCTGCAGTGATGCAGACTTTGTATCGGTCGGTTGTGGTGAAGAAGGAGCAAAGCTCTCAATTTACCGGTCCATCTACGTTCCTACCCTCACCTCTGGCCACGAACT